>NC_090817.1:112417152-112733541 GCF_000390325.3 Nicotiana tomentosiformis
CCTTTAGGGGCCTTTTCTTACAATTCTCTCACTGCTTTCGATTGAAAATCTATACTCAGTCATGGTTATACCTGTTTACTGCATAACTTAGTTTTTATTGTTCTGTTTTGATGCATATAAATGTTGTTTAGGGTTGAATACCTTGTTTTATGGAGAGCCCGAATGACTTGAGAGGTTTATGACTGAGTGAGGCCGAGGGCCTGATTTGTGAGGATATTTATGGGATCAGGCTGCACGCCGAAACATGTTTGATATAGGCCGAGGGCCTGATTGATTTATTCCATGATTTGGCTTGATATAGTGCTTGGGCTGAAGGAGCCCCTCCGGAGTCTGTATACACCCCAGTGAGTGCAGGTACCTACTGAGTGCGAGTGCCGAGTGCTAAGTGACTGGGAGGCATTTGTGATTGTGAGGTTTGCCTGAGGGTCTATATATGAGTGATTGTGAGGTTTGCCCAAGGGGTTGTATATGAGTGATGTTGCCCGATGGGATGATTATGATTTCATTATTGTTTCTCACCTTTGCATTGAGCCTTTGTTTGAAAACTATTGAAAATATCTTTAAATGATTTTTACTGGAACTGGGTTTAAATGAGATGATTTGATTCAAACACTGAGTTTTAAAGCATGTTGTATATTTTCGAGATTTCATGATATGAACTTTACATGCTTTATTGCTCGTCACTACTGCTCAGTCTTTATTTACTGTTGTTACTTACTGAGTTGGCGTACTCACGTTACTCCCTGCACCATGTGTGCAGATCTAGGCGTATTTGGACACAGTAGTAGCTGATGACTATTCCGGTTGCAGATTTTCTTGGGGATAACAAGGTAGCTGCCTGACAATCGCAGCCCTGCTCTTCTCCCTCTTATCTTCCTTTAGTTGTATTTAGCTATTTTCCAGACTATGTTAGTCTCGATATTGTCAGACAGATTGTAGTAGATGCTCATGATTAGTGACACCCCGATGTCGGGCTTTTCTTTTCCGTACTTTTGTTTTGATTTGAACTCCTTTACGAAGGTTTTTTATGTTAAATAGTCTTGAAATTATCTTTGAAATAAAAATATCGGTTTGTTTTAGAAATGAGTCGGCTTGCCTAGTTCCACGATAGGCGCCATCACGACAGGGTTAGTTTGGGTCATGATAGATCTCCATGCCAAGGATTTTCTTAGTTGCTTCCAAATATTTCATCTCAAATTCACTTTTCATCTGATCTTTCAAATTGTGAATTTCTGTTAAATCCTTAGCAGCAATGAGCATGTCATCAACATATAATAATAGGTACACAAATGAACCATCATTTAACTTCCGAAAGTAAACACAACTATCATACATGCTCTTTGAATAACTATGACCCAACATAAAGGAATCAAACCTTTTATACCATTATCTTGGAGACTGCTTTAATCCGTACAAGGATTTCTTCAACAAGCAAATATGATCTTCTTTTCCTTCAATTTTAAATCCTTCGGGTTGATGCATGTATATTTGTTCCTCAAGTTCGCCATGTAAGAAAGCTGTCTTAACATCAAGTTGTTCTAATTCCAAATCATATATGGCAACGAAGGCAAGCAAGACACGAATAGAGCTATGTTTAACAACATGTGAGAAAATGTCATTAAAATCAACTCCTTGTACCTAACTATAGCCCTTTACAACTAATCGTGCCTTATACCTTGCATCTTCAACCCCTGGAATGCCATCCTTTTCCTTGAAGACCTATTTGTAACCAACAATTCTTTTTCCTGATGGCGGCTTCACAAGAGACCAAGTACCATTCTTGTGGAGAGACTCACTTTCTTCATTCATTGCAATCAACCACTTTGCCGAGTCAGCACCAGAAACTGCTTCTGAATATTTTGATGATTCTCCAATTTCTTCAGTTTCTTATGCAACTGAAAAAGCAAATGCAACATAATCTCCAAACCTTAATGGTTGTTTACCTTCTCTTCTTGGTCTATGTTTGGCTATAGAATACTCCTCTTCTTCTGGTTCAACCTCAGGAGTCTCAACTTCAGGCATTTCAGCTTCTGGCTCAACTTCAGGAGTTTCAACTGTATTTTGTTCCAAAGTTGATGAGCTTGGCTCAGAAGGAATGCCAATCTCAATCTCCACCTGATTCTGTGTACTCTTTCCTTTATCTGTATTACAAGAACTAGAAGACTCTTTTCTAGAATGTAAAATAGAGGATTCATCAAAGGTTATATCTCCACTAATTATAAATTTTGGTACCTTGGGATCAGGATACCACAGTTGGTATCCTTTCATCCCAGATGCATACCCAAGGAAAATGCACTTTTTAGCCCTTTGCTCTCATTTTCCATCATTTACATGCATGTATGCAGGGTAACCAAATATCTTTAAATCAGAATAATTAGCAGGAGTACCTGACCACATTTCTTCTGGAGTCTTAAAGTTCAAAGGTGCAAAAGTAGCTCGGTTGACAATATAACAAGCTGTAGAGATAGCTTCTGCCCAAAAGGCGTTTGTCAACCTAGCATTTGAAATCATGCAATGAGCCCTTTCCAAAAGAGTTCTATTCATCCTTTCTGCCACACCATTTTGCTGAGGTGTCATTCTCACAGTACGATGTCGAGCAATTCCTTCATTCTTGCAAAATTCATTGAATTCATCATTACAAAATTCCAAGCCATTACCTGTTCTAAGCCGCTTAACCTGTTTTCCTGTTTGCTTCTCAATCAAAACTTTCCATTGTTTGAAATTTAAGAAAACATCACTTTTATTTTGAGGAAATAAACCCAAACTTTCCTTGAATAATCATCAATAAAAGTTAACATATACCTGTCACCACCTTTTGATGGGGTACGTGAAGGACCCCAAAGATCTGAATGAATGTAATCCAAAGTACCTTTTGTTCTATGAATCACTGGAGATTTGAAGCTGACTCTTTTCTGCTTTCCGAACACACAATGTTCACAGAACTCCATATTTCCGATAGTTTGGCCACATAAGATACCTCTTTTGCTGTGGATGGAAAGACCTTTTTCACTCATATGCCCCAATCGCATATGCCACAATTTGGTGATGTCAGAATCTGATTTATCTGATATTGAAACTGCAGCAGCACCTGTAATAGTAGATCTCAAAAGAGTATACAACGTACCAGATCTGCATGCTTTCTTGATCACAAGAGCACCGTGAGAAATTTTTAGAACTCCACCTTCACCTGTGTACTTGCACCAAGAGATTCTAGAGTTCCCAAAGAGATGAGATTTTTCTTCAAGTCAGGAACATGTCTAACATCGGTGAGAGTTCTCACCACACCATCGTGCATTTTGATTCGGACAGTACCTTTTCCAGTAACTTTGCAGGCAACATTGTTGCCTATCAAGACAACTCCACCTCCAATAGATTCATATGTGGTAAATAAATCCTGATTGGGACACATATGATAAGAACAACCCCAATCTAAAATCCACTCATTGTTAGATTTGAAACTATTATTAGTTGCTAAAAAAATAGTTCCCTCAGTCTCATCAGCAGCTACATTTGCTTCGGCAGTGTCAATATTTTTGTGCTCATTTTTCTTTTCTGTATGATTTTCTTTGTTTTTCAATTTAAAGCATTCAGAAATAATGTGACCTTTCTTATGACAATATTTTCACATGACATTTCTGTATCTGGATTTTGACCTTGATTTAGGTTTCTCACTACTTGAATCTTTCTTATTGGATCTACCTCTTATGAACAAGCCTTCTCCTTGGTTCCCACTAGTTTTTCCAGTAATATCTCTATCTATTTGTTCTTTTGATTTCAAAATAGATTTGTTATCTTTATAAGAGATATTATCCTTTCTATAAAGCATAGTATCTCTTATATGTTTAAACGACTGGGGTAAGGAAACAAGCAATAACACAACTTGATCCTCATCTTTGATCTTTGCATCTATGTTACTTAAATCCATAAGAAGATAATCAAAAGTATCAAGATGTGTAAGTATAGAGGTACCTTCAGCCACACGAAAAGTGTAGAGTTTTTGCTTTAGGTAAAGCCTATTTTCTACTGTTCTTTTCATATATATGGTTTTAAGATTTTCCCATATGCCTTTGGCTGAGCTTTCTGCTGCAACTTCACACAAAACCTCATTTGAAAGATTTAAAATAATACCTGTTTTTGCCTTTTTTTCTATGACGGCAAACTTCTCGTCCATCATTTTATCCGGCATCTTCTCTTTTCCTCGCAGTGCCAAATCTAAGCCATCCTAAATTAGGATAGCTTTCATCTTTAATTGCCACATTCCGAAGTTTGCACTTCGGTTAAATTTCTCAACATAAGACTTTGTTAGAGTCATTTTGGCTATTTAAACTAACCCAGTTAGATCTGGCTCTGATACCAGTTTGTTAGGATCGGTAAACCAGGTAGTGTAAAATTTAGCCAAAAAATATTATAATGATAATAACAAAGACAATTCAAGTTGATAATAACGACAATTAAAGAAGATAAAGAAGACACAAATTTAACGTGATTCGGTCAAGGTGACCTACGTCCACAAGCGGAGAGGAGCAATTTTACTATACCAACAAGAGTACAAAATTAGAGTAAATATTCTAATTAGTCCCATATGCCCAAGAGAATAACCTCACAAGATCACTCCAAAGAAAGGGTTCACATAAGTGTTTTTCAACACTCACTCTCTTACAAAATACTCTATAATGAAATAAAGGAGGAGAAAGAAAGACAAGAGTGAGAAGCTCTTGAATTAGTGTGTTTACAAATGAGGAGAAACTCCTCTATTTATAGCAAAAAATCCTTGGTCTAATAGTGGATATTATGTCATGGCAAAGGTCATGATCCACAAATTTTGTTATAGTGAATATTATGTCATGGCAAATGTCATAAAAATTTGGCCCCACTTGAAAAAAAAAAAGCTAAATTAATGGCTATATTACAGCTTTTATAAAAAAAAATTCCATCCCCATCCGACGTTTAGCAGTATCTATGTTTCAAATTTTATTAATTTTGAGTTATTCACTAGAATTGTTAGCGAATGAATATATAAGGTGTGTAAAAGGTTGACCTTACAAATAGGATATTTAAAAAGAAACCTTGTGGAAATTTGGGTGTTTGTATGTGTTAACCCTTTTAAAATAAGAGCCCACTTCATGAAGAAATATAGAAAAAGTTAGCTCAATGATAGGACAATATTGCTGCATGCACACCAACATGCAGATCTAATTACCATTTCAAGATTTGATCTTAAATATTTGGTACAAAAAGCAACGTTTTAGAAACTCTACAACTAAGATCCAAACTCACCACCAATGGATGTGGTGCAATGGATGTGGATGCTCTTCTCTTAATCAGAGGTCTTGCGTTCGAGCCCTGGGTATGGAAAAATCCTTGGTAGGGAGCGCTTCCTCCAAATGGGACCCTATGCAGCGCGAAACCGGGTATAGTCGGGCTCCAATGCTGGTACCAAACACCTGGTGGGAAACCCAAAAAATATTGCCAAAATGGCATGGCGTAGCCATTTTTATGGTTGGCTATCCAAAAATAGCCACCATCGCTAATGTAATCGATTTTTAGCCATTTTGACTTAAGATATATTAGTAAGTGACATTTTTTCCCTTGTCCTTTTTAACTTCCTGTTTATTTACTTTATGTTTTTAATCGCTTTTCGCTTTCTCTTTAGAGCAGTGCATGGATTTCGATTTCGTGTGATTACTTTCTTCGAATTTAGTCTGGTTAGGTCAAATTTTCTTCAAATTTCTCTGGGTAAGTCTTTTTTTGCAATAATGTGTTTGAATTTTCATTGTTATTGTTGTTTCGTTTGTTTTAATTTTGATTTCCGTATTGTTAGCGTTTAAATATTTGCGGTATTTTAACATCTGCGATTTGTTTTTTTCTATTCAGTAGTTCGACTTATTTCTGATAATTTTGTCACTATGTTATTAGTTTTATGTTGTAATATTGTAATCATTGCATAACTTATTTTGATAAGTTGTTCAAATATTTTTATAGTCGCTATATATTAGGGTTAATTTTCAAGTAGTTTTTTGCTTCAACTGCATTATAGATTGCTCGAGTTATTGTTAAAATTTGAAATTCAGAACAATGTGGTGGACTTCATACATAATAAATTTGGTCCAGTATATTATACTGTAAGTCTGTTGTAACAACCCGGCCGGTGGTTTTGATTATTATAACCCCGTTTCCCCATTTACTACTCAATTTATGCTTTATAGTTGTTTTATGACTTACCTGGCTAGTTGGTTCGGGTCCGTAAGGAATTCAGAACGAAATGAGATACTTAGTCTCATAATTAAAATTTAAGTTAGAAAAGTTGACCGGATATGGACCTATGTGTAAAAGACCTCAAATTTGAATTTTGATGATTCCAACAGCTTCGTATGGTGATTTTGGACTTAGGAACGTGTCCGAAAAATTATTTGGAGGTCCGTAGTAGAATTAGGCTGAAAATGCCAAAAGTTTAATTTTTGGGAAGTTTGACCGGGGGGGTTGACTTTTTGATATCGGGGTCGGAATCCGATTCTGAAAATTTGAATACCTCAGTTATGTCATTTATGACTTGTGTGCAAAATTTGAGGTTATACATGATTTGATAGGTTCCGGAGTCGTTTGTAGAAATTAAAAATTTCAAAGTTCATTAGGCTTGAATTGGGGTGTAATTCATGGTTTTAGCGTTGTTTGAGGTGATTTGAGGGCTCGACTAAGTTCGTATGATGTTTTAGGACTTGTTAATATATTTGGTTGAGGTTCCGAGGGGCTCGGGTGAGTTTTGGATGGTTAATGGATCAATTCGGACTTAGAAGAAAAAGCTGAAGTTTCTGCCCTCTGATGCAATCGCACCTGTGGAAATTCCATCGTAGGTGCGAGCTCGCAGAAGCGAGCCTGGCAAGCGCAGTTGCGAAAATAGGCTGTGGGACAGTGGTCGCAGGTGCGAGGGAAATTCCGCACCCGTGTGAGCGCAGATGTGGAAGGACGCACACAAGAAGCGGCTTGCACAGAAGCGCACACAGACGCACAAATGCAGGCAAAGGCATATATGCGGGGGGTTTTTCCGCACATACGGCTGGAGCAGAAGCGGCCAAGTTGCCGCAGGTACGAAAACCCCTGGGCAGTACAAAAACAGAGGGGTTCCGAAGTTTTGCCATTTTTGGACATTTCAAGCTTGGGTTGGGCGATTTTGAGCATGGTTTTCACGGGTAAACTTGAGGTAAGTCCTTTGTGATCATTTCTATTCCATAATATTGAATTATCATCGAATAATCCGACTAGATTACATGTTTTTGAGTTGTAAATCGGGGGTTTGAACTTAAGGATTTGAAAATAAGATTTGACGATTTGGAGGCCGAGTTGAGGTCGGAGTTTGGTAAAATTAGTATGGGTAGACTCGTGGTGGAATGGGCTTTCGGATTTTTTAACTTTTGTCGGGTTTCGAGTCGTTTGCCTCACAGGCGAGTTTTGGAGTGTAATTTCGGATTTTTATGGAAAATTAGCATTTTCTTATGGAATTAATTCCAATAAATTTTATTGACCGAAACAAATTATTTGTGACTAGATTCGAGGCATCCGGAGGCCGATTTGCGAGGCAAAGGCATAGTAGAGTGAAGCATTTCACGCTCTGAGGTAAGTAACAGTTTTAAATCTGGTCCTGAGGGTATGAAACCCCAGATTTTTGTTTCATATGATTATTTTGGAGGTAACGCACATGCTAGGTGACGGACGTGTGGGCGTGCACCGAGGGGATTGTGACTTGGTCCGTCCCGTGGAAATTGTAAAGCTGAAAAACTTATTGATTGTTATGTGCCCTCTATGTGTTGTAGAAATTTGACTATAAGTCATGCTAGAAACCATACTTAGGCTATATGTTGGTATTGTTGGGACCCACAGAGGTTGTGTAAATATTGAATTATCTATTTTGAATTGTTGTTTTGTACTCAGTCACAGTTTACTTGATTATTTTATCTCAGTCTCTATTGTTCATAATTGATGTATCATATCATTGTTGTTTAGGATGAGTTTATGATTGTTGAGAGCCCGAGAGACTGGAGAGTTTATGACTGAGTGAGGCCGATGGCCTGATTGTGAGATATCATACTATAGCACGTGGGTGGGCCGTACAGATCCTTATATTATACTATAGCACGTGAGTTGGCCGTGCAGATCCTTATATTATACTATAGCACGTGAGTTGGCCGTGTAGCATGTGAGTTGGCCGTGCAGATCCAGATATTTATATTATGGGATATGAGTTGTCCGTGCAACACGTGAGTTGTCCGTGCAACACATGAGTTGTCCATGCAGATTATAGCACTTGGGCTGTAGGAGCCCCTCCGGAGTCTGTACACCCCTAGTGAGCGCGGTTACCCATTGAGTGTGAGTGCCGAGGGCTGGGAGCCGGTGAGTGATTGTTGTCCATAGAGGCTATACATGTTTTTTATTTGTTGATGCACTTAGTTGCTATCTGTTATTGTGGTGAAATTTCTGAAAGATTCTATATTCGGATTATATGAACTTGAATTGTATAAAACTAGATTTGACTTAAACTGCCAGGATTTGAAAGCATGTCTATTCTTTGCTAGAATTACTGATAATGAACTAGAATTGTATAGCTCGTCACCATCTTCAGTTTTTTATTTATTATTGATACTTGTTGAGTTGGCTGTACTCATAATACACCCTGCACTTCGAGTGCAGATCCAGGTGTTCCCAGACACAGCGGGTGTTGATTCTTCCGTACTACTGATTTTCTGGAGATTCTGAGGTAGTTGCCGTGTTTCGCAGACCTTGACTCTCCTTCACTATCTCCTTATTTACTGTATTTGGTCTTAGACCATTGTAGATTGTATTTTTCCAGACTTGTATTCATATTAGATACTCATGTACTCAGTGACACCAGGTTTTGGGGATTGTTCCTATCAGTATTTGTGTGATTTCGTATTGTATTTAAAAATTATATTTTCAAACTTAAAAAAAATTGTGGTTTAGTGACATTAACAACATTCCTAGTATCAAGATAGGCGCTATCACGACGGGTAAAATTTCGGGTCGTGACAAGTTGGTATCAGAGCCTAGGTTACATAGGTCTCACGAGTCATGAGCAAGTTTAGTAGAGTCTTGCGGATCGGTACGAAGACGTCTGTACTTATCTTCGAGAGGCTGTAAAACCCTTAGGAAAATTTCACTTTCTTGTATTCTATCGTGCAAATTTGTTGATTCCGAAAACTAAATTTTTGTTATTCTATTCTCTCCCAGATGGTGAGGACACGCACTATCGGATCAGACGGTCAGCCACCAGTGCCACTAGTTAGGGTCGCGAGAGCCCGGGGCCGTAGTAGAGGCCGGGGTGGAGGTGTAGCTCGTACCACAGTTGGACTAGCACCTGTAGTACCACCAGTTGCTCCAGCTGTGCCCATTGAGATTCCAGGCCTTCAGGAGACTTTGGCCCAGATATTGGCAGCTTGCACTGGTCTTCCTCAGGTGGTTTCGGCTCATGCCGCACCTGCCACTTCTTAGGCCGGGGGAGGTACTCATACCCTCATTGCCCTTACTCCAGACCAGGTAGTACAGAGACTTCAGATACCGGGGGCACTACCAGCCCAGCCGGCTGCAGCTGCTTAGGCCCTGGTAGTTCCTGTTATTACAGATGATGAGCAGCAGAGACTTGAGAGATTTGAGAGGCTTCGACCTCCACCATTTAGAGGTACTGAGTTAGAGGATGCTCAGGGTTTTCTGGATAGGTATCAACGGATGCTTCGGACAACAGGTATTCTGGAGACCAGTGGGGTCTCATTCACTACTTTTTAGTTTTCTGGGGCTGCACTTAGATGGTGGGAGACTTACGAGAGGCGTAGGCTTGTTGGCGCAGCACCCCTTACTTGGAAACAGTTCTTCGTGGTCCTTTTGGAGAAGTTCGTGCCTCAGTCCCGCAGAGAGGAGCTGCGCAGGCAGTTTGAGTAGCTTTACCAGGGTGATATGTCTGTGATGCAGTACGAGATGCGATTTTCTGAGTTGTCTAGTCATGCAGTCTGGATGGTTCCCACTGATAGGGAGAGGATTAAGAGGTTCATTGATGGCCTCACATATTAGCTGCGGCTATTTATGACTTGGGAAAGAGTATCTGGTACTACTTTTGATGAGGTAGTGGACATTGCTCGGCAGATAGAGATGGTTCATAGCCAGGAACGTGGAGAGAGAGATAGAGAGGCTAAGAGGCCTCGTGGTCCCAGTGATTATAGTGGTGTTCCTTCAGGGGGTCAGTTTTACCATGGTAGGGGTCGTTCTTACAGACACGCTTAGACGGGTCGTCCTGCTCATCATGGTGCATTAGTTAACCACGGTTCTTACAGTGCTCAGTCAGGATAATCTTCATTCAGTGCACTACCAGCGCAAAGTTCCCATCATGCCTCGTCTGCTCAAGCTTCTACTGGTAATTCCTCGGGTTATCAAGAGCAGCAATTCCGTTAGAGGAGGGTTTGTTTCGAGTGCGAAGAATTTGGTCATTTCAAGTGAGAGTGTCCTAGGCTGTTGAGTGGGGCTCCACAGCAGAGTTCTCGACCGACGACACTAGCACCAGTAGTTACACCACTCGCCCAACCATCTCGGGGTGGGGATAAGGAAGCTAGGGGTCGCCCAAGAAGGGGAGGCTGATCAGGAGGTGGGCAGGCTTTATTCTATACCTTTCCTGCCAGACCAGATGCTGTTGCTTCAGATACAGTGATCACATGTATTGTTTCAATGTGCCACAAAGAGGCTTCTATATTATTTGTCCCTGGTTCCACTTATTCATATGTATCATCGTATTTTGCTCATTATATGGATATGCCCTGTGAGTCCTTAGTTTTACCTGTTTGTGTATCTACACCGGTGGGCGATATTATTACTGTGGACCGTGTGTATCGGTCGTGTGTGGTAACTATTAGGGAACTGAAGACTAAAGTTGATCTTTTATTACTCAGTATGGTTGATTTCGATGTAATACTGGGTATGGATTGGTTGTCTCCATGTCATGCTATTTTGAACTGTCACGCAAAAATTGTGACGTTGACGATGCCAAGGTTGCCAAAGGTTGAATGGAGGGGTTCTCTAGATCTTGTTTCTAGCAGGGTAATTTCTTATTTGAAGGCCCAACGTATGGTTGGAAAGGGATGCTTGTCATATTTGGCCTTTGTGAGAGATGTTGATGCAGATACTCCTATTATTGATTCAGTACCGGTCGTGCGAGACTTTAAGGATGTATTTCCTATAGACCTGCTGGGTAAGCCACCCGACAGGGATATTGATTTCGGTATTGACTTGGTGTAGGGCAGTCGACCCATTTCTATTCCTCCGTATCGTATAGCACCAGCTGAGTTAAAAGAATTGAAAGAGCAACTTCAGGAACTCCTTGAAAAGGGGTTTATTAGGCCTAGTGTGTCACCTTGGGGTGCACCGGTTTTGTTTGTGAATAAGAAAGATGGTACTATGCGGATGTGCATTGATTATAGGCAGCTGAACAAAGTTACAATCAAAAATAAATATCCCTTGCCGCATATTGGTGACTTATTTGACTAGCTTCAGGGAGCGAGGGTATTCTCCAAAATTGATTTGAGGTCTGGGTATCACCGGTTGAAAATTCGGGATTAGGATATTCTCAAGAAGGCATTCAGAACTCGTGATGACCACTATGAATTTCTTGTGATATCTTTTGGGCTAACCAATGACCCAACAGCATTTATGCATTTGATGAATAGTGTATTCCAGCCATATCTTGATTTATTTGTCATGGTATTTATTGATGATATTCTGGTGTACTCACGTAGCCAGGAGGAGCATACACAACACTTGGGTATTGTATTACAGAGGCTGAGAGAGGCGAGACTTTATGCCAGATTCTGTAAGTGTATGTTTTGGCTTAGTTCGGTGGCATTCTTGGGACATGTAGTGTCCAGTGAAGGAATTAAGGTGGATCCGAAGAAAATAGAGGCAATTTAGAATTGGCCCAGGCCATCTTCACTTTCTGAGATTCGGAGTTTTCTCGGCTTGGTCGATTATTATTGTCGCTTCGTGGAGGGATTCTCGTCTATTACATCGCCTATGACTAAATTGACCCAGAAAGGTGCTCCGTTCAGGTGGTTGGATGAATGTGAAGAGAGCTTTCAGAAGCTCAAGACAGCTTTGACTACAACTCCAGTATTGGTATTGCCTACAGGTTCAGAGTCGTATACTGTGTATTGTGACGCGTCACGTATTGGTCTGGCGCAGTACTTATGCAAGATGGTAAGGTGATTGCCTATGCGTTCAAATAATTAAAGGTACATCAGAAGAATTATCCAGTCCACGATCTTGAGTTAGCAACTATTGTTCATGCCTTAAAAATCTGGCGGCATTACTTGTACGGTGTCCAGTGTGAGGTATATACAGATCATCAGAGTCTACAACATTTGTTTAAACAGAAGGATCTTAATTTGCGGCAGCGAAGGTGGTTAGAGTTGCTTAAAGATTATGATTTTACTATTCTCTATCACCTGGGAAAGGCCAATGTGGTGGATGATGACTTGAGTCGTAAGGCAGAGAGTTTGGGTAGCTTAGCATACTTACCGGTAGCAGAGAGGCCTTTAGCATTGGATGTTCAGGCCTTGGCCAACCAGTTTATTATATTGGATGTTTCCGAGCCGAATCGAGTTTTGGCTGGTATGGTTTCTCGATTTTCTTTATATGATCGCATCAGAGAGCGCCAGTATGATGATTCACATCTGCTTGTCCTTAAGGACACGGTTCAGCATGGTGATGCCAATGAAGTCACTATTGGAGATGACGGTGTATTACGGATGTAGGGCAAGCTATGTGTGCCTAATGTAGATGGTTTGCGTCAGTTGATTCTCCAGGAAGCTTACAGTTCGCGGTACTCTATTCATCTATGCGCCACGAAGATGTATCGGGATTTGAGGCAGCACTATTGGTGGAGGCGAATGAAGAAAGATATAGTTGGATTTGTAGCTCGGTGTTTAAATTGTCAACAGGTAAAGTATGAGCATCAAAGACCAGGCAGATTACTATAGAGACTTGAAATTCCGGTGTAGTGGGAGCATATTACCATGGACTTCGTGAGATTGTTCGCCTACACGGTGTGCCGGTGTCCATTATTTTTGATCAGCGTACAAAATTTACCTTATAATTTTGGAGGGTAGTGCAACGAGAATTGGGCACTCAGGTTCAGTTGAGTATAACATTTCACCCTCAGACGGACGGACAGTCCGAGCGCACTATTCAGATATTGGAGGACATGTTACGCGCTTGTATCATCGATTTTGGGGGTTCTTGGGATCAATTTCTGCCACTTGCGAGGTTTGCTTACAATTACAGCTATCAGTCGAGTATTCAGATGGCTCCGTATGAGGCTTTGTATGGGAGATGGTGCCGGTCTCCGATGGGTTAGTTTGAGCCGGGGGAGGTTAGACTATTGGGTACTGACTTGGTTCAGGATGCTATAGAGAAGGTCAAAGTGATTTAGGAACAGCTTCGTGCGACACAGTCTAAACAGAAGAGTTATGCCGACATGAAGGTTCGTGATGTTGTTCACATGGTTGGGGAGAAGGTTCTGCTCAAGCTTTCACCCATGAAGGGTGTGTTGAGGTTCGGGAAGAAAGGCAAGTTGAGCCCTCGGTATATTGGGCCTTTTGATATACTTAAGAAAATTGGAGAGGTGGCTTATGAACTTGCCTTGCCTCCTAGTCTATCAGGTGTTCATCCAGTGTTCCATGTATCCATGCTCCGAAAGTTTGTCGGGGATCCGTATCATATTCTGGATTTCAGTACAGTACAACTGGGCAGTAATTTAACTTATAATATGGAGCCAGTGGTTATTTTAGACCGGCAAGTCCGAAATCATAGGTCAAAGAACATAGCATCAGTGAAGGTACAGTAGAGAGGCCAGCCAGCAGGAGAAGCTACCTGTGATATTAAACAGGAGATGCGGAGCAATTATCCACACTTATTTGAGACTCCAGGTATTATTCTAAACCCGTTCTAGGACGAACGTTTGTTTAAGAGGGGGAGAATGTAATGACCCGGCGTGTCGTTTTGAGTATTATAACCACGTTCCCCCATTTACTACTCAATTTATGCTTTATAGTTGTTTTATGACTTACCGGGTTAGTTGGTTCGAGTCCGGAAGGAATTCGGAAACCAAATGAGACACTTAGTCTCATAATTGAAATTTAAGTTAGAAAAGTTGACCGAATGTGGACCTATGTGTAAAAGACCTCGGATTTGAATTTTGATGATTCCAAAAGCTCAGTATGGTGATTTTGGACTTAGGAGCGTGTCCGGAAAATTATTTGGAGGTCTGTAGTGGAATTAGGCTTGAAATGCCAAAAGTTTAATTTTTGGGAAGTTTGACCGGGGGGTTGAATTTTTGATATTGGGTCGGAATCCGATTCTGAAAATTTGAATACCTCAGTAATGTCATTTATGACTTGTGTGTAAAATTTGAGGTCAATCGGACGTGATTTGATAGGTTCCGGAGTCGTTTGTAGAAATTAGAAATTTCAAAGTTCATTAGGCTTGAATTGGGGTGTAATTCATGGTTTTAGCGTTGTTTGAGGTGATTTGAGGGTTCGACTAAGTTCGTATGATGTTTTAGGACTTGTTGATATATTTGGTTGAGGTTCCGAGGGGCTCAGGGTGAGTTTTGGATGGTTAACGGATTAATTCGGACTTAGAAGAAAAAGCTGAAGTTTCTGCCCTATGATGCAATCGCACCTGCGGAAATTCCATCGCAGGTGCGAGCTTGCAGAAGCGAGCCTGGTAAGCGCAGATGCGAAAATGGACTGTGGGACAGTGGTCACACGTGCGAGGGCAATTCCGCACCTGCGTGAGCGCATATGCGGAAAGACGCACGCAGAAGCGGCTTGCGTAGAAGCGCACACAGGCATGCACATACGGGCAATGGCGCAGATGCGGGGTTTTTTCCGCACATGCAGTTGGCGCAGAAGTGGCCAAGTTGCCGCAGGTGCGAAAACCTCTGGGCAGTACAAAAACAGAGGGGTTTCGAGCTTTTGCAATTTTTGGACATTTCAAGCTCGGGTTTGGCGATTTTGAGCAAGGTTTTCACGGGAAAACTTGAGGTAAGTCCCTTGTGATCATTTCTACTCCATAATATTGAATTATAATCGAATAATCCGACTAGATTACATGTTTTTGAGGTGTAAATCGGGGGTTTGAATTTAGGGATATGAAAATAAGATTTGACGATTTGGAGGTCGAGTTGAGGTTGGATTTTGGTAAAATTAGTATGGGTAGACTCGTGGTGTAATAGGCTTTCGGATTTTGTAACTTTTGTCGGATTCCGAGATGTGGGCCCCACATGCAATTTTTGGAGTGTAATTTCTAATTTTTATGGAAAATTAGCATTTTCTTATGGAATTAATTCAAATAAATTTTATTGACTGAAACGAATTATTTGTGACTAGATTCGAGGCATCCGGAGGCCGATTTGCGAGGCAAAGGCATAGCAGAGTGAAGAATTTAACGCTTTGAGATAAGTAACAATTTTAAATCTAGTCCTGAGGTTATGAAACCCCAGATTTTTGTGTCATATTATTATTTTGGAGGTGACGCACATGCTAGGTGACGGGCGTGTGGGCGTGCACCGGGGGGATTGTGACTTGGTCCGTCCCGTGGAAATTGTAAAGCTGAAAACTTGTTGATAGTTATGTGCCCTCTATGTGTTGTGGATTTGACTATAAGTCTTGCAAGAAACCATGCTTAGGCTATATGTTGGTATTGTTGGGACCCACAGAGGTTGTGTACATGTTGAATTATCTGTTTAAATTGTTGTTTTATACTCAGTCACAGTTTACTTGATTATTTTATCTCAGTCTCTATTGTTCATAATTGATGTATCATATCATTGTTGTTTGGGCTGATTTTATGATTGTTGAGAGCCCGATAGACTGGAGAGTTTATGACTGAGTGATGCCGAGGGCCTGATTGTGAGATATCATACTATAGCATGTGAGTTGGCATGCAGATCCTTATATTATACTATAGCACGTGAGTTGGCCGAGCAAATCCTTATATTATACTATAGCACGTGAGTTGGCCGTGCGGATCCTTATATTATACTATCACTTGTGAGTTGGCCGTGTGGATCCAAATATTTATATTATGGCACGTGAGTTCTCCGTGCAACATGTGAGTTGTCCGTGCAGATTATAGCGCTTGGGCTGTAGGAGCCCCTCCGGAGTCTGTACACCCCTAGTGAGCGCGGGTACCCATTGAGTGTGAGTGCTGAGGGTTGAGAGCCAGTGAGTGATTGTTGTCCTGAGAGACTGTACTTGTTTTGCATTGGTTGATGCACTTAGTTACTATCTGTTATTGTGGTAAATTTTTTGAAAGATTCTATATCCGGATTATATGAACTTGAATTGTATAAAACTAGATTTGACTTAAACTGCCAGGATTTGAAAGCATGTGAATTCTTTGCTGGAATTACTGATAATGAACTATAATTGTATAGCTCGTCACTATCTTCAGTTTCTTATTTATTATTGTTACTTGCTGAGTTGGTTGTACTCATACTATACCCTGTACTTCGTGTGCAGATCCAAGTGTTCCCGGACACAGCGGGTGTTGATTCTTCCGTATAACTGATTTTCTGGAGATTCTGAGGTAGTTGCCATGTTTCGCAGACCTTGCCTCTCCTTCTCTATCTCCTTATTTACTGTATTTGGTCTCAGACTATTATAGACCATATTTTTCCAGACTTGTATTCATATTAGATGCTCATGTACTCAGTGACACCAGGTTTTGGGGAGTGTTCGTATCCGCATTTGCGGGATTTCGTATTGTATTTAAAAATTATATTTTCAAACTTAAAAGAAATTGTGGTTTAGTGACATTAACAACTTACCTAGCATCGAGATAGGCACCATCACGATAGGTGAGATTTTGGGTCGTGACATCTGTCTTCTAAATGCTTGTTTCCAAGTATTTTATACTGGACGATTATTATAATATACTGGAGTTCTGTTGATTACTTGTGTTTAATGATAATTTGTATGTGTGTTTTTTATATGGTGTTTGATTATATTTTTTAATTCTAGTCCAGTTTGTTTTATGGAGTTTTATTTTTTGTAATAAATTTTACGGAAATATGTTCAGTATATTATATGAAAATGTGTCCTCTAAAGGCTTATTCAGTATATTATACGGAAATCTGTCCAGTATTGTTTACTAGATGATTATTATAATATACTGGAGTCCTATTTATTACTTGTGTTTAATGATAATTTATAGATGTGTTTTTTATATGGTATTTGATTATGTTTTTTAATTCTAGCCCAGTATTTGTTTATGGAGTTTTATTTTTGTAATAAATTTGGTCCAGTATATTATACGAAAAGTCTGTCTTCTGAAGGCTTGTTTCTCAGTATTTATACTGGATGATTATAATATACGAGAGTTTTATTTATTTCTGATTACTTGTGTTTAATGATAATTTGTATGTGTGTTTTTATATGGTTTTTGATTATATTTTTTTAATTCTAGCCCAGTATTTGTTTACGGAGTTTTATTTCTGTAATAAATTTGGTGCAGTATATTATATGGAAAGTCTGTCATCTGAATGCTTGTTGTACAGTATTTTTTAATGGATGATTATTATAATATACTAGAGTTCTATTTATATCTGATTACTTATGTTTAATGATAATTTGTATATGTGTTTTTTTAATATGGTATTTGATTATATTTTTTAATTCTAGTCCAGTATTTGCTTATGGAGTTTTGTAATAAATTTGGTCAAGTATATTATATGGGAAGTCTGTCCTCTGGAGGTTTGTTGTCCAGTATGTTATACTGGATGATTATTATAATATACTTGAATTTTGTTTGATTTCAGTATATTATACAGGAAGCCTGCCATGTGTAAGCTTGTTGTCCAGTATGTTATACTGGATGAGTTCTGTTCATACTAGAGTTGTATTTTATTTGTGATTATTTTTTTCAATGACTATTTGTCTCTGTTTTTTTAATATGCTATTTGATTATGTTTATTCTTTATACGCCAATATTTGTTTCTGGAGTTTCATTGTTTCTAATTAATTTGATCCAGTATATTATACAGGAAGTCTGCCATCTGTAGTATATCATACATTATACTGGATGAGTTCTGTTCATACTAGATGTAACGACCCGACCGGTCGTTTTTAGCCCTAGCACGTCGTTCGGTGGTTTGAGGCCATGAGTAGCTCCACTTCAGGTATTATGACTTGCACGTATGGTCAGAATAGAATTTCAAGAAGTTCTGGGTTGTTTTAGATGGGAAATTTTAATTTCGGAAGTTTTAAGTTGGAGGAATTGACTAATGTTTGACTTTTGAGTAAAGGACCTTGGAATTGGGACTTGTAGGGTCCAACAGGTTCGTATGATGATTTTGGACTTAGGCGTATGTCCAGATCGGATTTCGGACGACCAGGAGCGTTTCGGCTCCTATTGTGGATGTTGGCATTTTTGGAAGGATTTCATAAATTTGGATTAAATTGTATTTCAATGTTATCGATGTCCGTTTGGTATTCCGAGTCTGGGAATAGCACCGTATGGTGATTATGGTCTTAGGAGCGTATCCGAATGTGGATTTGGAGGTCCGTAGGTCATTTCGGGGTTATTTGGCGGAAGTTGGAAATTTGGAGGTTTTTGGAAAGTTTGACCGGGAGTGAACTTTTTGATATCAGGATCGGAATCCGATTACGAAAGATGGAGTAGGTCCGTAATGTCAATTATGAGTTGTGTGCAAAATTTGAGGTCAATCGGACGTGATGTCATGACCCAAATCTCCCTCTGTAAAATGTCGTGACGGCACCTAGTCTCTACGATTAGGTAAGCCTAACAAAATGCGAAAATAACAAAAATGGAAGGAAAACTTAACAACTAACTGCAATTGATAACTAAATAACTTTTAACAATGCCGCTCGGCATGTACAATAACCAACATTCTAGTAATACACGGTATTTCCAAAACCTGGAACATCATAAGTCACAAGCTACAAAAGGAAACTAGAATCTCTATACACTAGAGTCTAATAAAAGAAATACGGAAGGTAAATGACACAGGAGAGAATAGAGGGGGACTCCGAGGTCTGCAGACACGGCAGATATACCTTGAAGTCTCCGTACAATAACAAGCACTCTCAGCTAATAGCGGGGCTGATAAGAAACACCTGGATCTGCACACAAAACATGTGCAGAAGAGTAGCATGAGTACACCATAACGGTACCCAGTAAGTGCCAAGCCTAACCTCGGTAGAGTAGTAACGAGGTCAGGTCCGGACCCTACTCGGATATAATAATAATACATACGATATAATAAAATGAAGTAAAATGGAGAATTTAATAAAAAAAAACTCACAGAGAAACAACAACACACAAACAATGTGAAAACAACAGGGGCACTCCCGAGATACCGTCTCATAGTCCCAAAAGTAAATATTCAATAGGGGATCTCCCGAGATGCCGTCTAATAGTCCCAAAAGTAAATATGCGAGGAGATCTCCCGAGGTACCGCCTCGTAGTCTCAAAAGTAAATGTACAGGGAGAACTCCCGAGGTACCGCCTCGTACTCTCAAAAGTAAATGTGCAGGGAGAACTCCCGAGGAACCGCCTTGTAGTCTCAAAAGTAAATATGCATGAAGAACTCCCGAGGAACTGCCTCATAGTCTCAAAAGTAAATATGTAGGGAGAACTCCCGAGGAATCGCCTCGTAGTTTCAAAAGTAAATACATAGCTCAAACCAATAGATACAACAGTTAACTGCAAGAATACTACAGTTAAGACTGATAAAGATGAAGGAAAAATAGGAAAACATCTAGGCATGCTGCACAAAGTTCAATAAGCAGTTAAAGTACGTAGACATGCGATATTAGACTAAACAGGATAACTACACATGTTGGTATAACTTAATTAAGATGAGAACAGGTTGCTACTCAGTAAAAATCGGGTTTTACAACAAATAGCCCGTGTACATACTCATCACCTCACATACACGATGCTCACACATCACAACAGTATCAAATCCTAAGGGGATTTCCCCCATGCAAGGTTAGACAAGCCACTTACCTCGAACAAAGCTCAATCAATCAGTAAGGATGCCCTTTCCTCGATTATCCGACTCCGAGTGGACAAAATCTAGCCAAAAATAATTACATCTCATAAATACAACTATAATGGACTAATCTAATTAGTGAAATCAAGACTTTAACAAACATTTTGAAAATTGTTCTAAAACGTCGATCCGAGCCCACATCTTGGAATTGGGTAAAAATCACAAAATACGAACACCCAATCAACCATGAGTTCACCCATACCAAAATTATCCAAATCCGATATTAAAATCCTAACCAAAACCCAAAAAGTTAGTTGAAGAACTTCCAACCTTTTCCCCCAAATTACTCACCCAAATTCCTTAATTTAATGATGTAATCAACTATAAATTAATGGAATGCAAGCATAAACGAGTTAAGAATTATTACCCCAAAGTTTTTTTTGAAAAATCCTTGAATTATCGCCTTAATCCGAGCTCAAAATGAAGAAGATTGCCAAATTTCTCGAAGCCTCGCTTAAAAGGGTTCTGCCCAGGCATTTCCGCATATGCGGACCACCAGTCGCACCTGCAATGCCGCACCTGCGACGCCGCACCTGGGAAATTTCCATCGCAGGTGCAGAAATGACTTAAGGGGACTGGGTCTACATCTGCGAGCAAGGGGCCGCACCTGCGCACCCGCTCCTGCGGATAGCTTCTCTTCTGCGATCCTCACGCTCCAGGCCTCATCCGCTTCAGCGCTTCATCTTCCTCGAATGCGGCTCCACTTCTGTGGGACAATATCACACCTGTGCCCACAGACCAAGCTTGACCAAACTGCACCTGCGCTCCTCCTTCCGGCAGAAACCAGAAAATCTTCAGCAACTATCCTAAGTCCAAATTCAATCCGTTAAGCATCCAAAACACACCCGAAACCCCCGGGATATCAACCAAACATTCCAACAAGTCCTAAAACTCCATACGAACTTAGTCGATCCCTCAAATCACATCAAACAATGCTAAAACACGAATCACCCTCCAATTCAAACTTAATGAACTTTGAAACTTCAAACTTCTACAGCCGATAACGAAACCTATCAAACCATGTCCTATTGAACTCATATTTTTCACACAAGTCATATTCAACAATACGGACCTACTCCAACATCCAAAATTGAAATCCGACCCTGATATAAAAAAGTCCACTTTCGGTCAAAATCTCCAAAAATTCGACTTTTACCATTTCAAGACTAAATCAGCTACAACCCTCAAATTCACATTCTGGACACACTCCTAAGTCCAAAATCACCCAATGGATTCCGTTAGGTGATTTTGGACTTAGGGGTATGTCTGTATAGTGATTTGGAGGTTCGTAGCTTATTTAGATTTGAAATGGCGAAAGTCAAATTTTTGATGATTTGGACCGGTAGTAAAATTTTCTATATGAAGGTCGGATAATGATTCCGGAAGTTGGAGGTGGTCCGTAATGTTGAATATGACTTGTGTGCAAAATTTGGGGTCAATCGAATATGGTTTGGTTGGTTTTGGCATCGGTTGTCGTATTTGGAAGTTTCAAGTTCTTTAAGTTTGAATCAGAGGATGAGTTGTGATTTTAGCATTGTTTGATGTGGCTTGAGGGTTCTACTAAGTTCGTATGGTGTTTTAGGATTGGTTGGTATGTTTGGTTGAGGTCACGGGGGCCTCAGGTGAGTTTTCGATGTTTATCGAATCATTTTTGGACTTGGAAGATTTTCTGGTGCTGGACTGGTTCTGGTGTAATCGCATCTGCTCAAGGCTGCCTGTAGGTGCACGCTATATGGTACAGAAGCGGAGTTGGGTGGATCGGTCCGGGGTCGCAGGTGTGTGGAAATGGCCGCATCTGTGATGCCCGCAGATGCGCAAGGCTGAACGCAGGTGCGAAGTGAGATCGCAGAAGCGGACAGGATTTCCGTAGGCATGCACACACAGGTGCGGCCCTTTCATCGCAGGTGTGGAGGCAGAGGGGATAAGTGGTTTGTGCACAAGCACTCATTTTCCGCACAAGGGCACCTGCAGGTGCGAAAATGCCTGGGCAGTGTTTAAAGCCGAGGGGCTTCGTCATTTTTGTCATTTTAGACTTTGCAAACTCGGTTTGGGGCGATGTTTGAGAGCATTTTCGGGAGATTTCTTAAGGTAAGTCCCTTGTGCTTATTTTTGATCAATAATATTGCTTCCCCATTTATTTTTCCACCTTGTTGGTGTGTATTTAAGGTGGAATTTTTGAGTTTGAGGCTAGGGATTTGAAGAGTTTAATTTTGGGTTTTGAGTGTTCATTTGATGTCGGATTTTGATAAGTTTGGTATGGTTGGACTCGTGAGTGAATGGGCTTTCGGATTTTGTGATTTTTGCTTGATTTTGAGACATGGGCCCGAGTCGACCTTTTAGGGCGAATTTCGGAATATTTGTTAAATTATTGATTTCATTAATTAGTTGAGTCTTTTATGGTTATATTCATGATATGCAATTGTGTTTGGCTATATTTGGGCTATTCGGAGTCGGATAGTCGAGGAAAGGGCATTCTTACGGATTGATTGAGCTTGGTTCGAGGTAAGTGACTTGCCTAACCTTGTATGAGGGAAATCCCCTTAGGATTTGGTACTGTTTTGATATGTGAGCGCATTGTACGTGAGGTGACGAGCACGCACACAGGATAATTGGTGTAAAACAAAAACTCGACTTATTTTACTGAGTAGTAATCTGTTCTTTTAAATTGAGTTATACCGTTTAAATAAGTATTATCATGTCTTCATTCTTAATCGAGCTATCCCAATATGTGTAGCTATTCTGTTTAGTCTAATATCACATGTCTATGTGCTTTAGTTGCTTAATTGAACTCTATGAAGCATGCCTAGTTGATTTCCTATTTTTCCTTTACTTGTACTTAGTCTAAATTGTAGGATTTCGTGTTGTAGGTTTTAATTCTATTGTGCGAGCCGTGTATTTACTTTTGGGACTACAGAACGGTATTCCGGGAGATCCCCTGCATATTTACTTTGGGACTACGGAACGGTATTCCGGTAGATCCCCCTGTCTTGCATATTTATTTTGGGACTACGGAACGGTATTCCGGGAGATTCCCCTGTCTTGCATATTTACTTTAGGACTACGGAATGGTATTCCGGGAGATCCCCCTGCACATTTACGTTTGGGACTATGATACGGTATCTCGGGAGATCCTCTGTTATATTTCTGTGTACTGAGCTGTTACCTTCTATGAATTCTTTCTTGTTAAATTTCAGTCCTTATTTTACTGCGATATTTCATTCTTGCCTTGCTTTATTATTATATATATACCAGTAGGGCACTGACCTGACCTCGTCACTACTCGACCGAGGTTAGGCTTGGCACTTACTGGGTACCGATTGTGGTGTACTCATGCTACTCTCTACACATATTTTTCGTGTGCAGATCCAGATGCTCCTTATCAGCCGTGCTATTAGTGAGCCGAGACAGCTTTGGAGACTTCAAGCTATATCTGCCGCGTCCGCAGATCTCCGAGTCCCTTTCGACTAAATTAGGATTGTTATGTATTTTTGAATAGTTGGTTATCGTACATGCCAAGCGGCACGGTACCCAGTTATATTGTTATTGCTACAGTTAGTGGTTAAATTTATGTTTTCATTTCATTATTCCGCAAATATTAGGCTTACCTAGTTATAGAGACTAGGTGCCGTTACGACATCACACGGAGGGGAAATTGGGTAGTGACAAGTTGGTATCAGAGCTCTAGGTTCATAGGTGTCGTGAGTCACAAGCCGGTTTATTAGAGTCTCGCGGATCTATATGAAGACGTCTGTACTTATCTTCAGGAGGCTATGGAACTGTTAGGCAAATTTCACTACTTTGATTCCTTGTCGTGTGAAAATTGTTGACTTCAAAAAAATTCTATACTTCTATATTCTATTCTCTCATAGATGGTGAGGACACGTACATGCGGATCTAATGACCAGGCACCCACGCCTCTGCTAGAGCCGCGAGTGGCCGGGGTAGAGGCCGAGGATGTCCACGTGGTGCAGCCAGAGCTCCCGCATGAGATGCTACAGAGGAGCCCCCTGTAGCTCCAACTGGAGGGCAGACACCTGAGGCACCTGTTTCTCCACCAGCCATCCAAGAGACTCTAGCCTAGTGTCTGAGCATGTTCAGCACCTTAGCTCAGGCTGGATTGATTCCACTTGCTCCTACCATATCTCAGGCTGGGGGAGGAGCACAGACTCCCGTCGCCGGTACTCTAGAGCAGCGGGTTCAGGTTGACCAGGTTCTAGAGATTGTACCAATGTAGCCAGTAGCTCCAGCTCAGCCCGAGGTTAGGGCAACAACTTCTGAGGTGGAGCTACTCAGACTTGAGAGGTACAAGAAGTACCACCCACCTACCTTCAGTGGATTGGCTACAGATGATGCTCAGGATTTTCTGGAGGAGTGTCATCATATTCTCCGTACTATGGGCATAGCAGAGTCGAGTGTTTTTTTTATACTATATTCCAGCTTAGAGGAGCAGCCTATCAGTGATGGCGTGCTTATGAGTTGAGTAGTCCGACTGAGGCAACTTCACTTACATGGACTCAATTCTCGGAGATGTTCTTGCGTGAGTATGTTCCCTAGAGCCTCAGGGATGCTTGGCGCGTAGAGTTTGAGCAGATGTGCCAGGGTGCTATGACTGTGTCAGAGTATACAGTTCGTTTCAGTGAATTGGCTCGACATGCACTAGCCTTGGTTGCCACAGTTCAAGAGAGGGTTCGACGGTTTATTGAGGGACTCCACCCCAGCATCCGGATTAGTATAGCCAGGGAGTTGGAGATGGATATTTCTTATCAGCAGGTTGTGAGTATTGCCAGGAGATTGGAGGGCATGCTTGCCTGGGATAGAGATGAGAGAGAGGCCAAGAGGTCTCGAGAGACAAGTTATTATTCTGGAGCTCGTGCCCCAATAGCTCACCATGGTAGGGGTTATGTGAGTGGTCCCGTTCATTCAGATCTTCCAGCCACAGGCGGTGTTCCATCTCATTCTAGTCCCAGGAGCCTTATTATGCACCGCCAGTATCTAGTGTGCCTCCTGCTCGGGGTGCTATTAGTGGCCAGTCCAACAGACCTGGCCCGAGCCAGTGACATCAGCCACGCCCTCCCAAAGCTTATTTTGAGTGTGGCGACACTCGCCATATGGTGAGGGATTGCCCCAAATTTAGGAGGGGTGCACCTCTACAGACTTCTCAGCCACAAAGTGCTCCACCGGGTTCTCAGGCTATAATTACAGCACCAGCTGCCACCCCACCTGCTCAGCGAGCCCGAGGTGAAGGTTGGGGAGGTAGAGGTCACCCTAGAGGGGGAGGCTTGGCTAGATATTATGCCCTTCCTACTCGTACAAAGGCAGTCGCTTCTGATTCTGTCATTACAGGTATTGTTCCAGTCTGTCATAGAGATGCGTCGGTATTATTTGACCCAGGCTCTACATATTCTTATGTGTCCTCTTACTTTACCCCGTATTTGGGCATATCTCGGGATTCTTTGAGTTCCACTATTTATGTGTCTACTCTTGTGTGAGATTCTCTTATTGTGGACAGCGTGTATTGGTCGTGTTTGATTGCTCTTAGTGGTTTTGAGACCAGAGCTGATTTATTATTGCTCAACATGGTGGACTTTGATATTATTCAGGGCATGGACTGGTTGTCACCCCATTATGCTATTCTTGATTGTCATGCTAAGATCGTGACGCTGGCTATGCCAGGTTTACCATGATTAGAGTAGAGAGGTACCTTAGAGTATACTCCCAATAGAGTTATTTCTTTTCTTAAAGCTCAACAAATAGTTAAGAAGGGGTGTGACATGTATCTAGCTTATGTGAGAGATGTCAGTATTGATAAACCTACAGTTGAGTCAGTTCCAGTAGTGAGGGACTTTCCAAATATGTTTCCAGCTGATCTTCTGGGCATGCCGCCCGACATGGATATTGAATTTGGCATTGATTTGTTGCCAGGCACTCAGCCCATCTCTATTCCTCCATATCGTATGGCTTCTCCTGAGTTGAAGGAACAGTTATAGGAGTTACTTGATAAGGGCTTCATTCGGCTCAGTGTGTCACCTTGGGGTGCTCCTGCCTTATTTGTGAAAAAGAAGGATGTTTCTATTCGGATGTGTATTGATTATCGCCAGTTGAACAAAGTCATAGCGAAGAACAGGTATCCATTGCCTCGTATTGATGACTTATTTGATCAGTTATAGGGTGCCAGAGTGTTTTCCAAGATATCATTAATTGAAGATTCGGGAGCCAGATATCCCGAAGACTGCTTTCAGGACTCGGTATGGCCACTACGAGTTCCTTGTGATGTCATTTGGGCTGTCCAATGCCCCATCAGCTTTTATGCACTTGATACTGGCCTTATCTTGACTCATTCGTCATTGTATTTATTGATGACATTCTGGTGTACTCCCGGACACAGAAGGATCACAAGCAGCACCTGAGGACTGCGCTTCAGACCTTGAGAGAAAAGAAATTAAATGCAAAATTTTCAAAGTGTGAGTTTTGGCTAGACTCAGTGGCATTCTTGGGTCATATAGTATCGAGTGATGGGATCTAGGTGGATCCAAAGAATATTGATCTAGTGTAGGGTTGTCCCATACTGTCCTCAGCTACAAAGATTTGGAGTTTTCTTGGTTTGGCGGGGTATTACCGTCGCTTTGTAGAGGGATTCTCATCTATTGCAGCACTATGAATAGGCTGACCCAGAAGGGTGCTCCGTTCAGGTGGATAGAGGAATGTGAGGAGAGCTTTTAGAAGCTCAAGACAACTTTGACTACAGCCCCAGTATTGGTATTGCCTACAAGTTCAGGGTCTTATACTGTATATTGTGATGCATCGCGGATTGGTTTCGGTGCGATGTTGATGCAGGATGACATGGAGATTGCCTACATGTCCAGAAAACTGAAGGTACATGAAAAGAACTATCCTATCCACGACCTTGTGTTAGAAGCTATTGTTCATGCCTTGAAGATTTGGCAGCATTATTTGTACGGTGTTCCTTGTGAGATTTACACCGATCATCGGAGTTTGCAGTATCTGTTCAAGCAAAAGGATCTTAACTTGCGTCAGCCGAGGTGGTTAGAGCTACTTAAGGACTATGATATCACCATTTTGTACCACCCGGGGAAGGCCAATGTGGTGGCCGATGATTTGAGTCGTCGGGCGGAGAGTTTAGCATATCTACAAGCAGCAGAGATGCCCATGGCGTTGGATGTTCAGGCCTTAGCCATCCAGTTTGTGAGATTGGATATTTCTGAGCCGAGTCAAGTATTGGCTTGTGTGTTCTCTTGGTCTTCTCTTTATGATCGTATCAGGGAGCATCAGTATGATGACCTCCATCTGCTTGTCCTTAAGGACACGGTTCAGCACGGTGATGCTAAGAAGGTCACTATTGGGGATGATGGCGTATTGAGGATGGATGGCAGGCTATGTGTGCCTAATGTAGATGATTTGCATGAGTTGATTCTTCATAAGGCTCATAGCTCGTGGTACTCTATTCATCTGGGCGCCGCGAAGATGTATCAAGACTTGAGGTAACATTACTGGTGGAGGAGGATGAAGAAGGACATAGTGGAGTATGTGGCTCGGTGCCTAAATTGCCAGCAGGTGAAGTATGAGCAAAAGTGGCTGGGTGGGTTGCTTCAGAAGTTAGAGATTACGGAGTTGAAATGGGAGCAGATCACTATGGATTTTGTTGTTGGACTCCCACGGACTCAGCGGAGATTTGATGCAGTTTGGGTGATTGTGGATAGGCTGAACAAGTCAACTCATTTCATTCCTGTGATGACTACTTATTCTTCCAAGCAGCTAGCTCGAATTTAGATCCGCAAGATCGTCAGACTTCATGGAGTACCAGTATCTATCATATCTGACCGGGGTACGCAGTTTACATCACGGTTCTGGAGAGCTGTACAGCATGAGTTGGGTACTCGGGTTGAGTTGAGCACAACATTTCACCCTTAGACAGATGGATAGTCCGAGCGCACTATTCAGATACTGGAGGATATGCTCCATGCGTGTGTGATAGATTTGCCTACAAAAACAGTTATCAGTCCAGCATTTAGATGGCACCGTATGAGGCTCTGTATGGTAGGCAGTGTCGGTCCCCAGTGGGATGGTTTGCGCCGGGTAAGGCTAGATTATTGGGTACAGACTTGGTTCAGGATGCCTTGGAGAAGGTTAAGGTGATTCAGGATAGACTTCGCACAGCCCACTCCAAACAGAAGAGTTACACGGACTGGAAGGTTCACGATGTTGCATTCATGGTTGGAGAGTGGGTCTGCTCCGAGTTTCTCCTATGAAGGGCGTTATGAGGTTCGGAAAGAGGGGCAAGCTGAGCCCAAGGTTTTTTGGTCCCTTTGAGGTGTTGCGGCGAGTTGGGGAAGTTGATTATGAGCTTGCCTTACCTCCCAGCCTAGCAGGAGTTCATCCAGTATTTCATGTTTAGATGCTCCGGAAGTATCACGGCGATCCGTCCTATGTGTTAGATTTCAGCTCAGGCCAGTTGGACAAGGATCTATCTTATGTTGAGGAGCCATCGGCTATTTTAGACAGGCATATCAGAAAGCTAAGGTCAAAGAACATTGCTTCAGTAAAGGTTCAGTGGAGGGGTCAGCCGGTCAAGGAGGCAACTTGGGAGACCGAGCATGTTATGCGCAACAGTTACCCTCACCTTTTCACCACTTCAGGTATGTCTTTATGCTCGTTCGAGGATGAACGATTGTTTTTAAAGGGGAATGATGTAATGACCCGGCCGGTCATTTTGAGAGTTATAGCCCCGATCCCCTATTAACTGCTTCTTCCATATCTATTTCTGCTATTGTGACTTGCTGGGAGGTTTCATTTTGGTTTTTGGAGTGTTTTGGGACACTTAGTCCCTAAATGGAGGTTTAAGTCTTAAGATGTGAATCGTAGTCGGAACAATGTGAAGACGACTCCGGAATGGAGTTCTGTCGGTTCCGTTAGCTTCGTCAAATGATTTTGGACTTAGGGGCATGTCCGGATAGTGTTTTGGAGGTTCGTAGCTTATTTAGCTTGAAATGCAGAAAGTTGAATTTTGGAGATTTGGACCAGTAGTGAAAATTTTGATATTGGGGTCGGATCCCATTTTCGAAAGTTGGAGTAGGTCCGTAATGTTGAATATGACTTATGTGCAAAATTTGGGGTCAATCGGACGTGGTTTGGGTGGTTTCGGCATCGGTTGTCGAATTTGGATGTTTCAAGTTCTTTAAGTTTGAATCGGAGGATGAATTATGATTTTAGCATTGTTTGATGTGGTTTGAGGGCTCGTCTAAGTTCGTATGGGTTTTTAGGATTGGTTGGTTTGTTTGGTTGAGGTACCGGGGGCCTCGGGTGAGTTTTGGATGGTTATCAGATCATTTTTGGACTTGGGAGCTTTTCTGGTGCTAGGCTGGTTCAGGTGTAATTGCACCTGCGCAAGGCTGCCCACAGGTGCGAGCTATATGTCGCATAAGAAGAGTTGGGTGGATTTGTCAGGGGTCACAGGTGCGTGGAAATGGTCGCATCTGTGATGCCCGCAGATGCACAAGGCTGAACATAGGTGCGAAGTGAGACCGCAGAAGCGGACATGATTTCCGCAGGCGCACACGCGCAGGTGCAACCCTTTCATCGTAGGTGCGAAGGCAGAGGGGACAAGTGGTTTGCGTAGAAGCACTCATTTTTCACACAAGTGTACCCACAGGTGCGAGCCCAGGCTCCGCAGGTGCGTAAATGCCTGGGCAATGTTTAAAACCGAGGGGCTTCGTGATTTTTGTCATTTTGGACTTTGCAAACTCGGTTTGAGGCGATGTTTGAGAGCCTTTTCGAGAGATTTCTTGAGGTAAGTCCCTTGTGCTTATTTTTGATCAATAATCTTGCTTCCCCATTTATTTCTCCACCTAGTTAGTGTGTATTTAAGGTGGAATTTGGGAGTTTTAGGCTAGGGATTTGAAGAGTTAGATTTTGGGTTTTGAGTGTTCATTTGAAGTCGGATTTTGATAAATTTGGTATGGTTGGACTCGTGAGTGAATGGACTTTCAGATTTTATGATTTTTGCCCAATTTCAAGGTGTGGGCCCGAGTCGACTTTTAGGGCGAATTTCGAAATATTTGTTAAATTATTGATTTCATTAATTAGTTGAGTCTATTATGGTTGTATTCATGATATGCAATTGTGTTTGGCTATATTTGGGCTATTCGAAGTCGGATAATCGAGGAAAGAACATTCTTACGGATTAATTGAGCTTGGTTCGAGGTAAGTAGCTTGCCTAACCTTGTGTGAGGGAAATCCCCTTAGGATTTGGTACTGTTTTGATATGTGAGCGCCGTGTACATGAGGTGACGAGTACGTACACAGGCTAATTGTTGCAAAAACAAAACCCGACTTATTTTACTGAGTAGTAATCTGTTCTTTTTTTAAATTGAGTTATACCATTTAAATGAGTATTAGCATGTCTTCATTCTTAATTGAGCTATCCCAATATGTGTAGCTATTCTGTTTAGTCTAATATCACATGTCTACGTGCTTTAGCTTCTTAATTGAACTCTGTGAAGCATGCCTAGTTGATTTCCTGTTTTTCCTTGACTTGTACTTAGTCTAAATTATAGGATTTCGTATTGTAGGTGTTAATTCTATTGTGTGAGCCGTGTATTTACTTTTGGGACTACAGAATGGTATTTCGGGAGATCCCCTGCATATTTACTTTGTGACCATGGAACGGTATTCCGGTAGATCCCCCTGTCTTGCATATTTACTTTGGGACTACGGAACGATATTCCGGGAGATCCCCCTGTCTTGCATATTTACTTTGGGACTACGGAATGGTATTCCGGGAGATCCTCTGTTGTATTTCTGTGTACTAAGCTGTTACCTTCTATGAATTCTTTCTTGTTAAATTTCAGTCCTTATTTTACTGCGATATTTCATTCTTGCCTTGCTTTATTATTATATATATACCAGTAGGGCACTGACCTGACCTCATCACTACTCGACCGAGTTTAGGATTGGCACTTACTGGGTACTGATTGTGGTGTACTCATGCTACTCTCTGCACATATTTTTTGTGTGAAGATCCTGGTGCTCCTTATCAGCCGCACTATTAGTGAGCCGAGACAGCTTTGGAGACTTCAAGGTATATCTGCCGCATCCACAGATCTCAGAGTCCCCTTCTACTCTTCCCCATGTCCATTATCTTCTGTATTTGTTTCTTTTGATATAATCTGATGTATAGAGACACTAGACTTTCCTTCTGTAGTTTGTGATTTACGATGTTCCGGATTTTGGGATTGTTGTATATTTTTGAATAGCTGGTTATTGTGCATGCCAAGCGGCGTGGTACCCAGTTATGTTGTTATTGCTACAGTTAGTGGTTAAATTTATGTTTTCATTTCATTATTCCGTAAATGTTAGGCTTACCTAGTTGTAGAGACTAGGTGCCGTCACGACGTCACACGGAGGGGAATTTGGGTCGTGATAGCTACACGCCTTGGGGAAACTTTAGAGTGATTTGGGATTTACGGACTAATTTGGAATATTGGCTGCTATACTGAGGAAGGTTGGATACGACAGAAAAAAGTTACTTGATATGAAGAGGGATGCAACATGACTTCGGATTTGAAATGTATTATCCCACCTTTAGTTGATGTCAATAGGGAGCGAGCAGACTTGTACAACTAGTGAATGAGCACGGGCTCAGGATGGTTTACTGTTTTTGTGGTGTTGACGGAGCTTCTATGATGAATTCTACTGGCTATCTAGTAAGAGGTCGAATATGTGTATATGGCTAGTGATTCAGAATGTTCACGAAATGTTTAATAGGAGGATTTCAAAAAATTTGGCAGGTCGATTATGCAGGCTCATATATATTAGGAAGGAGGAATATTGGTGGGTTCCGGGGTTATGTAATTGTAGCTTCAATCTAAGTGGGAGAGCCCCACCATCTATGATTGGATTGCATGGTTGTATACTTGTGAGGTTTCTGGTTATCGACATATTGGTAGGTTATTACGACTAAGGGAAGAAAACATAAGTGGTATACTTGGGTGCTTCTTTGATAGGGTGTTCACGTGCTGGCAGAGCGCTAGAGCTTGGCTTATACTCAGGACCAAGACATAGTGGGTAACTCTCAACAGTGGCCCTGGTGGGTTCAAGAATTTAAGTACAGTGCATAAGGACTTGGAATGTTCTATGTTATCATTGGGTATGCAGTGCAGTATTGGAGGAAGGGAATAAGTAGCTCTGGATTCACGGAAGGTCTTGCAGAATGAGTGTACCAGTTGGCTATACTATTGAGCGCTTAAGGAGAATATGAGACGGTTCATGGGTATTGAGACGATGTGGTCTCGTGGATTGGGTCACTCGGGATGAGTGTTGTTGGGTTTTGTTACGTTAATGAATGGAGCTATTATTGTTTCTAAGGTAAGTTGAGAATAAATTGGAAGTTGAGGATCAAGGTTGCAGTTGATGTCGACAAGAATGTCACGAGCTCGGATGAGCAGGGAAAATTTCAGATGTTTAGAGTAAGCTGGTATTGTCTTTAGCGTCACCTGAGATCTGTGTCATGTGGAAGATTCTTTGTGTATTCACTTTCAGATTTTTGACTCACTCTACACAATTATAACAGTTAGTGGTATGAATGTGCGAACCTTGCTACCTGAGCGGAATGGTCGTGGGAGCATGCCCTACGGGGAGATTTGTATCAGTGTGACATGTCGGTCACTTGATTGTTAAAGATTGAGACCGAATATGGGGGCCATGGTAATATCGCAAGTGCGAGAGTTTATGCCTGAGAGGCATTCTATTCCTCTGGCTGTAGACCATGTGAGTTCGTTTCGGATTTGACGACTGTTCTTATGTGTCATGAATAGGTCATTGTGGGTCCTTGAGAGGCTATCTAGCCAAGCATGGTATGATCAGAATTAGTTTGAGGTCTGTTGGTGGATCCATATGTGGATGTGTACTCTACACCAGCCTGGGTGTGTTCATTCAGCACAACATTCCATATGGAGGAGTATTCGGGCGTTGGATGTTATTTTCGTTGTCAGCTATTTCATGTAATTCTCCATTGTAACGTTTGGGTTATGAGACGACTTGATTATTCGCACATGTGATGTGGTGCTGTGAAGCTTGTGGTGTTATATGGGTAGGATGGCTCTCGAGATGCAGGTCATTCATTGCACGTTAGGCGTGCTTGAGTTTTGTAGCATATGGCACTATCTGTCTCTCCAGGGATGGTATTGTGCACTTGGCGTGCTTGTGGTCGATATTCGAGTATTTTGTAGTTATGAGAATTGTAGCTCGGTAAGTATGTCCTTATAGGTTATTATGTGTGGATCGGGTGGCACACCGCCACGGGTATGTTGTTTGGATCGGGTGGCATGCCGCCACGGGTATCATGGTTGGATCGGTTTGCATGCCGCAACAATGTGATGTTTTGTACAGTTTCCCATATCTATTATTGTGCGTTTTGCTTCTCATTTTATGAGGAAGGTTCATAACATCTAGTCGGTTGTTTAAATTAGTTACGTGGGTTGAGTAGTTCTTTCCAGAGTTCGCTTCCTTATATATGACATTCGAGTTTGTAGCTTGTTGGCACATTGTGGCATCATATGAGACTTTTGGCAGTGTCTGAGGTGGCTTATTGCTTGAGCAACTTGTACTGGGTGAGACTAGATTATTGGACCTGGGATCAGTGCGATCAGATTTATATGGGGCACATTAAAGATAAAATATCATTATTCAGTTTAGAGTGAGGTAATGGTTCTTGTCAGGAGGAGAGACTCCACGAATCATTGATTCAGCAGGTGGTTATGAGTTTTTACTCGTCTTTTTCGTCGTGGCAATATTGCGAGAGTTGGAATAGTACTTATATGCTTCATGAGGTGTATTATGGGCATCAAATTCGTGGGATTTCAGCTATTATTGTCAGAGGATGTCATTATGGTCATGTGAATAATGCGATGCATAGTGTGAATTCGGTAAGAGTATACAATCATGTGTTGGTGCATCATGTAGTGATGGATACGGTGTTCGTATGTTGGAAACAGACCTGGTAGAGAATTTCAGATGTTGGAATTTGGCTCTAAGGCTTATTTGACTCGATAAAAGGGAGGATTTTTAGGTTTTCTCGAGCTAATGTGCTCAACTGGGTTGTGGTAGCACGGGTAGGTTCACGAGGTGTTAAACAATGATTTTGGAAAACCCCAGAACAGTTCTTAGCACGTTCGAGGACGAACACATGTTTAAGTGGGAGAGAATGTAATGACCCGATCAGTCGTTTTAAGCCCTAGTGCATCGTTCAGTGGTTTAAGGCCATGAGTAGCTTCACTTCAGGTATTATGACTTACACGTATGGTCGCAATGGAATTTCGGGATGTTTGGGCCTGTTTTAGATGGGACATTTTAATTTCGGAAGCTTTAAGTTGGAGGAATTGACTAATGTTTAACTTTTGAGTAAAGGACCTTGGAATCAGGATTTGAAGGTTTCAACAGGTTTGTATGATGATTTTGGACTTGGGCGTATATCCGGATCGGGTTTCGTACGACCTGGGAGCATTCCAGCGCCTATTGTGGATGTTGGCATTTTTGGAAGGATTTCATAAATTTTGGTTGAAGTGTATTTCAATGTTATCGATGTCCGTTTGGGATTCTGAGTCTGGGAATAGTAGCGCATGGTGATTCTGGTTTTAGGAGCGCATCCGTATGTGAATTTGGAGGTCCGTATGTCATTTCGGGGTCATTTGGCGAAAGTTGGAAATTTGGAGGTGTTTGGAAAGTTTGATCAGGAGTGGACTTTTTGATATAGGGGTCGGATTCTTCCGGAAGTTGGAGGAGGTCCGTATTGTCAATTATGACTTGTGTGCAAAATTTGAGGTCAATCAAACGTGCTTTGATAGATTTCGGCATCGAAGGTAGAAGTTTGAAGTTCTAAAGATCATTAAGCTCGAATTGGGATACGATTCATGATTTCGATGTTGTTTGGCTTGATTTGAAGTCTCGACTAAGTTCGTATTGTGTTTTAGGACTTGTTGGTATAATTGGTTGAGGTCGCGAGGGCTTCAGGTGGATTCCAGATGGCAAACGGATCGAGTTTTGACTTGGAGGAATGCTGGAGCTGCTGTCATCTGGTGTAACCGCACCTGCGAGGTTTTGGCCGCAGGTGCGGAGCCGCAAAAGCGGCCAGAAGGGTCGCAGAAACGGTCCTGAGCGAGCTCGACAGGAGCGCAGGTGCAGGAAAATGTCCGCACATGTGAAGCCGTAGATGCGTAGGGAAGATCACAGAAGCAGAATTGGCCAAGAAGGCCTGGGCTGCAGAAGCGGAATTTGGCACGCAGGTGCGTGAGCGGAAAAGCGCTTGTTGTCTGCAGAAGCGGAAGTGCAGAAGCGCTATTTGGGCCGCAAAGGCGGAGGCTGCTGGGTTGAGTTAGAGCCTCAACTGCGATGAATTTTCCGTAGGTGCGGAGCCGCAGGAGCGGCTATTGGACTGCAGGTGCGAAGGTTGGGCTGGGCAGTGTGCTTCTTTAAAACGAGGGTTTGGCTTAATTTCACTCCATTTCGTCCATGGGTGTCGATTTTGGAGCACTTTTGGAGTGCCACCTTCATCAACTATAATAGGGTAAGTGCTTTCTTCACATTGTGAGTTAAATACATGATTTATATATGGATTTGAACAAGGAAATTAGTAGAAATTTGGGATTTTGGGTGGAAAACCTAGAAATTTTTATTCTTGAATTTTGACCACGAATTTGGGCATGGAATGGGGAACAAATCATATATTTGAGTTCGTAGTGTTATGGGTAATGATTATCTTCGAAATATTTTGGAATCCGGGCATGTGGGCTCGAGGGTGACTTTATCGATTTTTCGAGAGGAGTTGGAAATTATTATAAATTGATTAATTATGAGTATTAGAGTATATTTTGATTAGGTTGCATTTTATTTGACTAGTTTTGGATCGACGGTCATCGGTTTGAGGTGTTAGAGAGGCTTTGGAGCCGGTTATGGAATTTTAGAGCGAGGTAAGTCTCCTGTCTAACTCTGTGAGGGGGAAACTACCTCTAGGTGATATATTTTATGTGTACAACTTGTTGCGGGACTACGTATGCACGAGGTGACGAGAGTCCGTACGCAGTTAGATTCATGTTACGGTCCGGGTACACTTAGGTTTACATCATGCTGTACTTGTACTATATGGATTATCCTTGCTTGTTTAATTCTTTATTTCTCATTATGACTTGAGACTAGACATGCGTAGAGTGATAGACTTGCTATTGTAGAGTCTTCGAGGGTTTCATGATTTTCCACGGAAGAATGGTGTTCCTTGATTTCTCATGCGTTGTGCGTTTCCATCGAACAATTTTCCTTAAAAGTTATAACTCACATGTTTATTCATCAGTGGGGGTCAAGGACCCGTTTAAGCTTCTTATTCCAATGGGATCGGGCCGTTCGCCTCGGCAGGATTTATGTACCACACTCTAATGGGATCGGGCCGTTTGCCTCGGCAGGATTTATGTACCACACTCTCATGGGAGCGGGCTGTTTGCCTTGGCAATTTAATTGATGCATCTACGGTTCGTGCTGTTCGACCCTCGACAATGCACAGTTTAATAATTATGTTGGATCGGGTCGTACGCCTCGGCATTTCTATAAAATATCCTCATGGAATCGTGTGAAACCTTTGGCAAGAAACCAGGGTATCTGTAAATCTTCCCTAATTCGAATTATAACAACCTATTTGGTGAGGTCCATTATACACATATATATGCTCCGGTTGAGGAGGAATTTGCGAATTAAAAGCTTGAGTTTATTGTAAGGAGGATAATTGTACCACATATTTACACTTGTTTATTTCATTTATTTACTTTGCCTCATATTTGTTCACCTCCGTATTATACCTGGTATTATTGGACCACTAGTGAGTGTCGATGTCGACCACTCGTCACTACTTCTCCGGGGTTAGGCTAGATACTTACTGGGTACACGTGGATTTATGTACTCATCCTACACTTGCTGCACATTTTGTGCAGGTACGTTTATGTCCGGTGGTCCTTTGAGCACGGAGGAACGGATGATGCGGGGATTTACCGCGAGCTGTATTTCAGGTTACGATCCATAGCCAACAGAGTCTCCTTCAAAGTTATTTGTATTTTTTCTGTCTAAGTTGTATTCTGGACAGATGCTGTATTTTATTTTACTTCCAAGTTAATGCTCATGCACTTGTGACACCGGGTTTTGGGGTGATTACGAGTTGTTATGTATTGAAATTGTTAAAAATATTATCATTTACTCTGTAAATTCCATCTTTTACTATTTAATGGAAGGAAAATATGATTTCAAAATATTAAAACGAGACCAAATTAAGTATTTATTGTTGGCTTGCCTGACAACGGTGTCCGACACTAACACGACCTTCAATGAATTTTGAGTTGTGACACTAGAGTTCTGTTTATATACTGGATTCTGATCGCGTTTACTAATCTAAGATAAAAATATGCTTTGTTTTCATGATTTTACAGAAATGGAATCTTCAAGTAGTATATTGAAGGTGCGTAATTCTGAAATGTTCAAGTTTTTATCTTTAAATTATATGAAATGTTCCTTATATTTTTTGTATTTTAATTTTAGGAGGGAGATAGATTATATAAGTTTAAGGATTGGTTTTCTGCTGATTGTTACTGGAAAGGTGATAGAAATTTTAAGCAAACTATTTCATCCTTTTTGTCTGTAACTCAAATGGATATGTTGAAGAACGGTGTATTTGGGAAATTTTTTGAGTTGGATGAAGTTAGTCACTTTGGGAAGTTGACTCATTGTATGTTGCTCTCTCAACCTTTCTACAAGGATAAAAGCAAAATGATTTTTAAAGTTTTTGGGCATGATGTAGCATTTACAGAAGAGGATTTCCACACTATTACTGGACTTAAGATTGAGGCATCTGTTTATAGTTTTGTTGATGTTAGAGAGAACTGTTTGAAGGAACACTATTTCCCTGAAGTGAAAAGGGGTTTGAAGGTAGAGCCTTTGCATCATTTTATGCAAAAACGGTTTCGATTGCGTGGTGGTACAGTAGTTGATGTATGCGTTGATGTCGAGGTCTGCGATGAAGATGCAGTAAAGCTTGCTCAGATTTATCTATTAGAATCCGTTTTATTGGGTAAATTGGAAGGTCAAAATATGAGCGATCGTTCTATGAATGTAACGACCCGACCGGTCATTTTACTTTCTAGAACCCCGTTTCCCTAAATAATACTTCCCGCACTTGCTTTTACTGATTTATGACTTGCGGGGATGGTTGGTTCGGGGTTTGGAAGAGTTTGGTTGAGATCAGAACACTTGGTTCCTTAAGGTTGGCTTAAAAGGCCGAGTTTGACTTCGGTCAACATTTTGAGTAAACGACCTCGGAATCAGAATTTGACGGTTCCAATAGGTTTGTATGGTGATTTCGGACTTGGGCGTATGTTCGGATTGGGGTTTGGATGACCCGGGAGCGTTTTGGCACCTAATAGTGAAAGTTGGTTCTTGAAGGTTTTAGAAGTTCTTTAAATTTGGTTTGGAGTGGATTTTGGTGAAATCGAGGTCCAAACGGAATTCCGAGACTGGGAATAGTTCCGTTATGTCATTTCAGACTTGCATGCAAAATTTGTCAATCCGAGTAGTTTAAGTACGTTTCGGCGCATTGGAAGTAAATTAAAGAACTTGAAGTTCTTAAGTTTGATTCAATTGGTTTTGGGGTGTGATTCCTAGTTTAAATGTTGTTTCAGGCATCTCGAGAGTTCGAGCAAGTCCGTTTTATGATTCCAAACTTGTTGGTATATTCGGGCGGGGTCCGGGGGCCCCGAGTATCAATCAGATGAGGCTCAGACCAAGTTTGGACTTGGGGAGAAACAACTGAAGCATCAGGGTTCTATCATAATCACACATGCGCTTGGCCAGCCGCAGGTGGGAGCCTCGAGCCGCAGAGGCGAGAGATCAAGGGCAGCCCAGGAATCATAGATGTGGAAGATTGGGCGCACCTGCGTGACCGCAGGTGCGAGAACTGTGGTCGCAGGTGCGACTAGGCCCGCAGAAGCGGCTCATTATGTCCGCAGATGCGGAGACTGGCCAGGTGAGGGAAAAGCGCACCTGCGAGGCATTTGCCACAGGTGCGAGACCGCAAATGCGGCTAAGTCACCGGAGGTGCGAAAGTCGTTGGGCAGTGAGGGTTCATTTAATACGGACTTAGGCCATTTTTATCACATTTTGTCTCCCTCTTGGGCGATTCTAGAGCTTTGAAGGAGGGGATTTCGACCTAGCTTGGTGAGGTAAGTAATTTCTACTTAATGTGAGTTAAATACCTAGTTTATAGGCAGATTATAACATGTAAATTAGTGAAAAACATGGGTTTAGGTGAAAACCGAGGTTTTTGATAAAAATGAGATTTAACCAAGAAATATGTTATGGAATTTAGTAAAAATCATATATTTATGTTCCTCAGGTTATGGGTAACAACTTTCTTTGAACATTTACGGAATTCGAGCATGTGAGCCAAGGGGTGAATTTTAGGAATCTTGAAATTTAGGTTGGGTAATCACTTAAATGGTGGAATTATGAACTTTTGAGCACAGATTGATTAGTTTATGTAATGTTTGACTAGCTTCGAGTAGTTTGGCATAAAATTTGGAGGTTTGAGCGCGTTCTTGTATTGGGAAGTAGGCTTTGAGATGAGGTAAGTCTCCTTTCTAACCTTCTAAGAGGGAATTAACCCCATAGGTGAATCAAATAAATGTGTGCACCTATTTGTGGGGGCTACGTACGAACGAGGTGATGAGAGTCCGTACGTAGCTACTATTATGCTATTGTCCGGGTAGTTTAGGCACCATATTATGCCCTATTCGAAATGTTTGTACCCTTACTTGCTAATTCAATTACTCGAATCATGTTTAGAATTTGACAAAAGAAGTCGAAAAAGGGTTAAGTTCACCTATTTAAAGAGTTTATTAGAATACTTGATTGTAAATGAGAATTCATGTTTCCTTAAAAATAATTACTATTTGTGGATCGGGCCGAGCGCCTCGGTAGTAAATAGATGCATCTATGGTTCACGCCGTTCGACCCTCCGGTAATGCATAATTTAATATTATGTTAGACCGGGCCATACGACCTCGGCATAATTGCGCATGTTAATTATTTGGAACTCTCTGTGATTTATACTGCTTAAATACCTTGAAAGGTAAGTTGTTAAATGATATGACCGAAATTGAAATTATAATTTTGAAAGAAGAACTTGTCTCTTCCCGTTATTGAACTGTCAGTATTATTCATAATATCCATACTTAGCATAACATTTTAATTACATTATTACTGGCCTTAGTAAGTGTCTAGTCGAGCCCTCGTCACTACTTTTCGAGGTTAGGCGGGATACTTACTGGGTACATGTTGTTTTATGTACTCACGCTACACTTCTGCACTTGACTGTGCGGGATGTGAGCCAGGTGCATCTGGATATCCATCCGACGCGCTTTCTTGATCTGGGTTAGGGATTCCACGGTGAGCTGCCCTTTCGAGCTTTTCAGCAGCATGCCAGAGTCTCTCTTTTATTTTGTTTTTAGTCTATTCCCTTTCAGGTAGTAGGATAGATATCTTTTGTATATTCTACCTAGACGCCCATATACTTGTGACACTAGATCTTGGCACGTATTAGTAGACTTGTGATTGTTTTGGGTTTTGTTCTTACGGTTGTTACTGTTTCTCGTTGTTTTCATTTAACAATTTAAACCAGTTTTTATTAAATCTTGTAAGTAAAAGCAAAAGATCACTACGTGGGAAAAATCGTCAAAGGGGAAATCATTTAGTTATTCATTGTTAGCTTGTCTAGAAACGGTGCTGGACGCCATCACGACCTGATATGGAATTAGATCGTGACAACATGGTATCAGAGCACTAGGTTCACGTAGGTCTCACAAGTTATGGGCAGGCTTAGTAGAGTCTTGCGGATTGGTGCATAGACGTCTGTACTTATCTTCGATAGGCTATAGGGTGTTAGGAAGCTACTCATTATTCATCTCCTATCATGCAATTGATGGTATACTAAATTTCCTTCTTCTATTCTCTCACAGATGGTGAGGACGCGTACGGTGGACGTTCTAGCCCCGGGAGGGGCGGCTCCTCTCATTTATAGAGGTCGAGGCATAGGCCAGAGGAGGGCACTGGCCTAAGGTAGGGGACGAGAGCGTCCCAGAGCTGCCCTAGTGGCACCACTAGCGGATCTAGTGGAGGATCCCATTGTGGAGAAGCAAGGAGATATACTCGCAGTAAGGCCCGCCTCGGTACATTTCATGACATCGCTGGGCTTTTAGGAGGTCATGGTCCGTATGTTGTGGTTCATGGATTCTATGACCCAAGCTAGTTTATTTCCAGCAGACCCAGCCACATCTCAGGCGGGAGGGGGAGCACAGACCCCTACTGCTCAGGCTTTTGGGCATGCATCTGCAGTGTATCAGACTCCGGGTACACTACCCGCAGACGTGCCCCAACCAGTTGCAGCAGTGGTACCTGACCCTAGATCGGTTGCGGATGGCGATCCACAGAAGTTATTGGACAGATGGACTAGGCTACACCCTCCTGTATTTGGAGGCGAGCGCCATGAGGATGCCCAAGATTTAATTGATAGGTGCAGGGATAGACTGCACAACATGAGGTTACTAGAGTCTCATGGGGTTGACTTCACTACTTTCTAGATAGAGGGCAGGGCCCGTAAATGGTGGCAGTCTTATCTTCTTGGCAGACCATCAAGTTCTCCTCCCATGAATTGGGGCCAGTTCACACAGCTTTTCCTGGATTGGTATATTCCACCCTCCGAGAGGGAAGAGTTCCGGTGTTAGTTTGAGCAGCTTGAGCAGGGTCAGATGTCAGTGACCGACTATGAGGTGAGGTTTTCTGAGTTGTCTCGCCATGCACTTATGATACTTCCTATGAACGTAGAGAGATTGCGGAGGTTTGTTGCGGAGCTGCACTCCGGTATTACGGCCAATATGGCCTGAGAGGTTGAGATGGGGACTTCTTATCAGCTGGTAGTAGAGATTGCTTGGAGGATTGAAGGCTACCGTCAGAAAGGGAGAGAGCAGATGCAGCAGGACAAGAGGGCTCGTTTCTCTGGAGAGTTTAGAGGTGCCCCGGCTAGAGGCAGAGGTTAGTTTGGGAGGGTTCAGCCTAGCAGGCCCCCATATTCATCACCACCACCTCCTCGAGGTGCTCCGGCGTGCCCCTATTTCAGCGCCACACTAAAGAGTTCTTACCACCCACCAGCCATCCAAGGTTCTTCCAATGGGTACTCAGGTCACCAGGGTTCTTCCAGCTCCTATTTGAGTGCCATGCCGGAGAGTTCATACCGCCCACCGGCTATTCAGGCTTCTTCCAGTGGGTCTATAGTCCATCAGGGCAGCAAATCACTGCACCGAGAGGCTGTTTCGATTGTGGAGATCTCGGTCACATGAGTAGATCCTGTCCCAGGCTTCGGGGCAAGGCAGTGCAGCAGGGTCAGTAGCCCATGATTTACAACACTGGTTGTCCGGCTGCCCAGAGGCAGAGGGCAGGCTAACAGGGGTCGTCCTAGAGGTAGAGACCAGGCAGGGGGAGGTCAGTCAGCTACTGTTCAGTCAGGTGGAGGCCAGCCCACCGGCACTCCAGCCAGATTCTATGCTTTTTTGACCAGACTAGATGCATTGGCCTCAGATGCCGTGATCACATGTATTATTTCTGTATGCAGTAGGGATGCTTCAGTATTATTTGATCCAGGGTCTACCTATTCATATGTGTCATCTTTATTTGCTCATTTTTTGGATATTCCTCGTGAGTCCTTAGGTCCTCCTGTTTATGTATCCACTCCTGTGGGTGATTCTTTGGTTGTGGATCGGATCTACCGGTCCTATGTGGTCGTATTCTATGGTTACGAGACTAGAGCGGACTTTCTGTTGCTTGATATGATCGACTTTGAGGTCATCTTGGGCATGGATTGGTTATCCTCATATAACGCCATCCTTGATTGTCATGCCAAGACTATTACCTTAACGATGCCAGAATTTCTGATATTGGAGTGGAAGGGTTCCTTGGTTAGTATAGATAGTCGGGTCATCTCTTTTCTGAAGGCTCGACATATGGTCGAGAAGGGTTGTTTGGCTTATCTAGCTTATGTTCGAGACACCACCGCAGAGTCTCTGATGATTGATTCAGTGCCAGTAGTCCATGAGTTCACCGATGTGTTTCCTTCTGACCTTCCAAGCATGCTGCCAGATCGTGATATTGATTTCTGTATTGATTTGGCTCCAGGCACCCAACCTATATCTATACCACCATACCGTATGGCTCCAAAAGAGTTGAAGGAGTTGAAGGGGAAGCTTGAGGAGTTTTTAGCAAAGGGGTTTGTGAGACCAAGTGTATCACCTTGGGGTGCACCCGTATTATTTGTGAAGAAGAAAGTTGGGACTATGCGGATGTGCATTAATTACCGCCAGTTGAACAAGATTACCATCAAGAACAAGTACCCGTTGCCGCATATCGATGATTTGTTTGACCAGTTGCAGGGTACTAGAGTGTTCTCTAAAATCGACTTGAGGTCAGGGTAATATCAGTTGATGATTCGGGACTCAGATGTTCCGAAAATGGCCTTCCGTACTTAGATATGGCCATTATGAATTTCTAGTAATGTCCTTTGGCTTGACTAATGCCCCAACGACATTTATGGATCTGATGAACCAGGTGTTCAGGCCTTATATTGATTCATTTGTTATTGTCTTCATTGATGACATCCTGATTTACTCACGTAGCTTGGGGGAGCACGAGCAGCATTTGAGAGTGGTACTTTAGAGAATGTGAGAACAGAAGCTATATACTAAGTTCTCAAAGTGTGTGTTTTGTCTAGAGTCTGTGGCATTCTTGGGGCATATTATATTAGGAGAAGGTATTAAGGTGGATCCCAAGAAGATTGAGGCAGTTCAGAGTTGGCCTCGTCCCACTTTGGTGACTGAGATCAGGAGTTTCCTGGGGTTAGAAGGTTATTATCGTCGGGTTGTGCAGGGTTTCTCATCCATTGCAGCACCTCTGACTAGATTGACCCAAAATGGTGCTCCGTTCCGTTGGTCCGATGATTGTGAGGCGAGCTTCCAGAAGCTCAAGACAACTTTGACTACAACACCAGTTCTAGTGTTGCCTTCCGGCTTGGGGATGTATATGGTATATTGCGATGATTCATGTATTGGCTTGGGTTGTGTATTGATGCAGGAGGGGCGAGTTATTGTATATGCTTCGCGTTAGCTGAAGATTCATGAGAAGAATTACCCTGTGCACAACCTAGAGTTAGCCGTGATTTTTCATGCTCTTAAGATATGGAGGCATTATCTGTATGGGGTGTCATGCGAGGTTTATACTGATCATCGTAGCTTACATCATTTGTTCAAGCAAAGGGATCTCAATTTGAGGTAGCGTAGATGGTTCGAGTTACTGAACGATTATGACATCACCATTCTTTATCATCCGGGCAAGGCAAATATGGTCGTGGATGCCTTAAGCAGGAAGGCATAGAGTATGGGTAGCTTGGCATTCATTTCAGTAGAGGAGAGGCCACTAGCTTTGGACATTTAGTCCTTGGCTAACAGACTTGTGAGGTTGGATATTTCAGAGCCCAGCCAGGTTCTTGCTTGTGTTGTTGCCCAGTCCTCACTATTGGGGCAGATCAAGGCTCAGCAATTTGATGATCAACATTTGGAAGCTCTTAGAGAGACGGTACTACAAGGTAGTGCCAAGGAGGTTTCTATTGGTGAGGATGGTGTTCTGTGACTCTAGGGTCGTCTATGTGTTCATAATGTTGATGGCTTGAGGGAGAGTATTCTAGAGGAGACACACAGTTCTCCGTATTCTATTCATCCAGGTGCTACGAAGATGTATCGTGACCTGAGAAAACACTATTGGTGGCAGCGGATGAAGAAATACATAGTTGAGTATGTGGCTAGGTGTCTAAATTGCCATCAGGTTAAGTATAAACACCAGAGGCCAGGTGGCCTACTTCAGCAAATCCCTATACCTGAGTGGAAATGGGAGCACATTACCATGGACTTCAAAGTTGGGTTACCATGGACCTTGTAGAGTTTTGATGCAGTTTGGGTCATTGTTGACAAGTTGACCAAGTCGGCACACTTCATTCCAGTTGTGACTACATATACTTCAGAGAGTCTGGCCCAGATTTCTATTCGGGAGATAATTCGGTTGCACGGTGTACCTGTTTCCATCATATCAGACAGAGGCCCTCAGTTCACTTCACATTTCTGGAGAGCCGTACAGAGAGAGTTGGGGACCCGTGTAAAGCTCAGCCCAACATTTCATCCACAGACCAACAGGCAGTCAGAGCGAACTGTTCAAATATTGGAGGACATGTTAAGAGCATGTGTGACTGACTTTGGGGGACAGTGGGATCAGTTCTTGCCTTTGGCCGAGTTTGCTTACAACAACAGTTATCAGTCCAACATCGAGATGTCTCCATTTGAGGCTTTATATGGTCGACGATGTCGTTCTCCCATCGGGTGGTTGGGGCCCGACGAGGGTAGGCTATATGGTACTGATTTGGTAAAGGATACCTTTGTAAAGGTAAAGTTGATTCAGGAGCGATTTCACACAGCACAGTCCAGACAGAAGATTTACACTGATCAGAAGGCGCGCGATGTATCATTTATGGTCGGCGAGAAGGTTCTCTTGAAAGTTTCGCCGATGAAGGGTATTATGAGATCCGGAAAGCAGGGCAAGTTGAGCCCAAGGTTTATAGGCCCATTTGAGGTGTTGAGGTGAGTTGGGGAGGTTTCTTATGAGCTTGCTTTACCTCCCAGCCTATCAGGGGTTCATCCATTTTTTCACGTGTCTATGCTCCGGATTTATCATACCAACTTGTCACATGTGTAAGATTTCAGCACTATTTAGTTAGATGAGAGCTTGGGTTATGAGGAGGAGCTAGTTGCTATTGTTTCTAGACAAGGTCACTAGTTGAGATCTAAGAGGATTTATGCGGTAAAGGTTCAGTGGAGGGGCCAACCAGTCGAGGGGGCGACCTGGGAGTCCGAGCAGGACATGCGGAGCAGATATCAACACTTATTCAGCACTTCAGGTATGAATCTAAACTCGTTCGAGGACGAATGTTTGTTTAAGAGGTGGAGAATATAACGACCTGACCGGTCGTTTTACTTTCTAGAACCCTGTTCCCCTAAATAAGAAGTCTCATACTTGATTTTACTGATTTATGACTTGCAGAGATGGTTGGTTCGGGGTTTGGAAGAGTTTGGGTTGAAATCGGAACACGTGGTTCCTTAAGGTTGGCTTAAAAGGCCGAGTTTGACTTCGATAAATATTTCATGTAAACGACCTCAGAATCGGGATTTGACGGTTCCAATAGGTGCGTATGGTGATTTCAGACTTGGGCGTATGTTCGGATTGGGTTTTGGATGACCCGGGAGCGTTTTGGCGCCTAATAGTGAAAGTTGGTTCTTGAAGGTTTTAGAAGTTCTTTAAATTTGGTTTGGAGTGGATTTTGGTGATATCGAGGTCCAAATGGAATTCCGAGACCGGTAATAGTTCTGTAATATCATTTCAGACTTCACGCAAAATTTGGTGTCAATCCGAGTAGATTAAGTACGTTTCAGAGCATTGGAAGTAAATTAAAGAACTTGAAGTTCTTAAGTTTGATTCAATTGGTTTTGGGGTATGATTCCTAGTTTTAATGTTGTTTCGGGCGTCCCTAGAGTTCGAGCGACTCCGTTTTATGATTTCAAACTTGTTGGTATATTCGGGCGGGGCCCTGGGGGCCCCGAGTATCAATCGGATGAGGCTCGGACCAAGTTTGGACTTGGGGAGCAACAGCTGAAGCATCAGGGTTCTATCATAATCGCACATGCGCTTGGCTAGCCGCAGGTGCGGGCTCGCAGGTGGGAGCCTCGAGCCGCAGAAGTGAGAGATCAAGGGCAGCCCAGGAACCGCAGATGTGGAAGATTGGGCGCACCTGCGTGACCGCAGGTGCGAGAGCTGTGGTCGCAGGTGCGACTAGGCCCGCAGAAGCGGCTCATTATGTCCGCAGATGCGGAGACTGGCCAGGTGAGGGAAAAGCGCACCTGTGAGGCATTTGCCGCAGGTGCGAGACCGCAAATGCGGCTAAGTCACCGGAGATGCGAAAGTTGTTGGGCAGTGAGGGCTCATTTAATACGGACTTAGGCCATTTTTATCACATTTTGCCTCCCTCTTGGGCGATTTTAGAGCTTTGAAGGAGGGGATTTTGACCTAGCTTTGTGAGGTAAGTAATTTCTACTTAATGTGAGTTAAATACATAGTTTATAGGCAGATTATAACATGTAAATTAGTGAAAATCATAGGTTTAGGTGAAAACCTAGGTTTTTGATAAAAATGAGATTTAACCAAGAAATATGTTATGGAATTTAGTAAAAATCATATATTTATGTTCCTCAGGTTATGGGTAACAACTTTCTTTGAAATTTTCGGATTTCGAGCATGTGGGCCAGGGGGTGAATTTTAGGAATCTTGCAATTTAGGTTGGGTAATCACTTAAATGGTGGAATTATGAATTTTTGAGCATATATTGATTAGTTTATGTAATGTTTGACTAGCTTCGAGAAGTTTGGCATCAAATTTGGAGGTTTGAGCGTGTTCTTGTATTGGGAAGTAGGCTTTGGGATGAGGTAAGTCTCCTTTCTAATCTTGTAAGAGGGAATTAACCCCATAAGTGAATCAAATAAATGTGTGCACCTATTTGTGGGGGCTACGTACGAATGAGGCGATGAGAGTCCGTACGTAGCTACTATTATGCTATTGTCCGGGTAGTTTAGGCACCGTATTATGCCTTATTCGAAATGTTCGTACCCTTACTTGCTAATTCAATTACTCGAATCATGTTTAGAATTTGACAAAAGAAGTCGAAAAAGGGTTAAGTTCACCTATTTAAAGAGTTTATTAGAATACTTGATTGTAAATGAGAATTCGTGTTTCCTTAAAAATAATTACTATTTGTGGATCGGGCCGAGCGCCTCGGTAGTAAATAGATGCATCTATGGTTCGCGCCGTTCGACCCTCCGGTAATGCATAATTTAATATTATGTTAGACCGGGCTATACGACCTCGGCATAATTGCGTATGTTAAATATTTGGAACTCTCTGTGATTTATACTGCTTAAATACCTTGAAAGGTAAGTTGTTAAATGATATGACCGAAATTGAAATTATAATTTTGAAAGAAGAACTTGTCTCTTCCCGTTATTGAACTGTCAGTATTATTCATAATATCCATACTTAGCATAACATTTTAATTACATTATTACTGGCCTTAGTAAGTGTCAAGTCGTCCCCTCGTCACTACTTTTCGAGGTTAGGCGGGATACTTACTGGGTACATGTTGTTTTATGTACTCACGCTATACTTCTGCACTTGACTGTGTGGGATGTGAGGCAGGTGCATCTGGATATCCATCCGACGCACATTCTTGATCTGGGTTCGGGATTCCACGGTGAGCTGCCCTTCCGATCCGTTTAGCAGCATGCTAGAGTCTCTCTTTTATATTGTTTTCTGTCTATTCCCTTTCATTCAGTAGGATAGATATCTTTTGTATATTCTACCTAGATGCCCATATACTTGTGACACTAGATCTTGGCACGTATTAGTAGACTTGTGATATTTTTGGGTTTTGTTCTTAAGGTTGTTAATGTTTCTCGGTATTTTCATTTAACAATTTAAACCAGCTTTTATTAAATCTTGTAAGTAAAAGAAAAAGATCAGTACGTGGGAAACATTGTCAAAGGAGAAATCATTAAGTTAGTCATTGTTGGCTTGTCTAGAAACGGTGCTGGACGCCATCACGGCCTGATATGAAATTGGATCGTGACAATGAAAATCATTGACGACGAACAACTTTGTGTTTCTTTTCCATGGGGCAGTTTCTGTTTTGATGAGCTTATTGATAGATTGTCGCATCTTCTAACAATTGATTCGGTGAAAAAGAAATCAATGGGTAGGATCCCATCTTATACGACGCTTGGATTCCCATTTTTGTTTAATGTATGGATGATGGAAGTGTTTAATAATTTCCGTCAATTTTCAAAATATGATGATCGGGGGCCAATTAGGATATTGTCTTACTCAAGTATTGGATGTCCAAAATATGACAAACTTCATAAAGATTTCTTTACAAATGAAAGTGTAAGTTAGTAGTATTTGACTTTTAATCAAATTTCTTTGCTCATATATTTTGTTTTAATCTAATTGTTTATCTTTTTGTTTATTTAATAGAAGTTTAAGGATTTCAAGGTAAACCCGTCATATCTTCTCCAATATTCATCAAACGTTAATGTTAGCAATATTTTGAATGTAAGTTGTTGTTTCTATGATTTTAATTAGTCTTGCTTTTAATTAATTTCTACTGATAGTATACAAGATTTTGGTTCTGATAACTTGCATTTCAAAATTTAGTTCTTGTACATCATTCTGGAAGTCTGTTCTCAGAAGCATTATTGTCCAGTTTTTTCTACTGGATGAGCAAAATATACTCGATCATTATAATATACTGGATGAGTATAATATATTGTATGACTAAAATATACTCGATCAGTATAATATACTAGATTAGTATAATATACTGGATGAGTATAATATACTCGATCAGTATAATATATATACTGGATGAGTATAATATACTCGATCAGTATAATATATATACTGGATGAGTATAATATACTGGATAAATATAATATAGTTGATTTCACCATGTTTTTCAATTCTAATAACTTGCAATACAAAATAATGTGCTAGCCTTCTTGAATAGTTTTTACACTGGATAAATATAATATATTATATGAGTATAATATACTAAATTTGTATAATATACTAGATGACCATAATATACTCGATTAGTATAATATATATACTGGATGAGTATAATATACTCGATCATTTTAATATACTTTATGAGTATAATATACTCGATCAGTATAATATATATACTCGATTAGTATAATATACTGGATGAGTATAATATACTCGACCGTATAATATACTGGATTAGTATAATATACTATATGAGTATAATATACTCGCTTAGTATATTATACTGGATTAGTATAATATAGTTGATTTCACCATATTTTTCAATTATAATAACTTGCAATACAAAATAATGTGCTAGCCTCCTAGAATAGTTTTTACACTTGATAAGTATAATATATTGTATGAGTATAATATACTAGATTAGTATAATATACTGGATGACCATAATATACTCGATCATTTTAATATACTGTATGAGTATAATATACTCGATAAGTATAATATACTCGATCAATATAATATACTGGATCAGTGTGTTATACTAGATACGTATAATTGTAACGACCCGGCAAGACGTTTTGAGAGTAATAGCCCCGATCCCCTATTTACAGTTTTCCCCGTATCTTTTTCTGCTTTATGTGACTTGTCAGGAGGCTTCGTTTTGGTTTTTGGAGTGTTTTGAGATACTTAGTCCCTAAAAAGGGAGCTTAAGCCTTAAGATTTGGACCGTAGTCGGAACTGTATGAAGACGACTCCGGAATAGAGTTCTGTCAGTTCTGTTAGCTGATTTTGGACTTAATGGCGTGTCCGGATTGTGTTTTGGAGGTATGTATCTCATTTAGGCTTGAAATGGCGAAAGTCGATTTTTTGGAGATTTTGAGCGGCAGTGAAAATTTTGATATCGGGGTCGAATTTCAATTCAGGAAGTTGGAGTAGGTCCAGAATGTCGAATAGGATTTGTGCACAAAATTTTGAGGTCAATCGGACGAGGCTTGATAGGTTTAGGCATCGGTTGTGGAAGTTCTAAACTTTGAAGTTCATTAAGTTTAAATTGGAGGGTGATTTGTGTTTTTTGCATTGTTTAATGTGATTTGAGGGATCGACTAAGTTTGTATGGTGTTTTAGGACTTGTTGGTGTATTTGGTTGAGGTCCCTGGGGCCTCAGGTGTGTTTCGGATGGTTAAGAAATCAAATTTGGTTTTGGAAGAATAGCTGAAGCTACTGCACCTGGTGTAATCGCACCTGCGCAACATTGACCGCAGGTGCGAGCCCGCAGAAGCTAGCTAATGGACACAGGTGCGGTTTGGAAGGAAGAGGCCAGAGGTCGCAGGTGCGGAGGTATAACCGCATCTGCGCATCCGCAGATACGGAAGATGGAGCGCAAAAGTGGAAGGGGCCAGGGCATGAGGGATCGCAGAAGCAGACAAATTCCGTAGGAGCGGGTGCTCAGGTGCGGCCCATTGCTCGCAGATGTGGACCCAGTCCCTTTAAATCATTTCCGCACCTGCGATTGAAAGTCTGCAGGTGCAGCGTCATAGGTGCGACTATGGGCCGCAGGTGCGAGATATTTGGACAGAACACTTAAATGCAAGGGTTCGCGATTTTTGCTCATTTTTAACATTTTGAGCTCGGGTTTGGCGAATTCTTGAGAGCATTTTTGAGGGATTTCATGAGGTAAGTCCCTTGTGCTTATTGTTGATCAATAATCTTGTTTCCCCATTTATTGTTTCACCTAGTTAGTGTGCATTTAAGGTGGAATTTGGGAGTTTGAGACAAGGGATTTGGAAAGTTTGATTTGAGGATTTGAAGGACCATTTGATGTCGGATTTTAGTAAATTTGATATGGTTAGACTCGTGAGTGAATGGGTTTTCGGATTTTGTGATTTTTGTGCGATTTCGAGACGTGGGAACGAGTCGATATTTTAGGGCGAATTTCGGATTTTTTGTTAAAGTATTGATTTCATTAATTAGATGAGTCTATTATGGTTGTATTTATGATATGTAATTGCTTTTGGCTAGATTTGGGCCATTCAGAGCTGGATATTCGTGGGAAAAGCATTGTAACCGATTGATTGAGCTTGGTTCGAGGTAAGTGGCTTACCTAACTTTTTGTGTGTGTGTGTTGGGGGGGGGGGGTAATCCAGGATTTGGTACTATCGTGATATGTGAGCGCCGTGTACGTGAGGTGACGAGTACGTACACAGGCTAGTTGTTGTAAAACTCGATTTTTACTAAGCAGCAACATGTTTTCCTTTTATTTTGAGTTATACCATTTTAATGAGTATTAATCTGTTTTCATTCTTAATTGAGTTATTCCAAAATATGTAGCTATCCTGTATAGTCTAATATCGCATGTCTACGTGCTTTAACATCTTAGTTGAACTCTGTGAAACATGCCTAGTTGATTTCTTGCCTTTTTCTTATTCTTTATCAGTATAGCCGTTACTGTTAACTGTTTTATTTGTCGTTTGATCAGTGTATTTACTTTTGAGACTACGAGGCGGTTCCTCAGGAGTTCTCCCTGTATATTTACTTTGGGACTACAAAACGGTATTCCGGGAGATCCCCATGTCTTGCATATTTACTTTGGGACTATAGAACGGTATTCCGGGAGATTCCACTGTCTTGCATATTTACTTAGGGACTACGACACGGTATTCCAGGAGATCCCCCTGTCTTGCATATTTACTTTGGGACTACGGGACGGTATTCCTGGAGATCCCCTTGCACATTTACGTTTGGGACTACGAGACGGTATCTCGGGAGATCCCCTATTGTATTTCTGTGTATTGAGCTGTTACCTTCTATGAATTCTTTCTTGTTAAATTTCAGTCTTTATTTTACTGCGATATGTCATTCTTGCCTTGCTTTATTATTATATTCCAGTAGGGCCCGGACCTGACCTCGTCACTACTCTATCGAGGTTAGGCCTGACACTTACTGGGTATCGATTGTGGTGTACTCATGCTACTTTTCTGCACATCTTTTTCGTGTGCAGATCTAGGTGCTCCGTATCAGCCGCACTATCAGTGAGCCAGGACAGCTTTGGAGACTTCAAGGTATATCTGCCGCGTCCGCAGACCTTGGAGTCTCCTTCTACTCTTCCCCATGTCCATTATCTACTGTCTTTTTCTTTTTTTAGACTATGATGTATAGAGGTACTAGATTTTCCTTCCTTCTGATATATCTTTTCTTTTATTTAATAGAAGTTTAAGGTTTTCAAGGTGAACCCGTCATATCTTCTCCAACATTCATCAAAAGTTTATGTTAGCAACATTTTGAATGTAAGTTGTTGTTTCTCTGATTTTAATTAGTCTTGCTTTTAATTAATTTCTATTGATTGTATACAAGATTTTGGTTCTGATAACTTGCATTTCAAAATTTGGTTCTTGTATATTATTCTGGAAGTCTGTTCTCATAAGCATTATTGTCCAATTTTTTCTACTGGATGAGCAAAATATATTCGATCATTATAATATACTGGATGAGTATAATATATTGTATGACTAAAATATACTCGATCAGTATAATATACTATATGAGTATAATATACTAGATTAGTATAATATACTGGATGAGTATAATATACTCGATCAGTATAATATATATACTGGATGTGTATAATATACTCGATCAGTATAATATATATACTAGATGAGTATAATATGCTCGATTAGTATAATATATATATTGGATGAGTATAATATACTCGATCAGTATAATATACTGGATAAATATAATATAGTTGATTTCACCATGTTTTTCAATTCTAACAACTTGCAATACAAAATAATGTGCTAGCCTTCTTGAATAGTTTTTACACTGGATAAGTATAATATATTGTATGATTATAATATAGTAAATTTGTATAATATACTGGATGACCATAATATACTCGATTAGTTTTTTATATATACTGGATGAGTATAATATACTCGATCATTTTAATATACTTTATGAGTATAATATACTCGATCGGTATAATATATATACTCGATTAGTATAATATACTGGATGAGTATAATATACTCGACCGTATAATATACTGGATTAGTATAATATACTATATGAGTATAATATACTCGCTTAGTATATTATACTGGATTAGTATAATATAGTTGATTTCACCATATTTTTCAATTATAATAACTTGCAATACAAAATAATGTGCTATATATTGTATGAGTATAATATACTAGATTAGTATAATATACTCGATCATTTTAACATACTGTATGAGTATAATATACTCGATCAGTATGATATACTGGATTAGTATAATATACTAGATCAGTATATATCCAGTATATTATACTGGATAAGTATAATATACTCGATCAATATAATATACTGGATCAGTGTGTTATACTAGATAAGTATAATTATAACAACCCGGTCAGACGTTTTAAGAGTAATAACCCCGATTCCCTATTTACAGTTTCCTCCGTATCTTTTTCTATTTTATGTGACTTGTCGGGAGGCTTCGTTTTGGTTGTTGGAGTGTTTTGGGACACTTAGTCCCTAAAAAGGGAGCTTAAGCCTTAAGATTTGGACCGTAGTCAGAACTGTATGAAGACGACTCCGGAATAGAGTTCTGTCAGTTCTGTTAGCTAATTTTGGACTTAATGGCGTGTCCGGATTGTGTTTTGGAGGTATGTATCTCATTTAGGCTTGAAATGGCGAAAGTCAATTTTTTGGAGATTTTGAGCGGCAGTGGAAATTTTGATATCGGGGTCGGATTTCAATTCAGGAAGTTGGAGTAGATCCGGAATGTCGAATAGGACTTGTGCACAAAAATTTGAGGTCAATCGGACGAGGCTTGATAGGTTTAGGCATCGGTTGTGGAAGTTCGAAACTTTGAAGTTCATTAAGTTTAAATTGGAGGGTGATTCGTGTTTTTAGCATTGTTTAATGTGATTTGAGGGATCGACTAAGTTTCTGTAATGACCCGACCGGTCGTTTTGAGTATTACAACCTTGCTTCCCCTTTTACTGCTCAAATTGTACTTTACAGTTGTTGTGTGAATTGCTGGGGTAATTGGTTTGGGTCCGGTGAGGTTTTGGAATGAATTGGAACACTTAGTTCCAAGGGTTAAAGCTTAAGTTAAAATAGTGATCGGATGTCGACTTATGTGTAAACGACCTCGGGATTTAATTCTGACGATTCCAATAGCTCCATATGGTAATTTTGGACTTAGGAGCGTGTCCGAAAAATTATTTGGAGGTCCATAGTGGAATTTGGCGTGAATTGCCGAAAGTTGAATTTTTGGAAAGTTTGACCGGGGAGTTGACTTTTTGATATCGGGGTCGGAATCTGATTCTGCAAATTTGAATAGGTCCGTAATGTGAAATGTGACTTGTGTGCAAAATTTGAGGTCAATCGAACGTGATTTGATGTGTTTCGATGTAAGTTATAGAATTTGAAGTTTCAAGGTTTAATGATTTCAGAATTAGGAGTAATTCGTCATTTTGATGTCGTTAGGTGTGATTTGAGGCCTCGAGTAGGTACGTGTTATGTTATGGGACTTGTTGATAAAATTGGTTGAGGTCCCGGGGGCCTCGGGTGAGTTTCGGACGGTTAACAGATCAAATTTGGACTTAAGGAAATGCTGGAACTGCTGCCTACTGGTGTGATCGCACCTGCGAAGATTTTGATCGCATGTGCGAAGGGGAATGCCCATCTGCGAAGCCCGCAGATGGGAGAATATCGCCGCAGATGTGAGTTTTTAGAGGGCCGGTTGTTTTCCGCAGGCGCGTATTCTTGTCCGCAAATGCGGATGCGCAGGTGCGAGCCCAGGCACCGCAGGTGCGGAAATGCCCGGGCAGTGTTTAAAAACGAGGGTTCCGCGAATTTTTCTCATTTTGGATATTTTGGAGCTCGGTTTGTGCAATTTTGGAGAGGAAATTTTCCACACAACTTGGGGTAAGTGTTCTTAACTCCCTTGTGATTATATTCCATGAATTCATCTTCATTTTTGGTGTAAGATTATTGAATCTTCAAGAGAAATAGAAGGAAATTTCTATAATGTCACAAAATGAAGTTTTCAAGTTTGAATACCGATTTGGAGTCAGATTTGAATGAAATTAGTATGGTTGAACTTGTAATTGGATGGGTTGTCGTATTTTGTGAGTTTTGTCTGATTTCGAGACGTGTGCCCCACGGGTGATTTTTGGGGCGTAATTTCGGATTTTTTGAAAATATTAGTATTTTGATATGGAAGTAATTCCTATAAATTTTGTGGGCTGAATCAAATTAATTGTGACTAGATTCGAGCCGTTTGGAAGTTGATACGCACATAATAGGATTTCTGGAGCATTGTTTAGCTTGCTCGACATTGGATTGAGTTTGTTCGAGGTAAGTAACTCTTCTAATCTTGGAGTTGAGTGTATGAACCCTGAATATATGTATTTTGTGAATTGTTGGGAGGTAACGCACATGCTGGGTGACGGGCGTGTGGGCGTGCACTATAGAAATTGTGACATAATTGTTTATGTGGAATTTTATAGTTAAATAATCTTGGCATTTTCCATGCGGTTTTATGTGTCAAAGAAATTGAGCTGAAAAGCATATTAAAAATCATGTTGAGGCTATGTGCCAGTATTATTGGGACCCACAGAGGTCATATTGCTGTGAATTATTGTGTTAAATTGAAAATTCATACTCAGTCATATTCATTTCATTGCATATCATAACTCAGTTTTATGACTCTATTTTGATGCATATAAATATTTTGGGCCGAATGCCCTGTTTTACTGAAATGCCCGAGTGGCTTGATTTGTGAGGATGAGTGTGGATCGGGGCTGCCCGCCTGCAGCATACTTTATGACTGAGTGAGGCCGAGGGGCTGATTTGTGAGGATGAGTGTGGATCGGGGCTGCCCGCCTGCATCATACTTTATTATTATGGCACGTGAGTTGTCCGTGTAGATTATAGCGCTTGGGTTGAAGGAGCCCCTCCGGAGTCTGTACACACCCCCAGTGAGTGCAGGTACCTACTGAGTGCGAGTGCCGAGTGCTGAGTGACTAGGAGGCATGAGTGATTGTGAGGTATGCCCGAGTGGCAAGAGTGATTGTGAGGTATGCCCAAGTGGCACGAGTGACTGTGAGGTTGCCCGCGGGGCTGTATATGAGTGATGTTCTGCCCGAGGGGTTGTTTATGATTTTATCACTGAATTGCATCGCATTGGCATGCACACGTGACATACAGGCATAGAGATGTATTTTTCCTCATGCTATACAACATCACATCATTCATGATTTCTCACATATTTTTGACAGATGGGCATAGTGATGCATTTGTTTTTACACGGGTTATCTGGAAGGAAAATGAAAGATCTTATTTATTATTGACAAGATTTTGGGAGAAATTTATTGTTTTCAAACTATTTATATTATTGGAAACTTCGGCAAACGATTTGGGTTTTCGCTGAGGTATTTGAAAGGAAGAACTATAATTTTTGAAATCATTATTTGGCTGAGTATTTTATCCCTGAGTTATTTCTGGTATTATTTGCTTTATGTTGTTATGGATTGTTGTGGACTATTGGTTTTGGACCCGACTTGGTGGAAGCTCATCAGTACTTTCAACATACGGCTAGGTTTGTTACTTACTCAGTACATGGGGTCAGTTGTACTGATACTACACTTCTGCACATTGCGTGCAGATGTTGGCTGTTGTTGTTGTTGTTGCTATGCTCGATGGTTGCGGGATTTGAAGATGTACCTGCGTTCCTGTTGTAGCTGCCTTTTGTTCAGGGTAGCCTTAGATTTATAAAAGCTCTATTTATGTATTATTTAAACAGACTATGTATTTATTTCATTTTCGCTTTGTATACTCTATTCTTAGAAGCTAATGATTTGTACTACCAGTTCTTGGGGGATGTATAAGATTAAGATGTTTATTCACTTAAATTACTTTAAATAATTGTTATTGGAATTGGATAGTTGAAAGTTGGCTTACCTAGCGGGATGGGTTAGGTGCCATCACGATTAGTTGGATTTTGGGTCGTAACAAGGTGGTATCAGAGCACTAGGTTCATAGGTTCTACAAATCATGAGCAAGTGTCTAGTAGAGTCTTACGGATCGGTATAATGACGTCTATACTTAGCTTCGAGAGGCTACAGGGCATTTAGGATATATACTTTCCATCTTTCTTTCCTTATCGTGCGAGATTGATTCAGCTTGAGACATAACTCTTTGAATTCCTTCCACGTATTCGTATGCGCATATGAGCACTCGGTATCAGCTGTGCATCACCGGCTTGTGATTTTTTGAATGAGGTTCAAGAGGTGTATTCTGTGTTTTGGTAATGGGCCAGTCTTGAGGACTTGAGGACAAGTTTAGACCATAGCTTAGGCTCGGTAGCTTCAGTTGTAACCTATACATTTGGACTCATATGTCCGGTAATATCCCTACGAGTGGAAGTTGTGGCTCGATGAACGGCGGAATGGCTTTGCGATGAGTATGATGTAAATGAGGGATGTATTAAGACGATTTGAATATGACGAGAAGTGTTCCCTTGAAATGTAAAGAAATGGACACTAGGTGCTTGATTTTCATTTTAATGTAACGTACAGTCTCGAGTATGAATGTTTGAAGGATCTTTCATATTGTTAAACTTTTGGGATAAATTAAATTCTCATGTCTGGGTAATGAGTTTGGACGTAGATTGACTAAGTGATTGCATAGTAATTGTGATTGCGAAAAGATATAACAAGATACTAGATTGAGGCTAAGCAGGTGGATTATCCCCTGCGGAATAATATATGTAGGAGTATTTCTTATGATGTGAGTGGAGAGTTTCTTTTCTGCCGATGGGGTGTATGGGTGGAGATTTGAATCTGTATCTGGTTGAGAAAGTTGACTTGAGTGTTAAGAGGATGAATACGAGCTTAGCGGATGATTGAGGTACTTTTATGGTTGGCGTTGTATGAACTTGGGAAGAAGTTTTGTTGGACTGACTGTGGCATTATGGCAGTGAGAGAGTATTGGTATTGTGAGTTATGGAATATTTTAATCTATGGCTTTGAGCCAAGTGGGGGAGTCTGCTATTGACCAATTGATTTCATGGTTAGGTGTTAAATTTTAATTTTGGTCGGAGGCATACTTGTGGGTTAGCTATGACTTGTAGAGGTTGAGTTCGAGGATGACTCGAATAAGGAAATTCCTGGTTAAGGATTATATTTCACGTATGAGTAACTGAAATTCGCGGGATGCGTGAGTTGTTATTAGTGAATGATGTAGTGCGCACAGAGTATGAATTTGATATGTGGTGTTAAAGTAAAGTTACTTCTTTGAGTGTTGTGGTGCTAATGGGGCACGTGTCTTTTGGCCCATTTGGGCCGTGCAATTAGATTTGAGCAAAGTGGGTGACTCCCGAGAAAATTTCAGTGGGTTTGAGAATTATATATAGTAATTGAGAATGTTTCCGAACGTATGTAAATTCGAGATTTGCGTTTGATGGTGCCTGGACTTGCGGAAATTCTATATGACTATGGATTCTACATTTTTTTTTGTGTAAGGAAGCTAAGAAGAGAAATTTCAAATTCACATAATGTATTCTCAGAGTGAGTGTTACAGTTGTAGTATTTTTGGAGGTGCTTAAGAAGAATACAATTGCTTATGAGCCGTAGGGCGTTGTGGTTCTATGCTAAGGTTTGTAGGGTAAGTTGTGGTTAAAGTTCATGGTATTTTAGCAATAAGAAGTATCAATCTGAAGACAAATTCAGAAGGGACTTGGAGAAATAGAACAACTGGGTAGTAAGTTGGATCAGTATGATAATGGATAAGATCGGTTCTTTGGGTGCTTATGAGGTGGGGATTTTCTACATGTGCTTTGTGGCAATACACCTGAACTTGGCGACCTGCGTGGCTTGGTCGAGTTAGAGGAATTTAGTTTTAAGTATTTGATTATGTGCAAATGGATTCCAAAGTATTCTTGATGGTTTCTACCGGTGTGGAGAACGTTTGTGTATTGTGATTTTCTCCTGGAAAGAAGCAAGAGAAAGGTTTCTAACTAAAATGGTATGTAAATTATTGGTGACTCAAAGTTGATAATAAGATTCTTGTGCTCTTCACATGATGGAAATATAGATGTTATGTGTTGTACGAAAGCTAGATTTTCATGTACAAGGTGGCAGTACAATCTTGAAGAGAAGGTAACGAATGTTGCACAACATAGACGATTTCAAATAACTAGATGAATACTATTACTACTTGGTGTTGTATGAGAAATGGGCGAACTTCAGAAGGCGCATTGTATTTTTACTTACGGATGTATAAATTAGTATTGCGGTACTCACATGGTTGATAGACTGTTGATATTCAAATTTTTGTCAAGTGGCACGGAAGAACTTTTAAAGTATTTCTCATGGGATGATCATGTATAAGAGAGGTGTTAGGTATTCGGGCGGTGGAGATGGAATCAAATATGGTGATTCACGTGTTCTATGAATTCGAAGATTGGGAGTTCCCAGGAGCAGATTGTTTCATAGTTGTGGACTGTGAAGTTGTGGCCGGAGTTAGCCATATGATAGAATATGTTATGATTCAGTCATTATGGATTTTCGAAAGAATTTTTATCTATGTGTGGGTAACCCGAGTTGATTTGGGGGTCCATAGGTAGGCCCAATTAAGATGTGTATTCTACACCGAGCCGGAATGGTTGGCTCCATACTGCTATTATTGAGGGATGTGTCATTTGGTTGATGTTGAACTTATTCGTGTTCTCAAGTGATCTGTGAGTTATTCTTTTATGCTACGAGGAGTTGTGATTCATTGGTTATGTGCACAGATGGTGCGGTTCTATTTGAGCTTTATATCGGAATTTGAGTGTGATGAGTAATTGGGTATTGCATGATCAATAGCGTAATGGTTATGTCCTTTCAGGTTTTTGTGTGGTATTTTTGTCATTTGCCTCTCCGTCATTATTAAATTGGAGTAGGGTGGCTCAGAGTATATAATATGAACCTTGTGTTAGAATCGGGTGATGGTTCTACGGTGTATGATGAATTTTCAGCGTTTCGTTGTGGAAGTACTTGTTAATCTGGCGGGGTAGTTCTATCATTTGAGTCATTTTCCACGACTGGGTACATTTGAATTGTTGCGTATTAGTGCACAGATGGCACGAGTTGTGGCTCTGAGTTATATTGGTGCGGTATGTCTGTGGAGCAGTTATGTTTAGTAACATAAGGTCATTGGACCTGGAATGGGTACTATCAGGTTTAATTTCGGTATATTCAGGAGTATAATATTGAAAATTGGCTCAGAAAGTGATTATGGTTCCGGTTGGGGCGAAAGACCTCCATGACTTATTGGTCTGATAAATGGTTACGAGATTCTGCGTGTTTCTTTTATTATCAACAGTGTACGAAGGTTTTGGGATGAGTTTTGGTTCGATATGGGTTTAATACTAGTATGCAGTTGGTTTTGGAGTAGTCACTGCAATCGGGAATAGTGCTACGAGCATGCGAATTGTGTAATATGCTGGGTGATTATATCCGTGGTTATAGTTATAGCTCGATGCAGCATATTTAGACTTATACAGTATGTAAATGTAAGATTCATGTCTTGAAAGAAATTTTAAAGGTTGGAAATTAAACTCCAAGGTTTATGGGCTAAGGTTAAATTAATAATTTTCAGTTGCATTGTGTAGTCAATCTTATGTGGGATAGGGTGACGTGGGTTCACCCCCGGGTACGTGGGAGGTAAGATGGAACGGTGATTTGATGGCTTGGAAACAACTCTTGGCACGTTCGAGGACGAACGTATGTTTAAGTAGGGGAGAATGTAACGACCAGATCGGTCGTTTTGAGTATTACAACCTTGCTTCCCCTTTTACTGCTCAAATTGTAATTTACAGTTGTTGTGTGAATTGCCGGGGTAATTGGTTCGGATCCGGTGAGGTTTTGGAATGAATTGGAACACTTAGTTCCAAGGGTTAAAGCTCAAGTTAAAATAGTGATCGGATGTCGACTTATGTGTAAACGACCTCAGGATTTAATTCTGACGATTCCAATAGCTCCGTATGGTAATTTTGGACTTAGGAGCATGTCCGAAAAATTATTTGGAGGTCCGTAGTGTAATTTGGCGTGAATTGCCGAAAGTTGAATTTTTGGGAAGTTTGACCAGGGAGTTGACTTTTTGATATCAGGGTCGGAATCCGATTCTGGAAATTTGAATAGGTCCATAATGTGAAATGTGACTTGTGTGCAAAATTTGAGGTCAATCGAACGTGATTTGATGTGTTTCGATGTAAGTTATAGTATTTGAAGTTTCAAGGTTCAATGATTTCAGAATTAGGAGTAATTCGTCGTTTCGATGTCGTTAGGTGTGATTTGAGGCCTCGAGTAGGTACGTGTTATGTTATGGGACTTTTTGATACAATTGGTTGAGGTCCCGGGGGCCTCGGGTGAGTTTCGGACGGTTAACGGATCAAAATTGGACTTAAGGAAATGCTGGAACTGCTGCCTACTGGTGTGATCGCACCTACGAAGATTTTGATCGTAGGTGCGAAGTCGCATGTGCGTGAAATAAGCCGCAGAAGCGGCCAAGAGTGGGACTGGGCAGTGCTCGCAGGTGCGAGTAATTTGCCGCAGCAGCGAGGCCGCAGCTGCGAAGGGGAATGCACATCTGTGAAGACCGCAGATGCGAGAATATCGCCGCAGATGCGAGTTTTTAGAGGGCCGGTTGTTTTCCGCAGGCGCGCATTCTTGTTCGCAAATGCGGATGCGCAGGTGCGAGCCCAGGCACCGCAGGTGCGGAAATGCCTGGGCAGTGTTTAAAAACGAGGGTTCCGAGAATTTTTCTCATTTTGGACATTTTGTAGCTTGGTTTGGGCGATTTTGGAGAGGAAATTTTCCACACAACTTGTGGTAAGTGTTCTTAACTCCCCTGTGATTATATTCCATGAATTCATCTTCATTTTTGGTGTAAGATTATTGAATCTTCAAGAGAAATAGAAGGAAATTTCTATAATGTCACAAAATGAAGTTTTCAAGTTTGAATACCGATTTGGAGTCGGATTTGAGTGAAATTAGTATGGTTGAACTTGTAATTGGATGGGTTGTCGTATTTTGTGAATTTTGTCGGATTTCGAGACGTGGGCCCCACGGGAGATTTTTGGGGTGTAATTTCGGATTTTGTGAAAATATTTATATTTTGATATGGAAGTAATTCCTACAAATTTTGTGGGCTATATCAAATTAATTGTGACTAGATTCGAGCCGTTTGGAAGTGGATACGCACATAATGGGATTTCTGGAGCATTGTTTAGCTTGCTCGACATTGGATTCAACTTGTTCGAGGTAAGTAACTCTTCTAATCTTGGAGTTGAGGGTATGAACCCTGAATATATATATTTTGTGAATTGTTGAGAGGTGACATACATGCTGGGTGACGGGCGTGTGGGCGTGCACTATAGAAATTGTGACATAATTGTTTCTGTGGAATTTTATAGTTAAATAATCTTGGCACTTTCCATGCGGTTTTATGTGTCAAAGAAATAGAGCTAAAAGCATATTAAAAATCATGTTGAGGCTATGTGCCAGTATTATTGGGACCCACAGAGGTCATATTGCTGTGAATTATTGTGTTAAATTGAAAATTCATACTCAGTCATATTCATTTCATTGCATATCATAACTCAGTTTTATGACTCTATTTTGATGCATATAAATATTTTGGGCCGAATGCCCTGTTTTACTGAAATGCCTGAGTGGCTTGATTTGTGAGGATGAGTGTGGATCGGGGCTGCCCGCCTGCAGCATACTTTATGACTGAGTGAGGTCGAGGGCCTGATTTGTGAGGATGAGTGTGGATCGGGGCTGCCCGCCTGCATCATACTTTATTATTATGGCACGTGAGTTGTCCGTGTATATTATAGCGCTTGGGCTGAAGGAGCCCCTCCAGAGTCTGTACACACCCCCAGTGAGCGCAAGTACCTACTGAGTGCGAGTGCCGAGTGCTGAGTGACTGGGAGGCATGAGTGATTGTGATGTATGCCTGAGTGGCAAGAGTGATTGTGAGGTATGCCCGAGTGGCACGAGTGACTGTGAGGTTGCCCGATGGGCTGTATATGAGTGATGTTCTGCCCGAGGGGCTGTTTATGATTTTATCACTGAATTGCATCGCATTGGCATGCACACGTGACATACAGGCATAGAGATGTATTTTTCCTCATGCTATACAACATCACATCATTCATGATTTCTCACATATTTTTGACAGATGGGCATAGTGATGCATTTGTTTTTACACGGGTTATCCGTAAGTAAAATGAAACATCTTATTTATTATTGACAAGATTTTGGGAGAAATTTATTGTTTTCAAACTATTTATATTATTGGAAACTTCGACAAACGATTTGGGTTTTCACTGAGATATTTGAAAAGAAGAACTATAATTTTTGAAATCATTATCTGGTTGAGTATTTTATCCCTGAGTTATTTCTGCTATTATTTGCTTTATGTTGTTATGGATTGTTGTGGACTATTGGTTTTGGACCCGACTTGGTGGAAGCTCATCACTACTTTCAACGTACGACTAGGTTTGTTACTTACCCAGTACATGGGGTCGGTTGTACTGATACTACACTTCTGCACATTGCGTGCAGATGTTGGCTGTTGTTGTTTCTGTGCTCGATGGTTGCGGGACTTGAAGATGTACCTGCGTTCCTGTTGTAGCTGCCTTTTGTTCAGGGTAGTCTTAGATTTATAAAAGCTCTATTTATGTATTATTCAAACAGACTATGTATTTATTTCATTTCCGCTTTGTATAGTCTATTCTTAGAAGCTCTTGATTTGTACTACCAATTCTTGGGGGATGTATAAGATTAAGATGTTTATTCACTTAAATTACTTTAAATAATTGTTATTGGAATTGGATAGTTGAAAGTTGGCTTACCTAGCGGGTTGGGTTAGGTGCCATCACGACTAGTTGGATTTTGGGTTGTGACAGTTTGTATGGTGTTTTAGGACTTGTTGGTGTATTTGGTTGAGGTCCCGGGGGCCTCAGATGTGTTTCAGATAGTTAACAGATCAAATTTGGTTTTGGAAGAATAGCTGAAGCTGCTGCACCTGGTGTAATTGCACATGCGCAACTTTGACCGCAGGTGCGAGCCCTCATAAGGTAGCCAATGGACGCAGGTGTGGTTTGGAAGGAAGAGGCCAGAGGTCGCAGGTGTGGAGGTATATCCGCATTTGCGCATCCGCAGATACGCAAGATGGAGCGCAGAAGCGGAAAGGGCCAGGGCATGAGGGATCGCAGAAGCAGACAAATTCCGCAGGAGCGGGCGCGCAGGTGCGACTATGGGCCGCAGGCGCGAGATTTCTGGACAGAACACTTAAATGCAAGGGTTTGCGATTTTTGCTCATTTTTAACATTTTTAGCTCGGGTTTGGTGAATTCTTGAGAGCATTTTTGAGGAGTTTCTTGAGGTAAGTCCCTTGTGCTTATTGTTAATCAATAATCTTGTTTCCCCATTTATTTTTTCACCTAGTTAGTGTGTATTTAAGGTGGAATTTGGGAGTTTGAGACTAGGGATTTGGAAAGTTTTATTTGAGGATTTTAAGGACCATTTGATGTCAGAATTTAGTAAATTTGATATGGTTAGACTCGTGAGTGAATGTGTTTTCGGATTTTGTGATTTTTGCCCAATTCCGAGACATGGGCCCGGGTCGACTTTTTAGGGCGAATTTCGGAATTTTTCTTAAAGTATTGATTTCATTAATTAGATGAGTCTATTATGGTTGTATTTATTATATGTAGTTGCTTTTGGCTAGATTTGGGCCATTCAGAGCTGGATATTCGTGGGAAAGGAATTGTGACCGATTGATTGAGCTTGGTTCGAGGTAAGTGGCTTGCCTAACTTTGTGGGAGGGGGGGGGGGAGAATCCCCTTAGGATTTGGAACTATTGTGATATGTGAACGTCGTGTACGTGAGGTGACGAGTACGTATACGGGCTAGTTGTTGCAGAACTCGATTTTTACTGAGCAACAATATTAATCTATTTTCATTCTTAATTGAGTTATTCCAAAATGTGTAGCTATCCTGTATAGTCTAATATCGCATGTCTACGTGCTTTAACTTCTTACTTGAACTCTGTGAAACATGCCTAGTTGATTTCCTTCCTTTTCCTTGTTCTTTATTAGTATAGCCATAGAAATCTTACTGTTAACTGTTGTATTTGTCGTTTGATCGGTGTATTTACATTTGAGACTACGAGGCTGTTCCTCAGGAGTTCTCCCTTTATATTTACTTTGGGACTACAAAACGGTATTCCGGGAGATCCCCATGTCTTGCATATTTACTTTGGGACTACAGAACGGTATTCCGGGAGATCCCACTATCTTCTATATTTACTTTGGGACTACGAAACGGTATTTCGGGAGATCCCCCTGTCTTGCATATTTACTTTGGGACAACGGAACGGTATTCCGGGAGCTCCCCCTGCACATTTACGTTTGGGACTACGAGACGGTATCTCGGGAGATCTCCTGTTGTATTTCTGTGTATTCAGCTGTTACCTTCTATGAATTCTTTCTTGTTAAATTTCAGTCTTTATTTTACTGCGATATGTCATTCTTGCCTTGCTATATTATCATATTCCAGTAGGGCCCGGACCTGACCTCGTCACTACTATATCGAGGTTAGGCTTGACACTTACTGGGTATCGATTGTGGTGTACTCATGCTACTCTTCTGCATATGTTTTTCATGTGCAGATCCAGGTGCTCCGTATCAGCTGTACTATCAGTGAGCCGAGACAACTTTGGAGACTTCAAGGTATATCTGCCGCGTTCGCAGATCTCGGAGTCCCCTTCTACTCTTCCCCATGTCCATTATCTTCTGTATTTTTCTTTTGTTAGACTCTGATGTATAGAGGTACTAGATTTTCCTTCTGTAGTTTGTGATTCACGATGTTCCGGGTTTTGGGAAATGTTGTGTAGTATGTTGAGGAATTGGTTGTTTTACATGCCAAACGACATGGTATTCAGTTATGTTGTTAAATTTATATTTTCATTTCATTATTCCGCTAAAGTTAGGCTTACCTAGTCGTAGAGACTAGGTGCCGTCACGACGTCATATAGAGGGAAAATTGGGTCGTGATAATAATATAGTTGATTTCACCATGTTTTTCAATTCTAATAACTTGCAATACAAAATAATGTGCTAGCATTCTTGAATAGTTTTTACACTGGATAAGTATAATATACTGTATGAGTATATTATACTAGATTAGTATAATATACTAGATGGCTATAATATACTCGATCAGTATAATATATATATATATATATATATATATATATATATATATATACTGATAAATATAATATAGTTGATTTCACCATGTTTTTCAATTCTAATAACTTGCAATACTAAATAATATGCTAGCCTTCTTGAATAGTTTTTACACTTGATAAGAATGTTCCTGTGTTATGATGATGAAATTCTTTGAAGAGAAACTACAACTTTCATTTTTCTTTTCTGTTCAGAGGGTATCAGTCAAAGTTGAAGACATTATACGTGCATATCAGGTCAATTTTGAGAAAATGATGAAGAAAATTATTAAAGCTACTTGGAAAAAGATGAAGACACATGTTGATAAGTCTGTTAAGGTAATTAACTATTTTGGTACTTTTTTTAGTGTTGATTTTGTTGGTATAATAATATATTGTATATTAATATTATTTATTCATTGTTACAGGTTATTAATGACAAGCTTGATAATGTTTTAGAATTCATTGGAAATTTAAATGAATGAAGTAAACAGAAATACCATCATGGCTTGTTGAATGATGAAGATGAAAGGAAATGTCACAACCCAAAATTCTCACCTTCGGACCGTGATAGCGCCTAACATTTCACTTGCTAGGCAAGCCAACATTAGAATAATATTAGCCATTTTTAAACAAGTTTTTTTAATTTATTAATAACAAAGAAACAAATGCGGAAGTAAGGTCGAAAATTTAGTGAATAATCCATAACAATAACAGTGTCTAAATACCATCCCAAAATTGGTGTTACAAGTGCACGAGCTTCTAGAATAATACAAATAAAGGTTTGAATAAAATAAAGTTGTCTGGAAACAGACACACAGCTAAAGTAAAGTAGACGGGGACTTCGGAACTGCGAACGCCGTGCAGTTATACCTCAAGTCTCCTATGAGTAACTGAAATCCGAGCAAGTCTATGGTACGTCGCTGGGACCAACTCCAAAATCTGCACAAGAAGTGCAGAGTGTAGTATCAGTACAACCGACCCCATGCACTGGTAAGTGCTGAGCCTAACCTCGATGAAGTAGTGACGAGGCTAAGGCGGTTCACTTACATTAACATGTACGCAGTATTAGTAACAACAACAAATAATAGAAATACATCAGGTAACTCATTTATAATAATTGAAGCTATAATCCATTAATATTTCAACCAATTTCCTTTATAGCGTGCAAACCGCTTTCATAATATATTCATTTTCAATCCTCTCATATGATTATTTTTAATCAAGTATATATTGATTTTTAAATAAGTCTATTGCAGCGTGCAATCCGATCCCCCAAATATTGACTTTTAAATAGTCTATTGCGGATGGGATTTCACACCTGCGCTCATTTCTTCGCAGAAACGGAGCTCGGCAGGTTTGTCCAAAGTCGCAGAAGTGACTGGAATTCCACAGGAGTGACCACGCACCTGTGTACAAAATGTCGCAGGTGTGACACACCAGAACCAACACTGGGCAGCAGGTTCCAATTGCTCTGTGGCTCGTCTAAAACTCATCCGAGCCACTCGGGTCCTAGTCCGAATATTCCAACAAGTCCAGATACATAATACGTACTCACTCGGGGTTTCAATTCACGTCAAACAACATCAAAATTATAATTCACACCTCAATTCAATCTTTTAAGTTTTAAACTTTTCAATTTGCAAATCTCATGCCAAAACATATTAAATGAATCCGTAATGACTTCAAATTTGGCACACAAGTCCTAAATGACATAACAAAGCTATTCAAATTTCAAGAATCGGATTCCGACTCCGATATTAAAAAGTCAACCCCGTGGTCAAACTTGGAAATCTTTATCCTTTAAATTACTAGTTTTCGTTAAATGGTCATAACTTGAGCTACGGACCTCCAAAGTAAATTCCAGGCATACGCCCAAGTCCCAAATCACGATACAGACCTACCGAAACTGTCAAAATATTTATCCGGGTCCGTTTGCTCAAAATGTTGACCAAAGTCAACTCAATTAAGTTTTAAGGCTCTATTTCACATTTTAATCCATTTTTCATATAAACACTTTCCAAAAAATTTTACGGACTGTGCACGCAAGTCGAGGAATGATAAATAGTGCTTTTTGAGGTCTTAGAACATAGAATTACTTATTAAATTTAAAGATGACATTTTGGGTCATCACATTCTTCACTTCTAAAACAAACGTTTGTCCTTGAACGAAGTTAGAAAAAGTACCTGAGCTGGAGAAAAGGTGTGGATATTTACTCAGCATGTCCGATTCGGACTCCCAGGTAGATGCCTCTACCAACTGACCTCTCTATTGCACTCGAACTGAAGGATAAATCTTAGACCTCAACTGTCGGACCTGCCGGGCTAGAATAGCCACCGGCTACTCCTCGTAAGTCAAATCTTTGTCCAATTGGACTGAGCTGAAATCTAACACATGGGACGGATCACCATGATATTTCTGGAGCATAGACACATGGAACACCGGATGAACCGCTGATAAACTAGGTGGTAATGCAAGCCTGTAGGCTACTTCACCCACCCTTTGAATAATTTCAAAGGGTCCGATATACCTAGGGCTCAACTTGCCCTTCCTTCCGAACCTCATTACACCTTTCATAGGGGAAATCCGGAGTAATATGCTTTCTCCAACCATGAATGCAATATCACAAACTTTACTATCGGCATAACTCTTTTGCCTAGACTGAGCTGTGCGAAGTCGATCCTGGATAATCTTGACCTTATCCAAGGCATCCTGTACCAAATCGGTAACCAATAACTGAGCCTCTCCCGGTTCAATCCAGCCAACTGGCGAACGACATTGCCTTCCGTATAATGCCTCACATGGAGCCATCTGAATGCTCGACTGGTAGCTATTATTATAAGAAAACTCCGCAAGTGGCAAGAACTAATCCAAAGAACCTCCAAAGTCTATAACACAAGCGCGAAGCATATCTTCCAATATCTGAATAGTGCGCTTTGACTGTCCGTCTGTCTGTGGATGAAATGTTGTACTCAACTCAACCCGCGTCCCTAACTCATGCTGTACAGCCTTCCAGAAATGTGAGGTAAACTGCGTGCCTCGATTTGAAATAATAGACACGGGCACACCGTGAAGGCGGACAATCTCACGAATGTAAATTTCAGCTAACCTCTTTGAAGAATAGGTAACTGCCAATAGAATGAAATGTACTGACTTGGTCAACCTGTCCACAATGACCAAAACTGCGTCAAATTTTCTCTGAGTTCGTGGGAGTCCAACAACAAAATCCATAGTGATACGCTCCCATTTCCACTCAGGAATTTCTAACTTATGAAGCAAACCACCAGGCCTCTGATGCTCGTACTTAACTTACTAACAATTCAGACACCGAGCTACACATGCAACTATATCCTTTTTCATTCTCCTCTACCAATAATGTTGCCGCAAATCTTGATACATTTTGGCGGTACCTGGAGGAATAGAATACCTAGAACTGTGTGCCTCTTCTAGGATTAATTCACGAAGCCCGTCAATATTAGGCACACAAATACGACCCTGCATTCGTAGAAGTCCATCTTTCCCCACAACAACCTGTTTGGCATCACCGTGTTGCATTGTGTCCTTAAGGACAAGTAAATGAGCATCATCATACTGCCGCTCTCTGATGCGCTAATATAAAGAAGACCGAGCGACTATGCATGCTAGAACCCGACTGGGTTTTGAAAAATCTAACCTCACGAATTGATTAGCCAAAGTCTGAACATCTGCAGCTAACGGCCTCTCACCAACCGGAATATACGCAAGACTTCCCATACTCACAACCTTTCTACTCAAAGCATCGACCACCATATTGGCCTTTCCGGGGTGATAAAAAATGGTGATATCATAGTCTTTCAACAATTCCAACCATCTTCTCTGCCTCAAATTAAGATCTTTTTGTTTGAATAGATACTGAAGGCTACGATGATCAGTAAATACCTCACACGAGACACCGTAGAGGTAATGCCTCCAAATCTTCAGTGCATGAACAATGGCTGCCAATTCTTAGTCATGAACAGGATAATTCTTATCGTGAACTTTCAACTGTCGCGACGCATATGCAATCACCCTACTATCTTGCATTAATACTTCACCAAGCCCAATGTGAGATGCATCACAATATACTATACACTATCCTGAACCTGTGGGTAATACCAACACTGACACCGTAGTCAAAGCAGTCTTGAGCTTTTGAAAGCTCAACTCACACTCATCTGGCCATCTGAATGGAACACCTTTCTGGGTCAGTCTGGTCAGTGGGCTTGCTATAGATGAAAACCCTTCAACGAACCGACGATAATAACATGCCAAACCCAGGAAGCTCCGGATCTATGTAACCGAAGTAGGTCTAGGCCAATTCTGGACAGCCTCAATCTTCCTTGGATCCACCTTTATGCCTTCTGCCGATGCAACATGCCCCAAAAATTCAACTGAGTCTAACCAAAACTCACATTTTGAAAATTTGGCATATAACTGATTGTTCTTCAAAGTCTGAAGCACCCTTCGAAGATACTGCTCATGCTCATCTCGACTGCTGGAGTAAATCAAGATATCATCAATGAATACAACCACAAAAGAATCCAAATAAGGTTTGAACACCTTATTCATCAAATCCATAAATGCTTCTGGGGCATTTTTCAGCCCAAATGACATCACTAGGAATTTGTAATGCCCATACCGAGTTTGAAAAGCTGTCTTAGGGACATCAGATGCCCTAATCTTCAACTATGGTAACCAGACCTGAAATGAATCTTTGAAAATACCTTGGCACCCTGCATCTGATCAAATAAGTCATCAATTCTTGGCAACGGATATTTATTTTTGATAGTGGCCTTGTTCAACTGCCGATAATCTATACACATCCGCATAGAGCCATCTTTCTTCTTTACAAATAGTATCGGTGCACTCAAGGGTGAGACACTGGGTCTAATAAATCCATGATCAAGCAAGTCTTGTAACTTCTCTTTCAATTCTTTCAACTCTGGCGGGCCCATACGGTATGGTGGGATAAAAATGGGCTGAGTGCCCGGAGCCAAATCAATATAGAAGTCAATATCTCTGTCGGGTGGCATCCCCGGTAAATCTGCAGGAAATACTTCTGGAAATTCATGAAAAACTGGTACTGAGTCCATAGAAGGAACATCTGAACTGGGATCGCGAATATAAGCTAAATAGGCTAGACCCTTTCTCGACCATACATCGAGCTTTCATATAAGAAATAACCCTGCTGGTAGAATGACCAGGAGTTACTTTCCACTCTAACCGAGGTAACCCCGACATGGCTAGGGTCACTGTTTTGGCATGAAAGTCCAATATAGCATGATAAGGTGACAACTAATCCATACCCAAGATGACATCAAAATCTACCATGTCAAGAAGTAGAAGTTCCACACTAGTCTCAAGATTACCAATAGTAACCACACACGAATGATAGACATGATCTACTACAACAGAGTCTCCCACCGGTGTAGATACACACACAGAAGCACTCAGAGAATCACAAGACACAACCAAATATTAAGCAAAATAGGAGGACACATAGGAATAAGTAGATCCTGGATCAAATAGAACTGAAGCATCTCTATGGAAAACTGGAATAATACCTGTGATCACAGCATCAGATGACTCAGCCTCAGGCCTAGCTGGAAAAGCATAAAATTGGGGCTGAGCCCCACCACTCTGAACTGCGTCTCTAGGACGGCCTCTAACTGGCTGGCCTCCACCTTTAACGGCCTGAACTCTACCTCTAATGGCCTGACCTCAACCTCTAGCTGCCTGACCCATACCTCTAGCTGGCTAAGCAGGCGGTGAAGCAACCAGTGCTGGTATTATGGCACGAGAATCCTGCCAGGATCTGTTACTTGCCAACCTAGGGCAATACCCCTGATGTGACCAATGTTCCCACACTCATAACACCCATCCTGATGCCGTGGCTGCTGAAGCTAAAGTTGAACCGAATGGGCCGTATAACCGCTATAGTAACTCTGGAGTGGTGGTGCACTGATAGGAGCTAAATGTGCACTAAATGCTGGCTGCCCAGAGTAAGGCATAATAGGACCGTGACTCCCTGAAGCACCGTGAGATGCCTGAAGTGCCGAATGATACGGTCTGGGAGGATGACCCCTACCAAAATTACCCCTGCCTCCATGCGAGGCACCACTAAAACCACCGAACTGACGAGGCCTCTTATCAGATCTCTACGCACTCTCCTGTGCAAGAACCATCTCGACCCTTCTCACGACATTAGCAGCTTCCTGAAAAGAAATCTCACTTCCGGTCTCCTTGGCCATCAGAAGTCTGATAGGGTGAGTGAGTCCCTCAATAAACCTCCTCACTCTCTCTCCCTTAGTAGGTAATATAAGGATAACATGATGGGCCAAATCCATAAAACGGGATTCATACTAAGTAACAGTCATACTGCCCTGTTGTAGACACTCAAATTGCCTGCGAAAATCCTCTTTCAATATGGTAGGAAGGAACTTCTCCAGAAATAGCTGAGAGAACTGCTCCCAGGTAAGTGCAGGCGATCCAACTGATCTGGTTAATGTATAATCTCTCCACCACCTCTTGGCGGAACCCGTCATCTGAAATACAACAAAGTCAACCCCATTGGTCTCAACTATACCCATGTTCTACAGCACCTCATGGCAGCGGTCTAGATAATCACGTGGATCCTCAGAAGGTGTACCACTGAAGTGAACTGGAAAGAGCTTAGTAAACGTATCCAGCCTCAATAAGGCCTCAAAAGACATGGCGGGCCTATCATTGGTCTGGGCTGCAATAACTGGCTGAACTACCCCAACTGGCGTGGCTGCTGGAGCCTGATTCTGGGGAGCCATCTGTTTCGGAGTGGGAGTAGTGGGAGTCTGTGCTCCTCCCCCAGCCTGTGAGATGGTTAGTGCAACTGGAAATATACCATTCTGAGCCACGCCCTCCATAAGACTCACCAGACGGACTAGGGCATCCTGTAGCACTGTAGTAGCTATAAATCCTTCCGGGACCTGAATTGGTCCAACTGATATATTCTGAACTGGAACCTCCTCTTGAAGATCCACCTGAGGTTTTACAACATGTGTAGTTGCTCAAGCTCTAGACTGAGCTCAACCTCTGCCTCTGCCTCGGCCTCGACCTCTACCCCTGGCCATAGTTGCCACCGGGGGCTCTGATCCCTGTCCATCGGTAGAGGTATTACGTGTTCTCACTATTTGTGAGAGAATAAGAGTAGAATGGTTCAATCATCGAAGATAGAATAAATTCGCACGATAGAATAAGAAAGAAGTGATATTGTTCCTAAACTTCATAGCCTCTGAGATATAAGTACAGACGTCTCTGTACCGATCCTTCAGACTCTACTAAGCTTGCTCGTGACTCGTGATACCTATGTAACCTAGGACTCTGATAGCAACTGTCACGACCCAAAATTTCCACCTTCGGACCGTGATGGAGCCTAACATTTCACTTTCTAGGCAAGCCAACGTCAGAATAATATTAGCCATTTTAAACAATTTTTTTTAATTTATTAATAACAAAGAAACAAATGCGGAAGTAAGGTCTGAAATTTAGTGAATAATCCATAACAATAACGGTGTCTAAATACCATCCCAGAATTGGTGTCACAAGTGCATGAGCTTCTAGAATAATACAAATAAAGGTTTGAATATAATAAAGCTGTCCGGAAACAAACACACAACTAAAGTAAAGTAGACGGGGACTTCGGAACTGCGAACGCCGTGCAGTTATACCTCAAGTCTCCTCTGAGTAACTGAAATCCGAGCTAGTCTATGGTACGCCACTGGGACCAACTCCGAAATCTGCACAAAAAGTGCAGAGTGTAGTATCAGTACAACCGACCCCATGTACTGGTAAGTGCGGACCCTAACCTCGACGAAGTAGTGACGAGGCTAAGGCAGTTCACTTACATTAACATGTACGCAATATGAGTAACAACAACAAATAATAGAAATACATCAGGTAACTCATTTATAATAATTGAAGCTAACTCAGCAGTCATAATCCATTAATATTTCAACCCATTTCCTTTTTAGCGTGCAAACCGCTTTTACAATATATTCATTTTCAGTCCTCTCATATGATCATTTTTAATTAAGTATATATTGATTTTTAAATAAGTCTATTGCGGCATGCAATCCGATCCCCCAAATATTGACTTTTAAATAGTCTATTGCGGATGCGGTTTCGCACTTGCGCTTATTTCTCCGCAGAAGTGGAGCTCGGCAGGGCTGTCCAAAGTCGCAGAAGCGACTGGAATTCCGCAAGAGCGACCACGCACCTGTGCACAAAATGTCGCAGGTACGACACACCGGAACTAGCACTGGGCAGCAGGTTCCAATTGCTCTGTGGCTCGTCCGAAACTCATCTGAGCCACTCGGGTCCTCGTCCGAATATTCCAATAAGTCCAAAAACATAATACGGACTCACTCTGGGTTTCAATTCACATCAAACAGCATCAAAATTGTAATTCACACCTCGATTCATACTTTTAAGTTTTAAACTTTTCAATTTGCAAATCTTGTGCCCAAATATATTAAATGAATCCGGAATGACTTCAAATTTGGCACACAAGTCCTAAATGACATAACAGAGCTATTCAAATTTCCAGAATCGGATTTTGGCTCCTATATTAAAAAGTCAACCCCGTGGTCAAACTTGAAAATCTTTATCCTTTAAATTACTAGTTTTCGTTAAATGGCCATAACTTGAGCTACGGACCTCCAAAGTAAATTCCGAGCATACGCCCAAGTCCCAAATCATGATACGGACCTACCGAAACTGTCAAAACATTTATCCGGGTCCGTTTTCTCAAAATGTTGACCAAAATCAACTCAATTGAGTTTTAAGGCTCTATTTCATATTTTAATCCATTTTTCACATAAACATTTTCCGGAAAAGTTTTTGGACTGCGCACGCAAGTCGAGAAATGATAATTAGTGCTTGTCTTAGAACACATAATTACTTATTAAATTTAAAGATGACATTTTGGGTCATCACAAGAAAGAATTTAAAGATTGTTCTATCTTTTCAACGGAAAAATTTGACAAAAGTAATGAACATGGAAATAGTGAAAGTAATGAAGCGAGAATATTCTAATTGAGATATTGATCAAAATTCATTTGGTGATGCTGGTGTAGAGAAATATTCTAATAGAGATTCTGCTCATTTGTCGGGTGACAAACATGATGAACAAAAGGAAGATGTTGATTTACACAAACAGGATGAATAGTGCAATAAGGAATTTGACCAGACAAACCTTCTATATCAATGCCACCAATCATGGATATTGAGTCAGTCTGCGCAGGACCAAATAAAGAAGCTGCTCATGAAGGTCGCGCACATTTTAGTTCAATGCCATCAGCCATGGATATTGATTCAGTTCATGGGGCACAATATAAAGAAAGTACTAATGAAGTTGCAGCAGTTGGTGGAAATTTAGTGAAAGGTCCTTCTTCTAATGAAGAAAGATCAGACTGTAATCCAGTTGAACCATTAATCACAACTGGTACAGTTGTTGATGCTATCATGCATAAAATAACTGATGTGACATATCCACTTTTTACACCACAGTGCAGTGAAGATGTTTTTCAATACAACGCACCTACATCCTCAATGCCATCAGTCATGGATATTGATTCAGTTCATGGAGGAAGAAATAAAGAAGGTGGTGATAAAGGTGCAGCAACTGGTGGATATTTAGTGAAAAGTCCTTCTTGCGATGAAGAAAGAGCAGACTGTACTGCAGTTGAACCAGTTCTGTCAACTGGTACAAATGTTGATGCTATCATGTATAAAATAGCTAATGAGACATGTTTTTTTTACACCACAATGCAGTCAAGATATTTTGCAAAATACCGCAGCTGCATCGTTAATGCCATCAATCATGGATATTGAATCAGTCCATGGAGGACAAAATAAAAAAAGGTACTGATGAAGCTGCAACATTTGTTGGAGATTTAGTGAAAGGTTCTTGTGATGAAGAAAGTATTGATGAACATACAGCAGGTGATGGAAATTCACTGAAAAGTCCTTCTTGTAATGAAGAAAGAGTATACTGTAGTGAACTTGAACAAGTTCTGTCAACTGGTACAGATGTTGATGCTATCATGGAAAAAATAGCTGATGGGACATATGCACTTTTTACACCACAGTGCAGTCAAGATATTAAGCAAAATAGCACACCTGCATCATCAATGCTATCAGCCGTGGATATTGAATCAGTCCATGAAGGACAAAATAACAAATGTACTGATGAAGCTGCACCAGTTGGTGGAGATATAGTGAAAGGTCCTTTTTGTGATGAAGAAAGGGCAGACTGTACTCCATATGAAACTGATCTCACAGCTAGTACAGATATCGATGCTATTATTAAAAAAATAAATGATGGGACATATGAGGTTTTCACACCTCACTCCAGTCAAAATATTTTTCAAAATAGCGTACCCGCACCCTCTCAAGGAAGTGGAACGGATGCTCTAACAAGAGGTACAAATGTTGAAGCTATTTTGCGCGATATTAAAGATGGAAATATAATTTTGGATTCACCTAAAGAGGAACAACAAATTTCTATATCAAACTTGAACACACCATCCGCACCAAAGGAAAGGCAACCTGGTTCTACTGGTCTAGCAACTCTTTCTGATATATGCATGCAAGAAAGTGAAGGTAAGCAGCAAGAAAAGGAAAGGGTGCTGATGGAAAAACCGCCTCTTACTGTTTATGAAATTATTGAAAAGTGTCATGACCCAAAATCTATTAAAAGTCATGATGGCGCCGGACACCGCTGTCAGGCAAGCCAACAATAAATACTCAATTTAGTTCTCATTTTAATATTTTTTTTAAATCATATTTTCCTTCCATTTAATAGTAAAAGATGGAATTTACAAAGTAAATAATAATATTTTTAACAATTTCAATACAGGACAACCCATAATCACCCCAAAATCCGGTGTCACAAGTGCATGAGCATCAACTAGGAAGTACAATAAAATACAGCATCTGTCCGGAATACAAATTGGATAGGAAACATATAAATACTATGAATGAGACTCTACTGGTTGCGGATCGTAGTATAGAGTGCATCTCACCTAAGCAATAACCGCGCCTCTGCGCCCAAAATGGCACTAGACATATATGTACCTGCACAAAAATGTGCAGCAAGTGTAGTATGAGTAAGTAATCAATGCGTACCTAGTAATTATCCTACCTAACCTCGAAGAAGTAGTGACGAGGGGTCGACTCGGATACTTACTATGGGCTATAAATAAACTACCAATGATATAATTAAGCATGGATCACGTATAACAGCTGTAAGCTCAATATCGTGAAATAAATAAACAATTCTTTTGTTAATAAGAAATATCCCAAATTTATTTTCATCATTTACCAATTTATATCTCCATCCAATAAAGAAATGTCAATTATTATTAGTTTCAAGGAGTTATCATGCGCAAGTCATACCGAGGTTGTACGGCCCGATCCAACATATAAATATAAATTGTGCACTGCTGAGGGTCGAACGACACGAACCTACATATAAATATAAACTATGCACTACCGAGGGTCGAACGACACGAACCAACATATAAATATAAACCTGCCGAGGTGAAAAACCCGCTCCCATGAAAGTAGTGGAAATTTACCCCGCTCGCGGAATATATTTGCGACGCGATTGCACATAGATTTCTTAAGTTATTATAATATTTCCTAAATTCTTTTTTTATTTAAAAATATGAAATTCAATGAAAACTTTGAAGTCTAGAAATCCTCAATTTCAACTCTTTTCAAGGCAAACAATAAACATAATCAAATAACGGTATCAACAGGGCATGGTGTAAACCTAAAACTACCCGGACATAACCATAATTAGCAGCTACGTACGGACTCTCATCACCTCGTGCGTACATAGCTCCCTCAAGTAGAAGCACATGTTTAACCAATTCACCCATGGGGTTAATTCCCTCTTACAAGGTTAGAAAGGAGACTTACCTCGCTCCGCAATTCCATAACAGGCTCCAAAGCCTCTCCGACAACTCAATTCGATGCCCAACGCTTCAAAACTAATCAATAAACGTGCAAACCCATGCATATATACTCTAACACTCATTATAATTCAATTTACAACAATTTTCAACTCCGCTCGAAAAGTCGATAAAATCACCCTCGGGCCCACGTGCCCAGATTCCAAAACGTTTTGAAGATAATCATTACCCATAACACTATGAACTCAAATATATGATTTGTTCTCAATTCCATGCCCTAATTCGTGGTCAAAATCCAAAATATAAATTTCTAGGTTTCTTTCAAAATTCCACATTTTCTATCAATTTTCATGCTTGAATCCATGTAAAAACCACGTATTTAACTCACATTGTGAAGAGATTACTTACCCCATTATAGTTGATGAAGATGGAACTCCAAAAGTGCTCCAAAATTGGCTCCCATGGACGAAATGAAGTGAAAATAAGCCAAACCTCCGATTTAAAGAGAGCACATTGCCGAGTGTTCATCGCACCTACGGTGACCTAACTGCTTCTGCGGCTCCGCATGTGCGGTCCAAATTCCACTCTTGCGGTCCTCACTGCCTAGCCAAGAACTCGCAGCTGCAGAAGTATTTTCGCTTCTGCGGGCATCGCAGGTGCGACCTGTTCTCGCGCGTATGCGCATATTCACGCACCAGCGGTAGCTGCCTCGCTCATGCGCACTCGCAGGTTCGCTTCTCCAGTCCGTTTCTGCTGCTCCCCCAGCTCCAGTCCATTCTCACTTCTGTGAGCAATTCGCCACAACCGTAATCTCCCACCTGCGGCCAAACTCACGCAGGTGCGATTACACCAGAAGCATTAAGCTTCAGAAATTCTCAAGTCCAAAAATCGATCCGTTAACCTTTCGGAATCCACCCGAGTCCCTCGGCACCTCAACCGAATACATCGACACACCCCAAAATACATTACGAACTTAGTCGAGGCCTCAAATCACGCCCAACAACATCGAAACTACGAATCACCCTCCAATTGAAACTTAATGAACTTTGAAATTCCAAACTTCTACCATCAATGCCGAAACTTATCAAATCATGTCCGATTGGCCTCAAATTTTGCACACAAGTCATAATTGGCATTACGGACCTATTCCAACTTTCGGAATTGGAATCCGACCCCGATATCAAAAAGTCCACTCCCGGTCAAACTTCTCAAAAATCATCCAAATTTCAACTTTCGCCAAATGACCTCAAAATGGCTTACGGGCATCCAAATCCATATCCGGACGCGCTCCCAATACCAGAATCGCCATACGGAGCTATTCCCAGGCTTAGAATCCCAAAAGGATATTGATAACATTGAAATGGACTTCAACTCAAATTTATGAAATTATTCCAATATGCCCACTTCCATAATAGGCGCCGAAATGCTCCCGGGTCATCCAAAACCCGATACGGACTTACGCCCAAGTCCAAAATCATCATACGAACCTGTTGGAACCTTCAAATCCCGATTTCGAGGTCGTTTACTCAAAAATCACACTTTAGTCAATTCCTCCAACTTAAGACTTCCGAAATTAGAATTTTCTTTCCAAATCAATTTCGAACTTCCCGAAATTAAATTTCGACCACACGTACAAGTCATAATACCTGAAGTGAAGTTGCTCAGGGCCTCAAACTACCAAACGATGCGCTAAAGCTCAAAACGACCGGTCGGATCGTTACATTCTCTCCCACTTAATTAAATATACGTTCATCCTCGAACGTGTTATGAACTGTTCTAAAGTTGTCTGAAATCACCATTTAACACCTTGTGCACCTACCCGTGCTACCATAACCCAGCTGAGCACATTAGCTTGAGCAAATTCTAAAGATCCTCCCCTTTATTTAGGCAAATAAGCCTTAGAGCCAAATTCCAATATCTGAAATTCTCTACCAGGTCTGTTTCCAACACACGAACACTGTATCAATCACTACATGATGTACCAATCCATGATTGTATACCCTTACTGAATTCTTACCATGTACCGTAACTCATTTGCCCAAGGCAATCTTTCCAAAGCACAACAACTAAATTTCCACTGACCCGAAGACCGTAGTGTACCTCATGACCAATTAAGCCTTGCTTTAACTCTCGCAATACTGCCACGACAAAGAAGATGTGTAGAACTCATAACCACCTGCTGAATCACAATTTATTGAGTCTCTCCTCCCGACAAGAACCATTACCTCATTCTAGACTGAATAACAATATTTACTCTTTAATATGCTTCATATAAATCCGATCACTGATTCCAGGTCCAATAATCTAGTCTCGCCTTGTACAAGCTGCTCAGGCAATAAGCCACCTCACACACTGTCAAAAGTCTCATATGATGCAATAATGTGCTAACAAGCTACAAACCCGAATGCGATATATAAGGAAAATGAACCCTAGAATGAACTACTCAACCCAAATAACTAATTAAACGACCGAAAAGGTGTTATGAACTTTCCCTAGAAAATAAGAAACAAAACACATACAGATAGATATGGGGAACTATACGCAACATCACACTGTTGCGGCGTGCAACTCGATCCACACATGATACCTTTGAGGCGTGCAACCCGATCCAACCATGATACCCGTGGCGGCGTGCCACCCGATCCAAACAACATATCTGTGGCGGTGTGCTACCTGATCCAACCATATACCCGTGGAAGTCTTCCACCCGATCCACACATAATAATCTAAAGAAAACACACATCGAGCCGTAACGCTTATAATCACGAAATGCCCGAATATCAACCATAAGCACGCCAAGTGCATAATAATCCTGGGGAGACGGGTAGAGTCATACGCTATAAAACTCAAGCACAACTAAGGTGCAATATATGATCTGCACCTCGAGGGCCATCCTGCTCACATAATACCACAAACTATACGAGATATCAATACGAGTCCGAATAATTAAACCGTCTCACAACCCACATGGCACAATAGAGTATTACATGAAATAACGGATGATAGAAAGAACATCCAAGACCCGAAGACTCCTCCGTAAACAACTTTGTGCTGAAATGGACACATTCGGCCTGATATAAAGCCCACATTCACATTTAGATCGATCCACGGACCTCAAGCCGATTCTCATCATACCACACTAGGCTAATAACTTTTCAAGAATCCATAATAACCCTTTCCCATGACACACAAGAGCCGCCGTCAAATCCGGAACAAACTTCCACAGTCCACAACCAAATGAACCGAGCGCCCTTCAGACATAAATTCTCATATTAGCGATAGTACCACAGTCTCCATACTTGGTTTTAAATCTTTAATCAATCAAGTGACTACATGTCACACTTATTCAATCTTCCCGTGGGATACACTCCCATGACTATCCGCACCAGGTAACAAGTCTGCACACCCATACCACTGGCCACACTAATGTTGTAAAGCAAATCAAGAAGCTGCAAATCAGTGCACAAAGCCTCTTACATAGGACACCGATTTTAGGTGACGCTAAAGACAATACCATCTTACTCTAACATCTGAATTCTTTCCTGCTTATCCGAGCTCATGACATTCTTGTCAACACCGAACCGCAACCTTGATCCTCAACTTCTAATTTCTATGTCACTCACTGAACCTAACATGCCAATACGTGAGAATACAAGAATTCCATCATAACTCCTGAACCACTAATAGAATAAACACTCCAGCATATAGAAACCTTTCACTTAACTCATTTCAGGAGAACCATTGCAACATGTGAATGAATTCCCATAACCACAGAAAATACAAACCTCGAGTAGTGGTCTAAACCACCATAATTCTTCCGTGATCCATCTACACATAACATACCATAATACTCGAATGCCCCCAAATAAAATCAATTACGGCGGCCGTCAAGACTTGCACGTAGCGCCACAAATCACATGTATAACTCAACACATTGAAGGAACTGATCATTGCCACCATCACGCCAGTTAAACCATTGCTAACCAATCCGACCTCCCTTAATTTACTCCGGACTTGCCTTAGGAATAATAGTAGCTCCATTTAAAACATAATGACCCCAAATCCGCACTCATCCTGAGTGACCTTATTTCACGAGACCATGCTGTCTCAGAACCCACGAACCATCACATACCTTCCTTGTGCGCATATTTGCATCTTCAACGGGTACACCCAGTCTGATAATTCTTCCATGAATCTGAAGTTATTTTCTCCCGTTCCTCCAATGCTGCACCGCAGACTTTAGATAACATAGAACACTTCAAGCCCCTTTTTCATAATCCACTCTCAAAGCTCGATACTTAACCATACCACGGACTCAAAATCCTTAGGCACCACACTTTAATTGTGAACCTACTAGGGCCATTGTTGAGAGTCACCCACTCTGACTTGTCCCCGATTAGAATCAAACTCCAAGGCCCTACTAGCACATGAACACCCTCTCAAAGAAGCAACCGGCTGAATTTGTCTCCTTATACATCACATCCACACGAAGCATAGACTCTGAGTCTTCCCAAAACCTGAACATGAGCTGATAAGGCAAGAGATAGCACACATTCCTTACATCTTTTGCTCAAATTACCACTGATCTTTTCTTTCCTTAGTCGTAATAACTCACCTATATTTCGATAACCAGAAACCGCACAAGTTGATAACTACGCAATCTAATCATAGACGGCGGGGCTCTTCCACTTAGCCTGAAGCTACCATTGCATAACCCTGGAATCCACCAAGGTTCCTTATCCCCTATTGACATGATCTTGCACAATCAACCCGCCAAATTTCCTTGAAATCCTTATGTTAAACATTTCATGAACATTCCGAATCACTAGCCACATTCACATATTCGACCTCTTACTGGATAGCCAGTAAAATTCTTTGTAGAAGCTTCATCAACACCACTCAACCGCTAACCTACTCACAGGAGATATCCCACTTGTGGAAATTCCATGTCGACATCCTCCAACAATGCTGCACCAAGTACAATTACCACGAAAAAAAACCATCCTGAGCCCATGCTCATTCACCAGTCGTACAAGTCCGTTCACTCCTCAAGGACATCAACTAAAGGTGCGATAATACATTCCAATCCAAAGTCATGTTGTATCCTACTTCATATTAAGCAACTCCCTCCTGTCACACCCAATCTTCCTCAATATAGTAACCAATATTCCAAATTAAGCCCGTAGACCTAGTCACTGTCCACCATGAATCCCAAATACTCTAACTCCCCCAAGGCATGTGGCCATCCTACCACAGAACCCGTATGTTACTCTGCCACTCTCCCACTTTGGTCAAACCCTCTCTTTTACGCAACTACTCGACTTATGTTTCCTTACGCTTGGCCTCCTAGAAGTTTAACCACCGTACGACACCTCCCACATGTCCTTCCTCATCCTTCGTTGCCCAGTTGTAGCAGTAACTCAAAATTCATCTCTGTAGCACCCGAACCAACAGATCTCCGCCAACTCTAAACCTCTACGAAGATCATCTTCCTTGATCCATCAACATTAGGATTACCGATTCGATTCTGAACCACAGCACACTGCGATATCTGACAACCGCTTCCCCGGCACCATTCACAATACTCTGCCCCAAAGATGATTTGAAGAAGGCCATAACACTGCAAACTTAACATATTCAATCAAGGATGACGACACCACATCTTGGATAAAGATTCCACCATACTTGAAAATACCAAGTCTCGTTACTCCATCAATCCAACCTGAACATTCTTAGTCTGATTGCCTTTCCCTCCACTGGAACTAAAACTCTGAACCTCTGAATCACGTATTGAGAAAAACCTCCTTTCAATTCATCCGCTTCCCCTACACGTAGACAAGTATCCTACCATTACTTTAATACTGGGCAATAACAACTCATGAGAATCATAGCAATTGGTGCATAGCCCAAAAACCATCAGAAATATAGCTACTGAGCTGAGATGACGGAACATCCTTCCACAAGGCGACGACATTAGCCCAATCAAATACGCAGGGAGAAACATCCTACTCTAAATCAGTAGTGCCATTAAAATTTCTCGATTCAAAATTTATAACAAGTGCTTCACGTTGCATAAGATTGAATAGGAAGGAAATGAAGGCATATACCTCAAAGGAATCAAATCGCACGATGAGGAATCGTGAAGGAAAGTGATTCTATCATCCTTGTAGCCTCTCGAAGATAAGTACATACATCTCTGTACCGATCCGCAAGACTCGCTCACGACTCGTGAGACCTAAGTGAACCTAGTGCTCTGATACCATGTTTTCACAACCCAAAATCTATTAAAGGTAGTGATGGCGCCGGACACCGCTGTCAGGCAAGCCAACAATAAATACTCAATTTGGTTCTCGTTTTAATATTTTTTTAAATCATATTTTCCTTCCATTTAATAGTAAAAGATGGAATTTACAAAGTAAAAAAATAATATTTGTAACAATTTCAATACAGGAAAACCCATAATCACCCTAAAACTCGGTGTCACAAGTGCATGAGCATCAACTAGAAAGTAAAATAAAACACAGCATCTGTCCGGAATACAAATTGAACAGGAAAAATATACATACTCTGAAGGAGACTTTGTTGGTTGCGGATCGTAGTATAGAGTGTAGCTCACCTAAGTCCCCGGAATAACCGCACCTCTGCGCCCACAAGGACACTAGACATATATGTACCTACACAAAAATGTGCAGCAAGTGTAGTATGAGTACGTAATCAATGCGTACCCAGTAAGTATCCCGCCTAACCTAGAAGAAGTAGTGACAAGGGGTCGACTCGGACACTTACTATGGGCTATAAAAAAAATACCAATGATATAATTAAGCATGGATCACGTAGAACGATTGTAAGCTCAATATCGTGAAATAAGTAAACAATTCTTTTGTTAATAAGAAATTTCCCAATTTCATTTTTATCATTTACCAGTTTATATCTCCAGCCAATAAAGCAGCGTCAATTATTATTAATTCCAAGAAGTTATCATGTGCAAGTCATGTCGAGGTCGTATGACCCGATCCAACATATAAATATAAATTATGCACTACCGAGGGTCGAACGACACGAACCAACATATAAATATAAATTGTGCACTGCCGAGGGTCGAACGACACGAACCAACATATAAATATAAACCTGTCGAGGCGAACGACCCGCTCCTATGAGAGTAGTGGAAATTTACCCCGCTCGCGGAATATATTTGCGACGCGGTTGCACATAGATTTCTTAAGTTATTATAATATTTCTTAAATTCTTTTTTTTTTTCAAAAAATACGAAATTCAATAAAAACTTTCAAGTCTCGAAATCCTCAATTTCAACTCTTTTCAAGGCAAACAATAAACATAATCAAATAATGGTATCAACAAGGCATGGTGTAAACCTAAAACTACCTGGACATAAGCATAATTAGCAGCTACGCATGGACTCTCGTCACCTCATGCATACGTAGCTCTCGCAAGGTTAGAAATGAGACTTACCTCGCTCTGCAATACCATAACTGGCTCCAAAGCCTCTCTGACAACTCAATTCGATGTCCAACGCTTCAAAACTAATCAATAAACGTGCAAATCCAAGAATATATACTCGAACACTCATTATAATTCAATTTACAATAATTTCCAACTCCGCTCGAAAAGTCGATAAAATCATCCTCGAGCCCACGTGCCCGAATTTTGAATTTTTTTGAAGATAATCATTACCCATAACACTATGAACTCAAATATATGATTTTTTTCTCAATTCCATGCCCTAATTCGTGGTCAAAATCCAAAATATAAATTTCTCGGTTTCTTTCAAAATCCCACAATTTCTATCAATTTTCATGCTTGAATCCATGTAAAAATCATGTATTTAACTCACATTGTGAAGACATCACTTACCACATTATAGGTTATGAAGATGGCACTCCAAAAGTTCTCCAAAATCGGCTCCCATGGACGAGATGAAGTGAAAATTAACCAAACCCCTGATTTAAAGAGAGCACACTACCCAACGTTCATCGCACCTGTGGTGACCTGACCGCTTCTGCGGCTCCGCAGATGCAGTCCAAATTCCGCTCCTGCGGTCCTCACTGCCCAGCCAAGAACTCGCACCTGCGGAAGTCTTTTCGCTTCTGCGGGCATCGCATGTGCGACTTGCTCTTGCGCATCTGCGCATATTCATGCACCAGCGGTAGTTGCCTCGCTCCTGTGCACTCGCAGGTGCACTTCTCCAGTCTGCTTCTGTGGTTCCCTCAGCTCCATTCCATTCTCAATTCTTGCAAGCAATTCGTCGCACCCGCGATCTCGCACCTAAGGCCAAAGTCACGCAGGTGTGATTACACCAGAAGCATTAAGCTTCAGAAATTCTTAAGTCCAAAAATCGATCTGTTAACCTTCCGGAATCCACCCGAAGCCCTTGGGACCGCAACCAAATATACCGACACATCCCAAAACACATTACGAACTTAGTCGGGGCCTCAAATCAGGCCCAACAATATCGAAACTACGAATCACCCTCCAATTCAAACTTAATGAACTTTGAAATTCTAAATTTCTACCATCGATACCGAAACCATTAAATCATGTCCGATTGGCTCAAATTTTGCACACAAGTCATAATTGGCATTACGGACCTATTTCAACTTTCAGAATTGGAATTCGACCCCGATATCAAAAAGTCCACTCCCGGTCAAACTTCTCAAAAATCATCCAAATTCCAACTTTCGCCAAATGACCTACGGGCCTCCAAATCCACATCCCGACGCGCTCCCAATACTAGAATCACCATACGGATCTATTCCTAAGCTTGGAATCCCAAACGGACATTGATAACATTGAAATGCACTTCAACTCAAATTTATGAAATTTCTCCCAAAATGCCCACTTCCATAATAGGTGCCGAAATGCTCCCGGGTCATCCAAAACTCGATCCGGACATACGGCCAAGTCCAAAATCATCATACAAACCTGTTGGAACCTTCAAATCCCGATTCCGAGGTTGTTTACTCAAAAATACACTTTAGTCAATTCCTCCAACTTATGGCTTCCGAAATTAGAATCTTCTTTCCAAATCAACTCCGAACTTTCCGAAATTAAATTCTGACCATGCGTACAAGTCATAATACCTGAAGTGAAGCTGCTCAGGGCCTCAAACCGCTGAACAATGCGCTAAATCTCAAAATGACCGTCGGGTCGTTACAAAAATATTTAGCAGGTTAGTGTGAGCAGTTTTATTATTTTATTTAACAGTTGTAAAATGTTATAATGGACCTTAATCTCTGCATTTCCTTTTTTTTTTTGCAGAAGCGAACATTGTCGTATAATAGAAAAGGAAAGAGGAAATATGTGGATTCGTGCCCTAATTGTAATCTTTTGACCTAGTCAAGTCAATCAAGTGCTAATGTAGCGGATCATGCTCCTACTAAAATCATTGCTTCTGTTGATATTGAGACAAATTATTCAGTTGATCATGACCCTGCTGAACACTCTATTGCTACTGATATGGAGAAAAATGATTCTTATAAAAAGATTGTTTTATATTCAAGTGTGCATCAGGGAGTTTATGTTTCTCCTCTTGAAATTGATAAGCATGTTGCTCACTTGGATGATCATTCTGATCTGCAGCCCCCTTTGAAATCTGAAATAAAAAATATAAAGGAGGTAGAAGCTAAAAATGAAAAAGTAAATTTTGGCTCTTATAAAGAAAAAGAAGTTAGAGGAGGACAAGTACCACAGTTTGGACAAAGTGCATATGTAGTAGAAGAACTACTTGGTAGAGGAAAAAGAATTCGTAATGCCAGTTGGCATTTAAAATCTCCATATAAGAGTACAAGTAAAGGTATTAATTGGAGTTTCAAATATGTTCGTAGATGTTGCTGGCATTATCGGAAAGTAATCAGAAAGGTGGAGGAAAATTTTGAAACTTATTTAAAAGAAAACAAGAGAAAAGGTCGTTTTCCAAAGTAAGTTTTGCTATTTGTTTATTGTATTTTTATATGATTTAGATGTTATTAATAATTATTTTATTATTGTATTTTTTATCTTTGTTCTGTCTTTGTTTTTTAGGGGAGTAAAAGATATTTACAAAGCAGATCCTTTACTATAAGCAAAGTCGTATGAACTTTACAATGAGAAAATTCAGTCAAGAATGTTCTTTAAAGAGATTGTAGATGATAAGTATTATTTTCATGATGCAATATGTATATCTCATTTACATTATGAATTCAAGTTTTAATTTTGTATCATATTTGACATAGATTTATTTATGTTTTTTATTCCGCATATAGGTATTTTATTGTATTATCTAAGGAAGAAGCATATATATCATATCAATGAGTATCCATTTGCTTCGATAACAACTGATGTGGGCTTTGACAACCCTTTGGATCTAGCATATTCAGATTGGACTAACAATCCAAAAGACTGGAATGAGTTTAAATTTTGGAATTACCCTTCCGGACTGGGATTTGGCCTTTGTCATTATATATTGGGTGAGAATCGTAAATGTGGGATTCCATGGACATTTGTTGATAACATTTTCTATTCGGTTCAACTTCCTGCAGATTTGGTAAATTGTCACGACCCAAAATCCGACTAGTCGTGATGGTACATAACCCAACCCGCTAGGTAAGCAAATTAACCACTAACCAATTTCAATAACAATTTATAAAGCAATAAGTAGTGAAATATCTTAATCTTATACATTCCCCAAGAAGTGGTAGCACAAATCATGAGCTTCTAAGAATAGAGTTTACAAAGCGGAAATGAAATAAATCCGGCAACCATCGAGCACAGCAACAAGAGGCAGCTACAACATGAACACATGTACATTTTCAAATTTGGCAACCATCGAGCACACAGCAACAACAACAACCAACATTTGCACGCAATGTGCAAAAGTGTAGTATCAGTACAACTGACCCCATGTACTGAGTAAATAACAAACCTAACCTTAGGTTGAAAGTAGTGACGAGCTATCACAAGGTCGGGTCCAATACCGGTATTCTACGACAGTTCATAACAGCATAATACAAGTAATAAAAGGGTACCTCAGAAATAAAATGCTCACCTCGTTCACAGTTCCAGAAAATAGGCATGCTTTACAAATATCTTAGTGAAAACTCAAATCTTTTGCCGAAAATGCCCAAAATACAGAAAAGTTTGAAAACTGTGATTCTTCCTAAAAATCCTTTCAACAATAAGTAAGAAGTTTCATTTTCTTCCCAATTAACAAGTGTAAAACACATATCTGCACCAACATGTCAATATGAGTAAAAGTCACGAATGACGTGATAAAATATAGCATGAGGAAAACTGCATCTCCATACCTGTATGTCGTGTGTGTATGGAAATAAGAAATTGAGAAGTAGTGACGAGCTATACAGAACAATTCAGTTGATAATTTTCATAGTTAAGAGTAAACATAAGTAAAAGATCAGTTGCATAATTACCAATTCCAGCCAGACAATTATCAGCTAAATACAGCAACAAAGTGAAATAGATGAAACCTCACAAACACTATCACTCAAACCTTCAATAGCTCGACACTCAACTCTCAGCCCTCAATACACATGCTCAATAGGTACCTGCGCTCACTGGGGGTGTTCAGACTCCGGAGGGGCTCCTACAGCCCAAGCGCTATAATCCGCACGGACAACTCATGTGCTGCACGGACAACTCACGTGCTATAATAATATCTTGATCCGCACGGACAACTCATGTGTTGCACGGACAACTCACGTGCTATGATATCAATACCTAGATCCGCACGGATAACTCGCGTGCTGCACGGACAACTCGCGTGCTATGGTATCAATATCCTCACAACCAAGCCCCCGGCCTCACTCAATCATCAATCTCTCTGGTCTCACTCACGGGCTTCACAATGTCATGAACTAGACCGACAACAAGAATATGATGTATCAATAAGTAACAACAGAGACTGAGATATGATATGAATGCATGAACATAACTGAGTACAAAATATCAATGAAATTAGTGAAATGACAGCAAGAAATGACCACTATGGGTCCCAACAGTATCGGCATAAGTCTAAACATGATATCTAGCATGATTGCCATCTCAATTACTATATCACATGGTGAAACCATAGATATCAACAAAATTAGGGCCACTATACGGTTCCATGGGAAACACATAGTCCCAATCCACAGGGTGCATGCCCACACGCCCGTCACCTAGCATGTGCGTCACCTCAATACCAATCTCATCGCACGTAATGCGGGATTTCATACCCTCAGCACTAAGTTTAGAAGAGTTACTTACCTTTAACAAGCCAATACCAATACCGAGCAAGCCAAGTGATGCTCCAAATATGCAATCACGCGCGTAGTGACCTCCGAATGGCTTGAAACTAACCAAAAATAACTCAAGTACATCAAACAATGCTAAAGGAATAATTCCCGAAAGAAAAAGATCAAATCTTGAATCAAAAGCCCAAAACCGGCAAAAAGCCCAACCCGCACCCGCACCCGTACCTCGAAACCCGACAAAATTTACAAAATATAATAACACATTCAGTTACGAGTCCAACCATACTAGTTTAACTCAAATCCGACTCCAATTTGATGTTCAAAACTCAAAAATTCATATTATGAAACTTTAGGCCAAAACCTCCATTTTCCTCTATAAAGTTCACAATCAAATTACCAAAAACGAAGGTAGATTCGTAATATAAGATCAAAAATGTCACGACCCAAACTACCTAACCTGTCGTGATGGCACCTATCGTGAAACTAGGCAAGACAACTCATTCCAAAACAAACCAATTTATTTTTATTTCAAAGTTAATTTCAAGGCTATTTAGCATAAAAACCTCCGTAAAGGAGTTCAAATCAAAATAAAAGTGTGGAAAAGAAAATCCCGACATCGGGGTGTCACTAGTTATGAGCATCTGCTACAATTTGTGTAACAATATCAAGACTAACATAGTATGGAAAATAGCTAAATACAACTAAAGGAAGACAAGAGGGAGAAGAGCAAGGGCTGCGATCGCCAAACAACTACCTTGCTATCCCCGAGAAAATCTGCAACCAGAATAATCAACAATCGCTACCATGTCCAGCTACACCTGGATCTGCACACAAGGTGCAGGGAGTAATGTGAGTATGCCAACTCCGTAAGTAACAACAATAAATAAAGACTGAGCAGTAGTGACGAGCAATAAAGCATATGAAGTTCATATCATGAAGTCTCAGTAAAATACCACATGCTTTAAAAATCAGGATTTGAATCAAAACATCTCGTTTAAACCCAGTTCCAGTAAAATCATTTAAAGATATTTTTCAGCAGTTCTCAAACAGAGGCTAAATGCAAAGGTGAGCAAAAATGATGAAATCATAAACAACCCCTCGGGCAACAAAACTCGTATACAACCCCTCGGGAAAACCTCACAATCACTCTTGCCTCTCGGGCATACCTCACAATCACTCAAGCCACTCGGGCATACCTCACAATCACTCATGCCTCCCAATCACTCAGCACTCGGCACTCGCACTCAGTAGGTACCTGCGCTCACTAGGGGTGTGTGCAGACTCCGGAGGGGCTCCTTCAGCCCAAGCGCTATATCAAGCCAAATCATGGCATAAATCATTCAGGCCCTCGGCCTATATCAAACATGCTACGGCGTGCAGCCCGATCCCATAAATATACTCACAAATCAGGCCCTCGGCCTCACTCAGTCATAAACCTCTCAAGCCACTAGGGCATTTCAGTAAAAACATGGTACTCAGCCCAAAACAACATTTGTATGCATCAAAATAGAGTAAGAAAAACTGAGTTATGCAGTAAATAGGTATAACCATGACTGATTATTAGATTTTAAATCGAAAACAGTGATAGGATAATAAGAAAAGGCCCCTAAGTTCCAAACAGCACTGGCACAAGGCCTAAACGTGGCATTCAACCCAATTTACAGAAATTCTTTCTAAAACATATAAGTATCATATAGTCTCAACAAAATATGCAACTTTACAGTTGCTACGGGACGGACCAAGTCACAATTCTCAACAGTGCATGCCCACACGCCCGTCGCCTAGCATGCGCGTCACCTCAAAATAGTAGAATGATATGAAATCCGAGGTTTCATACCCTCGGGACTAGATTTACAATCATTACTTACCTCAAACCGGTCAAATCTTTATCCCGCAATGCTCTTGCCTCTCGACTCGGCCCCCAAATACTCTGAATCTATTCACAATCAGTACAATACCATCAATATACGCTAATGGAATGAATTCCACAAGAAAAACTATCAAATTAGCCAAAACCCCGATATTGGCTCAAATCCGGCCCCGGGGACCACGTCTCGGAATCGCGTAAAAGTCACAAATTACGAACACCCATTCACTCACGAGTCCAATCATACTAGTTTCACTCAAATCCGACTTCGAATCGACATTCAAATCCCAAAAATTCATTTTATGAAGTTTCTACAATTTTCCCCAAATTTCCACCTCAAAGTACTAATTAGATGATGAAATCATTCATATATTCATCTATATAAACCAAATTCGAGTTAGAATCACTTATCTCGATGAATTTCTTGAAAAACCCACGAAATATCGCCACAAACCGAGCTCCCTAGGTCCAAAATGTGAAATAATGTCCTGAACCCCGTTTATAAAGTGCACCTCTGGAATCCCACTTCGCGGTCCGCGAAATTCTGAGCGCGGCCGCGAAACATTTCATGGTCCACAAAATTTTGAGCGCGGCCGCGAAATTCCGCTGCGGTCCGCGACAATCCAAGCGTGGCCGTGAAATTCCTTCGCGGTCCGCTACAATCCAAGCGCGGCCGCGAAAATCCAAAGCACCAGAACCATACCTCAGTTCTTGAAATGCCCGGACTCGCTCAAAACTCATCCCGAAACACACCCGAGGCCCCCGAGACCACAACAAAACGTACCAACCAATCCTAAAACACCATAAAAACTTAGTCGAACCTATGAAACACTCAAAACAACATCAAAACACCAAATTACCCTCGCATTTAAGCCTAAGAACTTCTAAACTTACAAATTCGACAACCGATGCCGAAACCAACAAACCATGTCTGAATGACCTCACATTTTGCACACACGTCACAAATGACACTACGAACCTACTCCAACTTTCGAAATTCTATTCCGACCCCGATATCAAATTTTCCACTACCGACCAAAAATGGCCAAATTTTCAATTTCGCCAATTCAAGCCTAATTCTACCACGGACCTCCAAATCACATTCTGAACGAACTACTATGTCCAAAATCACCTAACGGAGCTAATGGAACCATCAAAATTCAAATCTGAGGTCATTTACTAACTTAAGCTTCTACTTTAGAGACTAAGTGTCTCATTCCACTCTGAAACCACTCCGGACTTGAACCAACCAACCCGATACAATACAATACAGCTAAACAACACATAAAGAAGCAGAAATGGGGGAAACGGGGCTATAATTCTCGAAACGACCGCCCAGGTAGTTACAAAAAATGAGTAGAGAACACTTAACCCAATCCACAAGATAAAAATTGCTCTAAGAATCGCCTCAATTTGAGCCTGGAAATGTTAAAATGAAGCAAAAATCGCAAACCCTTGTATTTATCATTCTGCCCAGTACTTTCGCACCTGCAGCACATTAGCCGCTTCTGCGGCATCGAAATTGCGACCAAAAACATGCTTCTGCAGAGAAGCACTGGAGGTCTACCTTCGCACTTGTGGTAAAATACCCGCATCTACGCACTCGCAGGTGCGCGCCCACTTGACGCTTCTACGCTTCTAATCCGCTTCTATGCTCAACTCACCGCATCTGCGCTTTCACAGATGCGAAGCAATCTCCGCTTTTGCGAAACCCTGCTCCCAGAAAAATTTTTGCTCCTGCGACCTCTTCGTCGCTTCTACGACTCTCACACCTGCGCAAACTAGCCGCAGGTGCGGTTACACCAGAACCAACAATATCAACATTGAAGAAAATGATCTGAAATCAATCTGAAACACGCCCGAGCCCCTCGGGACCCTGCCCGAATATACCAACAAGTCCAATAACATAACACTGACTTACTTGAGGCCTCAAATCAAGCATAACAACATCGAAACAACGAATCGCACCTCAAATCGAAATCTATCAACTTTGAACATTCAAATTCAATAACTCGTGTCGAAACATAGGAAATCAATCCGGAATGACTTCAAATTTTGTGCACAAGTCCCAAATAATATAACGAATCTATTTCAATTCCCGGAATCACAATCCGAATTCGATATCAAAAAGTCCACTCCCGGTCAACCTTTCTAAAATTTCAACTTTCGCCAGCCAAATTCAACTACGGTCCTCTGAATCACAATTCGGACGTGCGCCTAAGTCCGAAATCACCCAACAGAGCTAATGGAACCATTAGAACTTCGTTCCGGGTTCAAATTTACAAAAAAGTCAAACTTGGTCAACGCTTTCAAATTTAAGGCTTCTAGCCGAGAATCATTCTATCAAATCAATTATGAATAACCTGAAAACCAAAACTGACGATTCACTTAAGTCATATTACATCATACAAAGCTACTCATGTCATCAAACAACCGAGCGAAGTGTAACTTCTCAAAATAACTGGTCGGGTCGTTACACCCCTCCCCCCACTTAAACATACGTTCATCCTCGAACGTGTCCAGAGTTGTTCTCAAAGCCATCAAATCGTCGTATAACCTTACCATGCACATACCCGGGGGTGATCCCACGTCACCCTATCCCATACATGTCCGATAACACAACATAACTGAAATTTCTCAATTCAACCTAGCCCACAAGCCTTCGAACCAAATTTCCAACATCTAAAATTTCTTCTAAGATCAGAATTTCGCATCTAGATACCGTATAAGTGTGAACAAGCTATACCAAAAGCCGTAACCATAACTCAAATACTCAAATTCAAATACCACATAGTTTGAATGCTCAAAGCAATGATTTCTAATCACTGTAGCGGCTAAAATCAACCCAATGCCGGTAATAAACCTCATATCAAACAAAACCTGGTTCTAAAACCTTCGTACACTGCCGATGATGAAAGAAACATACCGAATTCATAACCATTCATTAGACCTATAGGTCATGGAGCTCCCGCTCCTTCTACAAGAACTATAGCCAATTTCTAAGCCGACTTCCAATATTATCCTCCCAAATATACGACAATCAAATCTGATAGCATCCATTTTATGTCTAATGACCTCGTCTCATCCAACACGACCACTCTAGTGACATGACACATCAATACAATATAAAGCCACAACTCGTGCAACCCGTGCACCAAATAACAACATTCCAAATGTACTCAATCGTGGAAATGACTCAAACAAGAGAACTGTTCTGCAAACTCGACGGATACCACCCGGACGCAATGCTAAGAACCCATCACACACCGTAGAACCATAACACACGAATCTAACACAAAGGATCATATTTCCACATAACTCTGCTGCAATACGCGACCCTATCCAAATATTGGTCCATATGAAACACCTCAAGCCACCCTGCTAAAATCAATAACCATGCGCAATTCGACATCAAGTACTCAAAGTGCATTACCATAACCACAGAGAAGCAAATGACACCATGCCATACAAAATTCGAAAGAACATAACCAATACGCTATCAACCAAGCAATACCCAATACTCTTCTCGCTCAAATTCTGCTATAAGGCCAACATTTGCACGCAATGTGCAGAAATGTAGTATTAGTACAACTGACCCCATGTACTGACTAAGTAACAAACCTAACCTTAGGTTGAAAGTAGTGACGAGCTATCACAAGGTCGAGTCCAATACCGGTATTCTACAACAGTTCATAATAGCATAATACAAGTAATAAAAGGGGGTACCTCAGAAATAAAATGCTCAACTCGTTCATAGTTCCAAAAAATAGGCATGCTTTTCAAATATCTTAGTGAAAACTCAAATCTTTAGCCGAAAATGCCCAAAATACAGGTAAGTTTGAAAACTGTGATTCTTCCCAAAAGTCCTTGCAACAATAAGTAAGAAGTTTCATTTTCTTCCCAATTAACAAGTGCAAAACACCTATCTGTACCCACATGTCAATATGTGTGAAAGTCATGAATGACGTGATATTATATAGCATGAGGAAAAATGCATCTCTATACATGTATGTCATTTGTGTATGCAAATAAGGAATTGAGAAGTAGTGACGAGCTATACAGAACAATTCAGTTGACAATTTTCACGGTTAAGAGTAAACATGAGTAAATAATCAGTTGCATAATTACCAATTCCAGCCAGACAATTATCAGCTAAATGCAGCAACAAAGTGAAATAGATGAAACCTCACAGACACTATCACTCAAACCTTCAATAGCTCGACACTCAACTCTCAGCCCTCAATACACATGCTCAATAGGTACTTGCGCTCACTGGGGGGTGTTTAGACTCCGGAGGGGCTCCTACAGCCCAAGCGCTATAATCCGCACGGACAACTCATGTGCTGCACGGACAACTCACGTGCTATAATAATATCATGATCCGCACAGACAACTCACGTGCTATAATAATATCATGATCCGCACGGACAACTCACGTGTTTCATGGACAACTCACGTGCTATGATATCAATACCTGGATCCGCACGGACAACTCGCATGCTATGGTATCAATATCCTCACAACCAAGCCCCCGGCCTCACTCAGTCATCAATCTCTCCGGTCTCACTCACGGGCTTCACAATGTCATGAACTAGCCCGACAACAAGAATATGATGTATCAATAAGTAACAACTAAGACTGAGATATGATATGAATGCATGAACATGACTGAGTACAAAATATCAATGCAATCAGTGAAATGGCAGCAAGAAACGACCACTATGGGTCTCAACAGTATCATCATAAGTCTAAACATGATATCTAGCATGATTCATAGCCCAATTACTATATCACATGGTGAAAACATAGATATCAATAAAATTAAGGCCACTATACGGTGTCATGGGAACAACAGATTCCTAATCCACAGGGTGCACGCCTACACGCCAGTTACCTAGCATGTGCGTCACCTCAATACCAATCCCATAACACATAATATGGAGTTTCATACCCTCAAAACTAAGGTTAGAAGAGTTACTTACCTCGAACAAGTCAATACCAATGCCGAGCAAGCCAAGCGATGCTCCAAATATGCCATCACGCGCGTAGTGACCTCCGAACGGCTCGAAACTAACCGAAATTAACTCAAGTACATCAAACAATGCTAAAGGAACAATTCCCGAAAGAAAAAGATCAAATCTTGAATCAAAAGCCCAAAACCGGCCAAAAGCCCTACATGAGCCCGCACCTCGGAACCCGACAAAATTTAAAAAATACAACAACCCATTCAGTTATGAGTACAACCATACTAGTTTCACTCAAATCCGACTCCAATTCGATGTTCAAAACTCAAATATTCATATTATGAAACTTTAGGCCAAAACCTCCAATTTCCTCTATAAAGTTCATAATCAAATTACCAAAAACGAAGGTAGATTCGTGATATAAGATCAAAAATGTCACGACCCAAACTACCTAACTTGTCGTGATGGCACCTATCGTGAAACTAGGCAAGCCAGCTCATTCCAAAACAAACCGATTTTTTTTTATTTCAAAGTTAATTTCAAGGCTGTTTAGCGTAAAACCCTCCGTAAAGGAGTTCAAATCAAAACAAAAGTGGGAAAAAGAAAATCCCGACATCGGGGTGTCACTAGTTATGAGCATCTGCTACAATTTGTCTAACAATATCGAGACTAACATAGTCTGAAAAATAGCTAAATACAACTTAAGAAAGATAAGAGGGAGAAGAGTAGGGGTTGCGATCGCCAAACAGTTACCTTGCTATCCCCGAGAAAATCTGCAAATAGAATAATCAACAACCGCTACCGTGTCCAGCTATACCTGGATCTGCACAGAATATGCAGGGAGTAACGTGACTACGCCAACTCAGTAAGTAACAACAATAAATAAAGACTGATCAGTAGTGACGAGCAATAAAGCATATAAAGTTCATATCATGAAGTCTCAGTAAAATACCACATGCTTTTAAAATCAGGATTCGAATCAAAACATCTCGTTTAAACCCAGATCCAGTAAAATCATTCAAAGATATTTTTCAACAGTTCTCAAACAGAGGCTAAATGCAAAGGTGAGCAAAAATGATGAAATCATAAATAGCCCCTCGGGCAACATCACTCATATACAACCCCTCGGGCAAACCTCACAATCACTCATACCTCTCGGGCATACCTCACAATCACTCAAGCCACTCGGACATACCTCACAATCACTCATGCCTCCCAATCACTCAACACTCGTCACTCACACTCAGTAGGTACCTGCGCTCACTGGAGGTGTGTACAGACTCCAGAGGGGCTCCTTTAGCCCAAGCGCTATATCAAGCCAAATCATGGCATAAATCATTCAGGCCCTCGGCCTATATCAAACATGATGCGGCGTGTAGCCCGATCCCATAAATATCCTCACAAATTAGGCCCTCGGCCTCACTCAGTCATAAACCTCTCAAGCCACTCGGGCATTTCAGTAAAAACATGGTACTCAGCCCAAAACAACATTTGTATGCATCCAAATAGAGTAAGAAAAACTGCGTTATGCAGTTAACAGGTATAACCATGACTGAGTATAGATTTTAAATCGAAAACAGCGATAGGATAATAAGAAAAGGCCCTTAAGTTCCAAACAGCATTGGCACAAGGCCCAAACATGGCATTCAACCTAATTTACAGAAATTCTTTCTAAAACATATAAGTATCATATAGTTTTCACAAAATATGCAACTTTACAGTTGCTACGGGACGGACCAAGTCATAATTCCCAATAGTGCACGCCCACAGACCCTTCACCTAGCATGCGCGTCACCTCAAAATAGTAGAATGATACGAAATCCGGGGTTTCATACCCTCATGACTAGATTTACAATCGTTACTTACCTCAAACCCGTCAAATCTTTATCCCGCAATGCTCTAGCCTCTCGACTCGGCCCCCAAATACTCTGAATCTATTCACAATCAGTACAATACCATCAATATACGCTAATGGAATGAATTCCACAAGAAAAACTATCAAATTAGCCAAAAACCCGATATTGGCTCAAACCCGGCCTCTAGGCCCACATCTCGGAATCGGGTAAAAGTCACAAATTATGAACACCCGTTCACTCACGAGTCCAACCATACTAGTTTCACTCAAATCCGACTTTGAATCGACATTCAAATCCCAAAAATTCATTTTATGAAGTTTCTATAATTTTCCCCAAATTTCTACCTCAAAGTACTAATCAGATGATGAAATCATTGATAAATTCATCTATATAAACCAAATTCGAGTTAGAATCACTTACCCCGATGAATTTCTTGAAAACCCATGAAATATTGCCACAAATTGAGCTCCTTAGGTCCAAAATGTGATATAATGTCCTGAACCCCATTTATAAAGTGCACCTCTAGAATCCCACTTCGCGGTCCGCGAAATTCCGAACGCGGCCGCGAAACACTTTGCGGTCCGCAAAAGTTTGAGCGCGGCTGCAAAATTCTACTGCGGTCCGCGACAATCCAAACGCGGCCGCGAAAATCCAAAGGACCAGAACCATACCTCAGTTCTGGAAATGCCCAGACTCGCTCAAAACTCATCCCGAAACACACCCGAGGCCCCCGAGACCTCAACCAACCGTACCAACCAATCCTAAAACACCATACAAACTTAGTCGAACCTTCAAATCACTCAAAACAACATCAAAACACCAAATTACATCGGATTCAAGTCTAAGAACTTCTAAACTTACAAATTCGACAACCGATACCGAAACCAACCAAGCCACGTCCGAATAACCTCATATTTTGCACACACGTCACAAATGACACTACGAACCTACTCCAACTTTCGGAATTTTATTCCGACCCCGATATCAAATTTTTCACTACCGACCAAAAATCGCCCAATTTCCAATTTCGCCAATTCAAACCTAATTATACCACGGGCCTCCAAATCACATTCCGAACACGCTACTAAGTCCAAAATCACCTAACGGAGCTAATGGAACCATCAAAATTCAAATCCGAGGTCATTTACATATAGGTCAATATCCGGTTGACTTTTTTTCCAACTTAAGCTTCTACTTTAGAGACTAAGTGTCTCATTCCACTCCGAAACCACTCCGGACTTGAACCAACAAACCCGATACAATACAATACAGCTAAACAACACATAAAGAAGCAGAAATAGGAGAAACGGGGCTATAACTCTCGAAACGACCGGCCGGGTTGTTACAAAAAATGAGTAGAGAACACTTACCCCAGTCCACAAGATGAAAATTGCTCCAAGAATCGCCTCAATTCGAACTTGGAAATGTTAAAATGAAGCGAAAATTGCGAACCCTTGTATTTATCATTCTACCCAGCACTTTCGCACCTGCGGCACATTAGCCGCTTCTGCGGCATCGTATTTGCGACCAAAAACATGCTTCTGCGGAGTAGCACTGGAGGTCTGCCTTTGCACTTGCGGTAAAATACCCGCATCTACGCACTCGCAGGTGCGCGCACACTTGACGCTTTTACGCTTCCAATCCGCTTCTGCACTTAACTCACCGCATCTGCACCTTCACAGACGCGAAGCAATCTCCGCTTCTGCGGAACCCTGCTCCCAGCAAAATTTCCGCTCCTGCGACCCTCGCACCTGCGCAGGCGCAGGTGCGGTCACACCAGAATCAACAATATCAACATTGAAGAAAATGATCCGGAATCAATCTGAAACACGCCCTAGCCCCTCGGGACCCCACCTGAATATGCCAACAAGTCCAATAACATAACACTGACTTTCTTGAGGCCTCAAATCACGCATAACAACATCGAAACGACGATCGCACCTCAAATCGAAATCTATGAACTTTGAACTTTCAAATTCAATAACTCGTGTCGAAACATAGCAAATCAATCCGGAATGACTTCAAATTTTGCGTACAAGTCCCAAATAACATAACGAATCTATTCCAATTCCTGGAATCACAATCCGAATCCGATATCAAAATGTCCACTCCCGGTCAAACTTTCCAAAATTTTAACTTTCGCCAGCCAAATTCAACTACGGACCTCCGAATCACAATCTCGACGTGCGCCTAAGTCCAAAATCACCCAACGGAGCTAATGGAACCATCAGGACTTTGTTCTGGGTTCAAATTCACAAAAAAAAGTCAAACTTGGTCGACTTTTTCAAATTTAAGGCTTCTAGCCGAGAATCATTCTATCAAATCCATTATGAATAACCTGAAAACCAAAACCGACGATTCACATAAGTCATATTACATCATAAGAAGCTACTCATGCCCTCAAACAACCGAGCGAAGTGTAAATGCTCAAAACGACTGGTCGGGTCGTTACATCCTCCCCCACTTAAACATACGTTCGTCCTCGAACGTGTATAGAGTTGTTCTCAAAGCCATCTAATCGTCGTATAACCTTACCATGCACATACCCGGGGGTGATCCCACGTCACCCTATCCCATACATGTCCGATAACACAACATAACTGAAATTTCTCAATTCAACCTAGCTCACAAGCCTTCAAACCAAATTTCCAACATCCGAAATTTCTTTTAAGATCAGAATTTCGCATCTAGATACCGTATAAGTGTGAACAAGCTGTACAAAAAGCCATAACCATAACTCAAATACTCAAATTCAAATACCACATAGCTCGAATGCTCAAAGCAATGATTTCTAATCACAGTAGCGGCTAAAATCAACCCAATGCCGGTAAAAAACCTCATATCAAACAAAACCTCGTTCTAAAACCTTCGTACACTGCCGATGATGAATGAAACATGCCGAATTCATAACCATTCATTAGACCAATAGGTCATGGAGCTCCCGCTCCTTCTACAAGTACTATAGCCAATTTCTAAGCCGACTTCCAATATTATCCTCCCAAATATACCACAATCAAATCCGATAGCATCTATTTTAGGCCTAATGACCTCGTCTCATCCAACACGACCACTCTAGTGACATGACACATCAATACAATCTAAATCCATAACTCGTGCAATCCATGCACCAAATAACAACATTCCAAATGTACTCAATCGTGGAAATGACTCAAACAAGAGAACCGTTCTGCAAACTCGACGGATACCACCCCAACGCAATGCTAAGAACCCATCACACACCGCAGAACCATAACACACGAATCTAACACAAAGGATCATATTTCCACATAACTCTGCTGCAATACGCGACCCTATCCAAATACTGGTCCATATGAAACACCTCAAGCCACCCTGCTAAAGTCAATAACCATGCGCAATTCGACATCAAGTACTCAAAGTGCATTACCGTAACCACGGAGAAGCAAATGACACCATGCCACATAAAATCCGAAAGAACATAACCAATACGCTATCAACCAAGCAATACCCAATACTCTTCTCTCTCAAATTCCGCTATAAGGCCACAATACAACCGCACCATATGTGCATGTAACCAACGAATCACAACCCCTCGTAGCATAGAAGAGTAACTCATAGATCATTTCACAACACGAATAAGCTCCAATCCAACCGAATGGCACGTCCCTCAATAATAGTAGTATGGAGCCAACCAATTCGGCTCAGTGTAGAATACACATCCTAATTGAGTCTACCAATGGACTCCCAAATCAGCTATAGTCACCCACAGATATATAAATAACCTCTGAAAGTCCACAATGACTGAATCATAACATATTCAATCATCTGGCTAGCTCCGGCCACAACTTCACAGTCCACAACCATGAAACAATCTTCCTGAGAACTCCCAATCTCCAAATCCATAGAACACGCGAATCACCATATTTGATTCCATATCCACCGCCCAAATGCCTAACACCTCTCTCATACATGATCATCCCATGAGAAATACTTTTAAAATTCTTCCGTGCCACCTGGCAAAATTTGAATATCAGAAGTCGATCAACCAGTAGAGTGTCGCAACACCAGTGAAGTACCCATAAATCAAAACACATTGCCCCTTCTGAAATGTACACTTTCATCATGCCATACCAAATAGTAATATCATTTACCTAGTCGTCTGAAACCGTCTATGCTGCCTAAGAATTTTATGACCTTCCCTTCAAAACTGGACAGTGACCTCGCTCAGGAAAATCTCTATTCCACACAACAAACTGCATATACCATGCCATCATGCGAAGAGTACACGAATCTCATAATCAACTCTGATTCACAAGCAGAATACATACTCGATCAGTCAGAAACCTTCCATTGATCTCATCCCGGAGAAAATTTCAATACGCAATATGTTCCTCACGCCGGTAGGAAATATAACCCTCAAACCATGGTAAAAGCCATTGAGAACTCTTCGAATCCTTTTTGCACACAACCAAACTACCTGAATCGAATATTTCTAACTCAACCCAGCCACTCAGGCTGCCAAAACCCAATATCATTGCCACGAAACACCTGTAGAAACTCAACACATCATAAGCACCCAAAGAACCAATCTTACCCCTTACCATGCCGATCCAACCTACTTCCAAGTTGTCCTATTTCTCCTAGTTCCTTCTGAATTACCTTCAAATTGATTTTTCTCCTCGCCATAATACCACAATCCTCAACCAAAACTCACCACACGAGACCCTAGCATAAAACCACACCGCCCTAAGGCTCATTAGCCGCTGAATGCTCTCTTAGCACCCCAAAGGTACCAAAACCGCGATACCCACTCTGAAGAGACCTTTCTGTGAATTTAAAACTGTTCATTTTACCTTCCTGATACTGAATGTAGAATCCATATACCTACCAAACATAATACAACCCGTATCAAGAAATTCCTTTACTCGAGTCTTCCTCAATCTCAACCTCTATAAGTCATAACTGGTTCACAAGTATACCTTAAACTGAAACCAATACAACACATAACCGCGCAATCAACTCGTCAATAGCAAACTCCCCCACTTGGTTCAAAGACAAGGAATAAAGCACCTGATAACTTACGATAGCCACCCCCATACTGGCATAACACCGCAATAGGATTCAACTGAGTCCTTCCTAAGCTCACGTAACACAAACCATATAATACCTCAGATCATCTGCGAATCCCACATTCATCCTCGTAACAGTCAAGCCAACTTCCACAAGCGATCCAAACTCAAATTGCACTACATATATTTCACTGGTAAAAGAGAACTCATTACAAAAAAACATAGAGATCACATAACCCTCATGACAACCCGCAGAAGACAACCCACTTGTTTCGCCTCAAACTAACATCTCTTTATACCCTTCCACAGTCATAAAGATTACGCAATCACTTAATCTTCCTGAGTTTGAACTCATATCACGACATTATAATCTACTTCCCTCCTCAGATAAACAACATGAAAAGATCCGTCAACACACCCATAACTCGAGACTATACGTCAAATCAGGGCGAAAATCAAGCACCCAATTTACATCTCAATCAAACTCTTTTCATCAAATCCAATCTGTCTGAAAACACCCATAGTCACATCATACTCATCATATAGCAATCCGACCACTCATCTAGTCGCAAATTCCACTCATAGGGACGCTACCAGACATATAAGTCCAAAAGAATGTGCTCAAGCTATAGTCAAAACACGGCCTCAAGTCCTATAGACTGGCCCATCATCAACACACAGAAATCACATCTCGCACCTCATCCCGAGAATCACAAGTCTTCGATGTACAATTGCTACCGAGCGCTCATATGCGCTTACGAATGCGTGGGAGGAATTCAAAGGATTACGCTTCAAGCTGAATCAATGTCGCATGATAAGGAAAGAAAGATGGAAAGTATATCCTAAATGTCCTGTAGCCTCTCAACGATAGGTATGGACATCATCATACCGATCCGCAAGACTCTACTAGACACTTGCTCATGACTTGTAGAACCTATGAACCTAGGGCTCTGATACCACCTTGTCACGACCCAAAATATGACTAGTCGTGATGGCACCTAACCCAACCCTCTAGGTAAGCCAATTAACCACTAACCAATTTCAATAACAATTTATAAAGCAATTAAGTAGTGAAATATCTTAATCTTATACATTCCCCAAGAAGTGGGAGTACAAATCATGAGCTTCTAAGAATAGAGTTTACAAAGCGAAAATGAAATAAATACATAGTCTGTTTGAATAGTACATAAACAGAGTTTTTATAAATCTAAGGCTACCATGAACAAGAGGCAGCTACAACAGGAACGCAAGTACATCTTCAAATTCGGCAACCATCGAACACAACAACAACCAACATCTGCACCCAATATGCAGAAGTGTAGTATCAGTACAACCGACCCCATGTATTGAGTAAGTAACAAACCTAACCTTAGGCTGAAAGCAGTGATGAGCTATCATAAGGTCGGGTCCAATACCGGTATTCTATGATAGTTCATAACAGCATAATACAAGTAATAAAAGGGGGTACCTCAGAAATAAAATGCTCAACTCGTTCATAGTTCCAGAAAATAGGCATGCTTTTCAAATATCTTAGTGAAAACTCAAATCTTTTGCCGAAAATGCCCAAAATACAGGTAAGTTTGAAAACTGTGATTCTTCCCAAAAATCCTTTCAACAATAAGTAAGAAGTTTCATTTTCTTCCCAATTAACAAGTGCAAAACACCTATCTGTACCCACATGTCAATATGTGTAAAAGTCATGAATGACGTGATATTATATAGCATGAGGAAAAATACATCTCTATACATGTATGTCGTGTGTGTATGCAAATAAGGAATTGAGAAGTAGTGACTAGCTATACAAAACAATTCAGTTGATAATTTTCACGGTTAAGAGCAAACATGAGTAAATGATCAGTAGCATAATTACCAATTCCAGCCAGACAATTATCAACTAAATGCAGCAACAAAGTGAAATAAATGAAACCTCACAGACACTGTCACTCAAACCCTCAATAATTCGACACTCAACTCTCAGCCCTCAATACACGCGCTCAATAGGTACATGCGCTCACTGGAGGTGTTCAGACTCCGGAGGGGCTCCTACAACCCAAGCGTTATAATCCGCACAAACAACTCACGTGCTATAATAATATCTGGATCCATACGAACAACTCATGTGTTGCACATACGACTCACATGCTATGATATCAATACCTGGATCCGCACTGACAACTCACGTGCTATGGTATAAATATCCTCACAACCATGCCCCCGGCCTAACTCAGTCATCAATCTTTCCAGTCTCACTCACGAGCTTCACAATGTCATGAACTAGCCCGATAACAAGAATATGATGTATCAATAAGTAACAACTGAGACTGAGATATGATATGAGTGCATGAACATAACTGAGTACAAAATATCAATGAAATCAGTGAAATGACAGCAAGAAATGACCACTATGGGTCTCAACAGTATCGGCATAAGTCTAAACATGATATCTAGCATGATTGACATCTCAATTACTATATCACATGGTGAAACCATAGATATCAACAAAATTAGGGCCACTATACGATTCCATGGGAAACACAGAGTCCTAATCCACAGGGTGCATGCCCACACGCCCATCACCTAGCATGTGCGTCACCTCAATACCAATCTCATAGCACGTAATGCGGGTTTTCATACCCTCAGCACTAAATTTAGAAGAGTTACTTACCTTGAACAAGCCAATACCAATGCCGAGCAAGCCAAGCGATGCTCTAAAGATGCCATCACATGCGTAGCGACCTCTGAACGGCTCGAAACTAACCAAAACCAACTCAAGTACATCAAACAATGCTAAAGGAACCAATCCCGATTGAAAAAGATCAAATCTTGAATCAAAAGCCCAAATCCGGCCAAATGCCCATCCCGCACCCGCACCTTGGAACCCAACAAAATTTACAAAATACAACAACTCATTCTGTTACGAGTCCAACCATACTAGTTTCACTCAAATCCGACTCCAATTCGATATTCAAAACTCAAAAATTCATATTATGAAACTTTAGGCCAAAACCTCCAATTTCCTCTATAAAGTTCATAATCAAATTACCAAAAACGAAGGTAGATTCATGATATAAGATCAAAAATGAGTAGAGAAATCTTACCCCAGTCCACAAGATGAAAATTGCTCCAAGAATCGTCTCAATCCGAGCTTGGAAATGTTAAAATGAAGCCAAAATTGCGAACCCTTGTATTTATCATTATGCCCAGCACTTTCGCACCTGCGGCACATTAGCCGCTTCTGCGGCGTCGCATTTGCGATCAAAAACACGCTTCTGCGTAGAAGCACTGGAGGTCTGCCTTCACACCTATGGTAAAATACCCGCATCTACGCACTCGCAGGTGCGCGCCCACTTGTCGCTTCTTCTCTTCCAATCCGCTTCTGTGCTCAACTCACCGCATCTGTGCCTTCGCAGATGTGAAGCAATCTCCGCTTCTGCAGAACCCTATTCCTAGTAAAATTTCCGCTCCTGCGACCCATTCGTCGCTTCTGCAACCCTCACACATGCGCAAACCAGCCGCAGGTGTGGTCACACCAGAACCAGCAATATCAACATTGAAGAAAATGATCTGAAATCAATCCGAAACACGCCCGAGCCCCTCGAGACCCCGCCCGAATATACCAACAAGTCCAATAACATAACACGGACCTACTTGAGGCCTCACATCACGCATAACAACATCGAAACGATGAATCGCACCTCAAATCAAAATCTATAAACTTTGAATTTTCAAATTCAATAACTCGTGCCGAAACATAGTAAATCAATCCGGAATAAATTCGAATTTTGTGCACAATTCCCAAATAACATAATAAAGCTATTTCGATTCTCGGAATCACAATCCGAATCCGATATCAAAAAGTCCACTCCCAGTCAAACTTTCTAAAATTTTAACTTAAGCCATTTTGAGCCAAATTCAGCTACGGACGCCCTCCTAAGTCCAAATCACAATCCGGACGCCCTCCTAAGTCCAAAATTACCCAACGGAGTTAATGGAACAATCAGAACTCCGTTCCGGGTTCAAATTCACAAAAAGTCAAATTTGGTCGACTCTTTCAAATTTAAGGCTTCTAGTTGAGAATCATTCTTTCAAATCAATTCTGAATAACCTGAAAATCAAAACCGACGATTCACATAAGTTATATTACATCGTAATAAGCTACTCATGCCCTAAAACAATCGAGCGAAGTGTAAATGCTCAAAACGACCGGTCGGGTCGTTACATAAATGGTGAAATTCCATTAGATTCTAGCACTCATTATTTTTCGGTAGTGTAAGACTTGAATGAGAAGACCATAGATGTCTATGATTTGGTGTACAAGAGCAAAGAGTATGATGTTATAATGCAATGGGTTCTTCCTTATCAACATTTCATTCCTGTGATTTTGAAGCATTGTAAATTCGGTGACTTGCATCCTACATTTGGGCATGAATATCAACCATTTGTGGTTAACTGGAAAGAAGTACCAAAACAGAAAGGATACAAAATTTGTGGTGCATTTGTTATAAGAAATGTTGATATGTTGATGAAGGGTGAAGATGTTATGACATTTGTGCCCACTACAATCAAATATTATTGTGACTATCTTGGTTTAAGTCTATGGGGACATGCAGATAGGAAACACAAATTAGGTTATTCAACTCCTCCAAAGGAGGTTGATGGTGATTATGAAGAGAATGGAAATAACTTTTATAAATATCCTTTAGCACTTGGATATCCTTAACTGTAAATACATTCGTAAACTTAGTTTTTGCATCATATATAAAATATACTTTATATATGTATCTTTCTCTTATGTTGATATATAAAATATGCTTTATTTTATATATTTTTTATGGTGTGTTTTTATATATAATAAGTAGGATTTCACAATTTTTGTTGATGCTATTCTAGTATAATTAGCTGGAGTTTCTTATTTTGTTTGGTTCCTGTATATTATGCTGGAAATGCTACTTATGAAGCACTATATGAAGCACTTAGTTCCTATATATTATGCTGGAATTAAAGACTTTAAAATTTTGCTTGCTGTATATTATACTGGAGGTCTATCATCTGAAAGGATATTATCTAGTATTTTATCCTGGATATGTATAATCCAATTTTGTTTTATGGATTTGAAGCGATTTATTGATTGAAAAAAAGATTAATGGATTGGAGTTTATATTTTTTATGGTATGTTTTTATGTATAATAAGTTGGATTTCATAATTTTTATTGATGCTATACTAGTATAATTAGTTGGAGTTCTTATTTTGTTTGGTTCCTATATATTATGCTGGAAAATGCTACTTATGAAGCGCTATAAGCCAGTATATTAAAATGGAGAAGTGTAAAATAAAGGAGAAGTTGTATCCAGAATAATTTGCTGGAATTAAAGACTTTAAAATTTTGCTTCTTATATATTATGCTGGAGTTCTATTATCTGAAAGGATATTATCCAGTATTTTTATCCTGGATGTGTACAATCCAGTTTTTTTTATGGATTTGAAACGATTTATTGATTGAAATAAAGATTAATGGATTGGAGTTTATATTTTTTATGGTGTATTTTTATGTATAATAAGTTGGATTTCATAATTTTTGTTGATGATATTCTAGTATAATTAGCTGGAGTTCTTATTTTGTTTGTTTCCTATGTATTATGCTGGAAATGCTACTTATGAAGCGCTATAAGCCAATATATTATAATGGAGAAGTGTAAAACAACGGAGAAGTTGTATCCAGAACAATTTGCTGGAATTAAAGACTTTAAAATTTTGCTTCCTCTATATTATGCTGGAGGTCTATCATCTGAAAGGATATTATCCAGTATTTTATTCTGAATGAGTACAATCCAGATTTTTTTGAAGCGCTATTATCCAGTATATTTATGATGCAGAAGTGTAAAATAACGGAGAAGTGTAATTTGTTGTATAAACCTTTTTTTAAAAGGGTTATTATCTTATTTTTATTTTAAGTATTTTGTTTATGTATTTTTATTTTCTGTTAATTTTCTTAGTGGAATATAATATGTTTTTGTTTAAATCTTTTTGTGCGTTATTTTTTGATAATAATTGTCAGGACCCAAAATCCCACCATAGGCGTCGTGATGGTACCTAGTCTCTAAGACTAGGTAAGCCGATTTCCATTACATTTCAAAGCCATTTTTTTGTTTTTGTTTTTTTTGAATATGAATTAAATAGGTAATCAAAACCAACAGCGGAACAAATATAAATATAACAACCTCCCAAGACGGGTAGTACTGAGTCATGAACTCTAACTGAATACATGAAATGATCTCAAGGATCGAATACTCAATACTTTTTGAATAATAAATAACAGTACAATAAAATGAAAAGACTCCAAGGAACTGCGACGACCAATAAGCTCTACCTTGAATCCTTGCGATCCCACTCTAACTCTGTCCGAGTCCGATATCTCCAATACCTGGCTCTGCACAAAAATATGCAGAAGTGTAGTATAAGTACGCCACGGTCGGTACCCAGTAAGTATCAAGACTAACCTCAGTGGAGTAGAGACGAGGTACAGTCAAGACACTCACTAGTTTAATAACCTGTGCAATAAGATATATAAAAATAATAGGAAACAAATAACAATAAGGGCAACACAAATCAACCATTAATATTGCTCAACAAATGATAAATACAAGTACACCCAATTAAATCAAGTCCTTTAAATATAAATCTTTCGCCTATATGCTTCTCAAATAATACTCTTCAGGATATAATACTTTTCAATAATTATATTTTGAATATACTCCCTTCAAATAAATATCTTTCAAATATAGTTCTTTCAAATAAATCTTTTTTGAATATAATTCCTTCAATAAATATCTTTCAATTATAATTCTTTCAAATAAATCTTTTTCGAATATAAGTCACCATGTGACTCCTCATTTCAAAATCATAAAGTACGGGTCTCAGCTCAATTTCATATTTTCACGGCACCTCGTGCCAATTTCTTTATCACAATCGCACAGACAACTCACGTGCCAATTTCATCATCATTTAACCACGATACCATGTGCCCACATTTCATATCACAACTGCACGGATAATTCACGTGCCAATATCATTATTTTATTTTATTCCCGCACCTCGTACCCACATTTTATTTTATAATCCGCCGGGCAATAGCCATAGGCTCCCAATTTCAACATAAATCAGATTGTTATCAATTTATCAGCAACAAGACAAATTGTACAAGGTATAAAAATAAACACAAAGAATACCCCAACATCACATGAAAATTACCAACATAATAACTCCATATCATCACATATCATCCCTAACAATAGCCACCCTTATGTGTCACGACCCAAAATTCGTTAAAGATCGTGATGGCGCCGGACACCACTGTCAGGCAAGCCACCCCAATTAGTTAATCAATTCTCATTTTTTAAATATTTTTGAAATCATAAATTTACTTCAATTTAACTAGTAAAAGATGAACTTTACAGAATAATAATAATGTTTTCCAATTTCAATATTGAATATCCCATAATCATCCCAGAACCCAGTGTCACAAGTGCATGAGCATTTACTAGAAAATAAAATAAAATATAATAACTGTTTGGAATACAAATTTTGACAGAAAAAGAAAATACAATACTCTGAGGGAGACTCTGTTGGCTGCGGATCGTACATAAGATACAGCTCACCTAATGTCACGGCCCAAAATTTCACCCGTCGTGATGGCGCCTATCTCAATACTAGGCAAGCCGATAATCTCAATAAACCACATATCTTTTAGTTTGAAAACATAATATCTAAATTTAGCGGAAGAAAAACTCACAAATACATATATAAATACTCCCAAAAACCTGGTGTCACTGAGTAATGAGCATCTAAGATGAAAACAAGTCTGGAAAATATGGTCCATAATAGTGTGAGACCAAATGCAGTAAATAAGGAGATAGGGAAGGAGAGGCAAGGTCTGCGAAACATGGCAGCTACCTCTGAATCTCCGAAAAATTAACTATGCGAAAGAAATCAACACTCGCTATGGCCGGGAACACCTGAATCTGCACACGAAGTGCAGGGTGTAGTATTAGTACAACCAACTCAGAAAGTAACAATAATAAATAAGGAACTGAAGATAGTGACGAGCTACACAGTTATAGTTCATTTTCAGTAATTCCAGCAAAGAATAGACATGCTTTCAAATCCGGCAGTTTAAGTCAAATCAATTTTATACAGTTCAAGTTCATGTAATCCGGATATAGAATCTTTCAGGAATTTCACAACAATAACAGATAGCAACTAAGTGCATCAACAAATGAAAAGCAAGTACAACATCTCAAGACAGCAATCACTCGCTGGGCTCTCAGCACTTACACTCAATGGGTACCCGCGTTCACTGGGGGTGTACAGACTCCGGAGGGGCTCCTACAGCCAAAGCGCTTTAATCTGCACGGACAACTCACGTGCTGCACGGACAACTCATGTGCTATAGTATAATATCTCACAATCAGGCCCTCGACCTCGCTCAGTCATAAATTCTCTCCAGTCTCTCGGGCTCTCAACAATCATGAAATCAGCCCAAACAACAATGATATGATGCATCAATAATGAACAATAAAGACTGGGATAAAATAATCAAGTAAACTGTGACTGAGTACAAAACAATATTTAAGCAGATAGTTCAACATGTACACGGCCTCTGTGGGTCCCAACAGTACCAACATATAGCTTAAACATGGTTTCTAACATGGTTTATAGTCAAATTTCCACAACACATAGAAAGCACATAGCTATCAACAAGTTATTCAACTTTACAGTTTTCACGGGACGGACCAAGTCACAATCCCCTCGGTGCACGCCCACACGCCCGTCACCTAGCATGTGTGTCACCTCCAAAATAATCATATGACACAAAATACGCGGTTTCGTACCCTCAGGACCAGATTTAAAACTGCTACTTACCTCAAAACATGAAATTCTTTACTCTGTTATGCCTTTGCCTCGCAATTCGGCCTCCTAATGCCTCGAATCTAATCACAAATAATTCGTTTTAGTCAATAAAATTTATTGGAATTAATTTCATATGAAAATATAATTTTTTTCATAAAAGTCCAAAAATTAACTTAAAAATCGCCTCGGAACCCGGCAAAAGTTACAAAATCCAAAAGCCCATTCAACCACGAGTATATCCATACCAATTTTACCAAAATCCAACCTCAACTCGACCTCCAAATCTTTAAATCTTATTTTCAAATCCCCAATTTAAACCTCAAAACATGTAATCTAGTCGGATTATCCGATGATAATTCAATATTATGGAGTAGAAATGATCACAATGCACTTACCTCAATAATTCCCGTGATTTCTTGCTCAAAAATCGCCTCACCCGCTTTTGAAAATGTCAAAAATGACAAAATCTCGGACTCCTCTGTTTTAAACATTCTGACCAGGATTTTCGCACCTGCGGCTCCATTTCCGCATCTGCGGTCAAAGCTCCGCTTCTGCGGAAAAATCACTAAAGCTCGCCTCCGCTTTTGCGATCAAGGGACCGCATCTGCGCTCATCACAGGTGCGGAAACCCATCACATCTGTGGCCAAACTCGCATCTGCGCCCAGCTTCCCGCTTTTACGACCATCGCAGGTGCGGGAAAATCTTCGCACCTACGGATTTTGCTCAACTCTTCCTTGGCCACTTCTGCGGTTCCTCCTTCGCTTCTGCGGGCTCACACCTGTGGTGCCCACTCCGCAGGTGCGGTTACATCAGTAGCAGCAGCACTTCAGCTGCATTCCGCAACTCCAATCAAGCTGTTAACCACCCGAAATCACCCTGAGGCCCTCGGGACCTCAACCAAACATACCAACAAGTCCTATAAACTGCTACGAACTTAGTCGAATCCTCAAACCACCTCAAATAACATCAAAAACACCGATTACACCTGGATTTAAGCCTAAAGAACTTTGAAATTTTTGAATTCTTCAACGACGCCTAAGCCTATCAAATCACGCCTGATTGACCTCAAATTTTGCACACAAGTCATAAATGACATAACGTACCTATTACAATTTTCAGAATTGGATTTTGACCCTGATATCAAAAAGTCAACCCCCCAGTCAAACTTCCCAAAATTCAACTTTCGCCATTTCAAGCTTAATTCCACTACGGACCTCCAAATAATTTTTCGGACACGCTCCTAAGTACAAAATCATCATGCTATTGGAATCATCAGAATTAAATTCTGAGGTCGTTTACACATAAGTCAATACCCGGCCAATTTTTCCATCTTAAGTTTTCAATTATGAGACTAAGTGTCTCATTTCACTCTGAAATTCTTCCGGACCCGAACCAACTAACCCGATAAGTTATAAATCAATTGTAAGGCATAAATTGAGCAGTAAATTGGGAAACAGGGTTATAATACTCAAAACGACCGGCCAGGTCATTACACCTAAGTCCCCGCATGCGTACACGCCTCTACTCTTACAAGGTCGCTAATCATAAGTAAACCTGCACAAAAACAATGTGCAACAAGTGTAGTATGAGTACGTAAATCAACACATACCCAGTAAGTAACCCGCCTAACCTCGAAGAAGTAGTGACGAGAGGTCGGCTTCGACACTTACTAAGACCAACAATATGATAATATGACCTTTCAATTAAGCATGCTATACAAAGATAAGACTGAGAATAAGAAATGACTGAACAAGTCTTCGCCATATTTAACAGCTTAAACCACTTTCTTCTCTTAAAACACATAATCACACAAACAATGAATTTATACCAATTATAAAAGGGACTTCCAGTCTGTTATCACACAGAAATACCACCGAGGATGTTCGGCCTGATCCAACATAAATGTAAATTGTGCACTGCCGAGGGTCGAACGGCGCGAGCCATAGATACATCTATTACCCCACTCGCGAATCATATGTGCGACGCGATCAAACATAATATAAAAAATTACCCCGCACACGAATCATACATGCGACACGGTTACACATAGATTTCTTAAGTTATTATAATATTCTTCCATTCTTTTCAAAACACGAGGTTCAAATGTAAACCTTTAAGATCCCAATTTTCATAACAATTTCAACTCCTTTCAAAACATTTAGTAAGAAACTCAATCCCACCATTTCTCCAGGCAAACAATAAGCATAAATCGGTAACAATAGCAACAAGACATGATGTAGGTCTAAAACTACCCGAACATAGGCATAGTTAGTAGCTACGTACGGATTCTCGTCACCTCGTACGTACGTAGCACCCCACAAATAGAATCACATAATAATTTAGTTCACTTATGGGGTTAATTCCATCTTACAAGGTTAGAAAGGAGACTTATCTTGCTCCGAAGTACCTTCTCCTGCTCCCAAGCCTTTCCAATAACTTGAATCGATGCTCAATGCTCCAAAACTAGTAAATAAATGTGCAAATCTATGAATATATACTCTAATACTCCTTATAATCCAATTTATAACAAATTCCAATTCAGTTCTAAATGTCGATAAAAATCACCCTCGGGCCCACATGCCTCGATTCCGAAAATTTTCGAAGATGATCATAACCCATAACCTTATGACTCAAATATATGATTTATGTCCAATTCCATGCTCAAATTCGTGGTAAAAATCCAAAAATACCAAATTCTAGGTTTTCTACCAAAACCCCATAATTTCTACTAATTTTCATGTACAAATCCATATATAATCATGTATTTAGCTTATAATAAGTGGAAATCACTTACCTTGAAATTGATGACGAAGAATGAGCTCCAAACTCGCTCCAAGACTGGCTCTCATGGAGGAAATGAGATGAAAATGAGCCAAGCCCTTGTTTTTTAAAAGACACACTGCCCAGCCTCGTCCCTCGCACATGCGGTCAAGTAGCCACACCTGCGGTTTCGCAGGTGCGAGAAACCTTTCGTTCCTACGCCTGCTTCCGCTTTTGCGAGGCACTTTCCGCTTCTGCGCTTGCGCAGATGCGGCTAAAAGCTTCGCACCTGCGGTCTTGCACCTGGCCAGCCTGCTCCACACCTGTGACTCTAATGTCGCTTTTGTGCCCTTCGCACCTGCGGTCAAAACCTCGCAGGTGAGGGTACACTAGATATCAGCTGCCTCAACTCTTCTTCAAATTCCAAATTCGATCTGTTAACCACTCGGAATCCACCCGGGGCCCACGGGACCTTAACCAATTATACCAACACGTCCCAAAACATATTACAAACTTATTCGGGACTTCAAATCATATCAAACAACGTCGAATTCATGAATCGCACCCCATTCCAAGCTTAATGAACTTTAGAATTTCAAACTTCTACATTTGATGACGAAACCTATCAAAACACGTCCGATTAACCTCAAAATTTGCACACAAGTCACATTCGACATTACAGACCTACTCCAACTTCCGGAATAGGAATCCGACCCCGATATCAAAAAGTCCACTCCCAATCAAACTTCTCAAAAATCATCCAAATTCCAACTTTCGTCAAATAACCTAGGACCTCCAAATCCACATCCGGACGCGCTCTCAATACCAGAATCACCATACTGAGCTATTCCCAAGCTCGAATCCTAAACAGACATTGATAACATTGAAATTCACTTCAACTCAAATTAATAAAATTCTTCCAAAATGCCAACTTCCATAATAGGCACTGAAACGCTCCCGGGTCATCCAAAACCCGATCCGAACATACGCCCAAGTCTAAAATCATCGTACGAACCTATTGGAACCTTCAAATCCATATTCCGAGGTCGTTTACTCAAAAATCACACTTTAGTCAATTCCTCCAACTTAAGGCTTCCGAAATTAGAATTTTCTTTCCAAATCAACTTTGAACTTTCCGAAATTAAATTTCGACCACTCGTACAAGTTGTAATACCTGAAGTGAAGCTGCTCAGGGCCTCAAACTGCCGAACGACATGCTAGAGCTCAAAACGACCGGTCAGGTCATTACATTATCTCTCCTATAGCCACCCTTATCACTCCTATAATAGCCTCCCTTATCCCTCCGCCCTGACAATATTAATAGCCACCCTTATCGCTCTTATAGCCACCCTTATCGCTCCACCCAAACAATATCCCAGCACACATAACAACAGTGAAATACCTCCCTTATGCCCACATAATATCAACAGTGAAATACCACCCCTATATCCTCAAAATAACAACTCACACAACACAACAATTTGCACGAAAAATTATCACGGAAACATAACAAAATCAGTTCATATCACAATTTTCCCAATGGCCACAACCAATTCCAAAGATACTACCAAATCAATTAATTTCACAAAAAATAGCCAAAGGCCCCACACAATGTGTATAAAACCTCAAAACAATCAACAGAGATAGAAATTACTCAGCATAGAGCAACGCTTTCATTAATTCAAATTCTCAATAATTATATAAACACCCCTTCTTAAGCTCATTTAATTAATTATTTGCAGAGGGAAAATCCATAATGAAATTAAATTTCAAGAAATATCAAACCAACAAACTTACGGAATTACATAAATATTCAAGTAACAATCACATCAAATTGTCATATAAAACAAATTCAACAACAAGGATTTAGGTATGGAAAATAGATGATTTAATAAATACCAACAATTATCTAATTTACTACACAATAATGCCTTAAGACTTTAACCCAATAAAATTTTCACATATAAGCCCAAGTGCGTACCCGTCACCTCGCGTACACGGCTTTTCACATTTCATAAATGGCACATAAGACTCGATGCCTAAGGGGTAATTCCTCCACTTGAGGTTAGGCAAGACACTTACCTTTTTGAAGTTATGCTGATATTCCAAAAATTGCCTTCTTGCTTTAACTGACCTCCGACAGCTCAAATCTATCCAAATTAATTGTACAACTTCATTAAAATTCATCGGAAACAATTCCGGATAATAAAACGTCGACTTAAAAAAAAATTCTAAAAAGTCAACAAAAGTCAACTCGGGGCTCGCCTCTCGGAACCCGACATAATTTTCATGAAATCCGAACACCCATTCCGATACGAGTTCAACCATACCAATTTTATCGAATTCCAATAACAACTCGACTTCTAAATCTTAAATTTTCATTTTAGGAAGATTTTGCAAAAATCTTGATTTCCTCCATTAAATTCCAAATTAAATGATGAATATAACAATAGATTAATGAAATATAATCACTTTAGGATGTAGAAAACTTACTCCAGTCAAAGTCATGAAGAAACCCCCAAAATCGCCCAAGAACTGAGCTCAAAAATCAATTTTTGTGTTATGAACTCAAACCCTCGATTTGGAGTTTAACACTGTCTGCCCAGATTTCCTTCTTCGCGAATGCGACCGTCCTCTCGCGTTTGCGTAGACCAACTTGATTACTTCTCCACTTTACTCTTCGTGAACACGACACATGGCTTGTGAACGCGATGCTTTACTATCTCAGACCTTCGCGAATGCGACCACAACCTCGCGAACGCATAGAACAAGGACCTGGGGTCCCCAACTGCCTCACTCCTCTTCACAAACGCGACACTGCTCCCGCGTTCGCGATGCACACGCAGACCACACCTTCATGTTCGCGTCCTCCCCTTCACGAACGCGAAGAACAAAATATCACCACTCAGAGAACACTCTTCGTGAACGCGAGGGCCCACTCGCGAACGCGAAAGAGTAAACTAGAAGAATGCAGCAGCAGATATCAGCAATCTCACCAAGGCCAAAAATGATCCGTTAACCACCCGCAACTCACCCGAGGCCCTCGGGACCTCAACCAAACATACCAACGTGCCCCATAACATCATACGAACTTAGTCGAACCTTCAAATCACCTTCAACAACACCAAAACACGAATTACACACGGATTCAAGCCTAATGAACTTAGAAATTTCTGAATTCCATAAACGACGCCGAAACCTACCAAACCACGTCCTAATGACCTCAAATTTTTCACACAAGTCAGAAATGACACAACGAAGCTGTTCCAATTTCCAAAATTGGATTCCGACCCCAATATCAAAAAGTCAAACCCCGGTCAAACTTCCCAAAAATTCATCTTTCACCATTTCAAGCATAATTCCACTACATACCTCCAAATAATTTTCTGGACATGCTCCAAAGTCCATAATCACCATACGGAGCTATTGACATCATCAAAATTCCATTCCAGAGTCGTTTTCTCAAAAGTCAACTCTCCGGTCAACTCTTTCTATTTAAGCTTCTAAATAAGAATTGTTCTTTTAATTTAATTCCGAATCTCCAGTAATTCAAGCTTGACCACACCCGCGGGTCATAATACATATTGTAAAGCTGCTCGAGATCTTAAGTTACTGAACGGAATGTTAATTCTTAAAACGACAAGTTGGGTCGTTACAATAATTCCTCTTCAAATTCAAGACATAACAGAAGAAATAACTGAACTTTTATGATTAGATATGTGAAAACTAAAAACTCTCCATCATATAATACTGGAGGTATATTTTACTTAAAACCAGAAAAAATGTTGTATAAAGTGGTGCAGAACAAAACACCCGTATAATATACTGAACTTTTATGAATTAATATGTAAATTTCACAAACTTCCAACATTTTATATTAGAAGTATATGTCATTCAAACCATAAGAACACGTCTAAGTTTTTAAAGTTCCCCTAATATTCTGAATAAAATACTAGACTTTTGTAATCAGATATGTGATAACAACAAACTCTCCACCATATAGTACTGGACGTATCAATGATTCAAACCCAGAAAAAATGCTGCATAAATTAGTGCAAAATAACAACAAAACGCCAGTATAATATGATGGAGCTTTCTGAATTGATATGTAAAACTCTCAAACTTCCAGGATATTATGCAGGAATTTCACGACCCAAAATCCATTAAAGGTCGTGATGGCACCTAACATCGTTGTCATACAAGCCAATAATAATTGATTAACTTGATTACTCATTTTAGTATTTTGAAATCATAATTCTTCCTTCAATTAAATAATAAGAAATAAAATTACAGAGTAAATAATAATATTCTCCCCAAATACACTAATGAACACTCATAAGCACCCCCAGAACCCGGTTTCACAAGTGCATGAGCATCAACTAGGAAAAATAAAATAAAATACAGCATCTGTTCGAAATACAAATTAGACAGGAAAGATATAAGTAACTCTGAAGGAGACTCTGCTGGCTGCAGATCATAACCTGAAATACAGCTCGCGGCAAGTCCCTGCATCATCCGTGCCTCCATGATCAAAAGACCACAGGACATAAAATTACCTGCACAAAAATGTGCAGTAAGTATAGTATGAGTACGTAAATCCACGTGTACCCAGTAAGTATCTAGCCTAACTCCGAAGAAGTAGTAACGAGGGGTCGATATCGACACTCACTAGTGGTCCAATAAGATCAAGTACAGTAAGGAGGTGAACAAATATGAAGCAAAGTAAATAAATGAAATAAACAAGTGTAAATATGTGGTGCAATTATCCTCCTTACTGTAACGACCCGACTTGTCGTTTTAAGAATTAACACCCTATTCAGTGACTTAAGGTCTCGAGCAACTTCGTAATAAGTATTATGACCCGCGGGTGTGGTCGAGTTTGATTTTTCGGAAGATTCGGAATTATTAAAAGAAACAATCCTTAATTAGAAGCTTAAATGGAAAGAGTTGACAGGAGAGTTGAATTTTGAGAAAACGACTCCGGAATGGAATTTTGATGATGTCAATATCTCCGTATGGTGATTTTGGACTTAGGATCGTGTCCAAAAAATTATTTAGAGGTCCATAGTGGAATTAGGCTTGAAATGCCAAAAGTTAATTTTTTTGGGAAGTTTGACCGGAGGTGACTTTTTTATATCGAGGTCGGAATTCGATTTTGGAAATTGGAATAGGTCTGTTATGTCATTTATGACTTGTGTGAAAAATTTGAAGTCATTCCGAATTGATTTGATGTGTTTCGGCACAAGATATAGAATTTGAAAGTTCAAAGTTCATAGATTTTAATTTGAGGTGTGATTCATCATTTTGATGTTGTTTTATGTGGTTTAAAGCCTCGACTAAGTTCGTATTATATTTTGGGATTGGTTAAGGTCGCAAGGGCCTCGGGTGGATTTCGGAAGGTAAACGGAATGGATTTCAGACAAAGAGGGTTGCTGGAAATTTCTGTTGCAGAGCTGTTCGCCAGAAATGTCTGGTGCGTGGAGCTAACTTTGGAAGCTTATATCTCATAATCTATAAGGCATCTGAAAATGTTTAAAACTTCACAGTTGTATCCCTTTGATTCTAGTTTCCAGAAAGTTAAACCGTTCATTATTTGGACATTTGTACAGAAAGTTATGATGGATTGAATGAAGGCTGGTAGAGCAGTTTCACCAGAAATTTTGCCAGAAATTTCTGATGCGAGGAGTCGACTTTGGAAGCTTATATCTCGCAATTCATAAGGAATCGGAAACTTTTTCAAAACATGAAAATTGCAGTCTGTTGATTCGAGTTTTGAGAAAGTTAAACCATTCATCATTTGGACATTTGAACATAAAGTTATGATCGATTGAATGAAGGCTGGTACAAGCAAGTTCTGGTGTGGACTTTTAGTGACGGAAAATGAACTTTTAGTGACGAATGGGCAGAAAGTTAAGGATCAAAAATGGTCATTTCCTTCATTTCGTTTTGAATTTTTGGAGCACGGTTCTTGGCGATTTTTGGGCAATTTTCACGGGAAAACATTAGGGTAAGTGTTCCTTATCCTATATTGATTATATTTCATGATTCCATACTCATTTACATCATGAATCCCTGAATTTATGGAAGAAAAATCAAGATTTTTGTAAAATCTTCCAAAAACAAAAATTTAAGATTTGGAGGTCGAGTTATTATCGGAATTTGATAAAATTGGTATGGGTGGACTCGTAATTGAATGGGTTGTCGTATTTTGTGAGTTTTGTCGGATTTCGAGATGTGAGCCCCACGGGCGATTTTTGAGTTAAATTTTGGATTTTGTTGGAAAATTAGTATTTTTCATATGGAATTAATTCCTATAATTAGTATTCACTGAATTGAATTAATTTGATTAGATTTGAGCTGTCCGAAGGTCAATTCAAGCAAGAAGGCGATTTTGGAATATCGGCCTAACTTTTAAAAGGTAAATGTCTTGCCTAACCTCGAGTGGGGGAATTACCCCTTAGGCATCGAGGCTTATATGCCATTTGTGAAATGTGAAAAATGTGTACGCGAGGTGACGAGTACGTACTTGGGCTTATATGTGCAAAATTCATTGAGTTAAAGTCTTGGGCAAATTGTGTAGTAATTTGGATAATTGTTAGTATTTATTAAATCATCTATTTGCCATGTCTAAATCCTTGTTGTTGAATTTGTTTTTATATGACAATTTGATGTGATTGTTTCTTGAAAATATATGTAATTTCGTGAGTATTGTTTGTTTGATATTTCTTGGAATTTAATTTCAATATGAACTTTTCCTATTCAAATAATTAATTAAGCAAGTTTAAAAAGAAGTGTTAATATAATTATCTAAATTTGGATTAACGAAGGCTTTGCTTTACGCTGAGTAATTTCTATCTCTGTTGATTATTTTTGTGGTGATATACACATTGTGTGGAGCCGTCGGCTATTTGTTGTGAAATTAATTGATTTGGTTGTATCTTTGGAATTTGGTTGTGGCCATTGGGAAAATTGTGATATGAATTGATTTTGTTATGTTGCCGTGATAATTTCCCATGTAAATTGTTGTGTTGTGTGAGTTGTTATTTGAGGATATAAGGGTGGCATTCCACTGTTGATATTATGTGGGTATAAGGGTGGCATTTCACTGTTGTTGAGTTTGTTGGAATATTGTCTGGGCGGAGCGATAAGGGTGGCTATAGGAGAGATAAGGGTGGCAATAGGAGCGATAAGGTGGCTATTGAATTGTCAGTGCGGAGGGATAAGGGTGGCTATTATAGGAGAGATAAGGGTGGCTATAGGAGAGATAAGGGTGGCTATTGTCAGGGATGATATGTGATGATGTGGAGTGGTTGCATTGGTAATTGTTTTTATGATGTTGTGATTTTCCTTGTGTTTATTTTTATACCTTGTGTAATTTGTCTTGTTGTTGATAAATTAATAATAGTCTGATTTATGTTGAAATTGGGAGCCTGTGGCTATTGCCAGGCGGATTATGAAAAGAAATGTGGGCACGAGGTGCCGTGAATAAATAATGATGATATTGGCACGTGAATTGTCCGTGCAGTTGAGATATGAAACGTGGGCACGAAGTGCGGGGAAAAATATGATGGTTTTATTATTGGCACGTGAACTGTCCATGCAGATGTGATATGAAAAATGGGCACGAAGTGCCAGGAAAATATGATGATTTAATTATGGGCACGAAGTGCCGTGAAAATATGAAAAGGGCTGAGACCCGTACTTTTATGATTATGAAATGAGGTGTCACATGGTGACTTTTAATTGAAAGAATTATATTCAAAATATTTATTTGGAAGGATTTTTATTCAAAAAGTAGTATTTGAAGGAATTGTATTTGAAAGATATTTATTTGAAAAAATTATATTTGAAAAAGATTTATTGAAAGAATTATATTTGAAAGATATTTATTTGAGGGAATTATATTTGAAAAAGAGTTATTTGGAAGAATTATATGTTAAAGATATTTATTTGAAGAACTTGATTTACATGGGTGTACTTGTATTTGACATTTGTGGAATAATATTAATAGTGTTCTTGTTGCCATGCCGGGCATATCACTGGTTGATTTGTGTTGCCCTTATTATTATTTGTTTCCTATTATTTTGTATACTATATTGCACAGGTAATTAGACTAGTAGTGTCTTGATTGTACCTCGTCTCTACTCCATTGAGGTTAGTCTTGATATTTACTGGGTACCGACCGTGGTGTACTCATACTACACTTCTGCACATTTTTTGTGCAGAGCCAGGTATTGGAGATATCGGACTCGGACAGAGTTAGAGTGGGATCGCAAGTATTCAAGGTAGAGTTTCTTGGTCGTCGCAGTTCCTTGGAGTCTTTCCATTTTATTGTACTGTTATTTATTATTCAAACAGTATTGAGTATTTGATCCTTGAGATTATTTCATGTATTCAGCTAGAGTTCGTGACTTAGTACTACCAGTCTTGGAAGGTTGTTATATTTGTAATTATTTTCGCTCTTGGTATATAAAAAAAATGGCTTGAAATGTAATTGTAATCGGCTTACCTAGTCTTAGATACTAGGTGCCATCACGACGCCTGTGGTGAGATTTTGGGTCGTGACACTTACAATAACCTCAAGCTTTTAATTAGCGAATTCCTCCTCAATCGGAGCATATATATGTGTATAATGGACCTCACCAAATAGGTTGTTATAATTCAAATCAGGGAAAGATTTACGGATACCCTGGCTTCTTGCCAAATATTTCACACGATCCCATGCGAATATTTTATAGAAATATTGAGGCGTACAGCTTGATCCAATATAATTATTAAACGGTGCACTGCCAAGGGTCGAACAGCACGAACCATAGATGCATCTATTAAACTGCCGAGGTGAACGGCCCGCTCCCATGAGAGCGTGGTACATAAATCCTGCTGAGGCAAATAGCTCGATCCCATAAGATTGAAATACATAATCGTGCTGAGGCGAACGGACCGATCTCATTAGAGTGTGGTTCATAAATTCTGCCGAGGCGAACGACCCGATCCCATTAGAATAAGAAGCTTTGACGGGTCCTTGACCCCACTCACGAATAAATGTGTGAGTTGAAATTTCTTTAACAAAACCTATTAATGAAGTATATATATATATATCACAGAAACATGCCGTAAGAAGAGTACAGTTATTCGGTGACTAATCATGAAATCGTGAAGTCTCTACAATAGCAAGTCTAGTCTCAAGTAGAGATGTAAAATAGAGGTATTTAATAGGCGATAGAATGCTCAAATAGTGCAGCTACATCATGATGTGAACCTAAGCCTACCCGGACAATAACATGAACGTAGCTACGTACGGTCTCTCGTCGTACGTAGCCACCACAATAAGTTGCACAAATCAAATATATTGCCTAGGGGTAGGTTCCCCCTTACAGAGTTAGACAGGAGACTTACCTCACTCCGACATTCCAAAACCGGCTCCAACGCCAATCTAACACCTCAACACGGTGATCATCGATCCAAAACTAGTCAAATAAGATGCAACCCAATCAAAATATCCTCTAATACTCATAATTAATCAATTTATAATAATTTCCAACTCCGCTCGAAAAATCGATAAAGTCATCCTCGGGCCCACATGCCCGAATTCCGAAAACTTTCAAAGATAATCATTACTCATAACATTACGAACTCAAATATATAATTTATTCTCAATTCCATGTCCAACTTCGTGGTCAAAATCTAAAAATACCGATTTCTAGGTTTCTTTCAAAATCTCACAATTTCTATAAATTTCTATGCTTGAATCCATATAAAAACCATGTATTTAACTCACAATATGAAGAAATCACTTACCCATTATAGTTGATTAAGATGTCACTCTAAAAGTGCTCCAAAATCGGCTCCCATGGACGAAATTGTCGCGACCCAATTTCATTATAGGTCGTGATGGCACTCAACTATGTTGTTAGGCAAGCCAACACTGATCAATCTAGTGGTTTCCACTTTTAATATGTTTTCTAAGTGAATAAGATTCCACATTAATAAAAGTTTTAGCAATTTACAGATGTAAAGTAACTAAACAAAAGCTAAAGAGTGCAAATCGAAGTCATAAAATAGATCCAAAATCATAAGTCTACTACTGTCTGAAAAGGAAATAGACAGAAAATATAACAAAAGGAAGACTCCAGTTGCTGCAGGACGGCTTGGAAAATAGCTCACTGTGAAGTCTCGAAGTGCAAGTCAAAGGTGCGCGCTGAACTAATATCCAGATACACCTGCCTCAGATCCTGCACATTTAAGTGCACAAGTATAGAGTGAGTACATAAACAACATGTACCCAGTAAGTATCTAGTCTAACCTCAAAGAAGTAGTGACGAGGGATCGGTTTCGACACTCACTACGGGCCAGAACGGCCCAAACCATATAATATATCAATAATCATGCCGAGGCGAATGACCCGCTCCCATGAGAGTAGTGGAAGTTTACCCCGCTCGCGGAATATACTTGCGAAGCGGTTGAACATAGTTTTTCTTAAATTATCATAATACTTCTCAATTCCTTTTAACATAAGAAATTTAACTTGGAACTTAAAAATATTGAGATTCTCAATCTCCACTTAATCTAACAGTTAGTAAACATAATCAAGCAACGGTATCAACAAATCATGGTGTAAGCCTAAATCTACCCGGACATAAGCATGAATAGTAGCTACGCACGGATTCACGTCACATCGTGCGTGTGAAGCCCCCACAAATAGAAGTACATATTGACATAAGTTCACCTATGAGGTTAATTCGCTCTTACAGGTTAGAAAAGAGACTTACCTCGCTTCAAGCCTACTTCCCGATTCAAGAATGCGCTCACACCCTCAAGTCGGTGCCGAATCAATCCAAAACTAATCAAATAGTATATAAACTAATCAATACATGCTCAAAAATTCGTATTCTAACTATTAAAGAGGTTACCCAACCCTAAATGTAAGATTCTAAGAATTCACCCCAGGCCCACGTGCCCTGATTCCGGAAATCTTCGAAGAAAGTTGTTACCCATAACTTTAGGAACATAAATATACGATTTTTACTAAGTTCCATAACCATTTTCGTGGTAAAATACCATTTTTACCCAAACCTAGGTTTTTCATCTAAACCCATGATTTTCACAAATTTTCATGTTAAAATCTACCCATAACCTATGTATTAAACTCACATTAGGTAGAAATTACTTACCTTAAAATTATAGGTCGAAATCCCCTCCTTAAAAGCTCTCAAATCGCCCAAGAGTGAGAGAAATGTGTTAGAAATGGCCTAAGTCCCGTATTAAATGAACCCTTCTGCCCAGTAATTTTTCGAACATGCGGTGCCTTGGCCTCATCTGTAGTCCCGCACCTGCGGAAAAATCCTCGCAGGTGCGCATTTCCCTTACCTGGCCAAGCTCTGCATCTGCGTATAAAAGGGACAGCTTCTGCAAGCCCAGCTGCTCCTGCCACCACGGCTCTCGCACCTACGGTCACGCAGGTACGCCAAAACTTCCACACATGTGGTGGCTGGGCTGCCCTCACTCTTTCGCTTCTGAGGTTCGTAGCTCTCACCTGCGAGCTCGTACCTGCGGCTGGCCAAGCGCAAGTGCAATTATGATAGCAACTGGGAGCTTCAGCTATTGCTCCCAATTTCCAACTTGGTCCGAGCCTCGTCCGATTAATACTCGGGGCCCTCGGGGCCCCGCCCGAACATACCAACAAGTTTGGAATCATAAAACGGACTCGCTCGAATGCCCGAAACAACATTAAAACTAAGAATCACACCCCAAAACCAATTAAATCAAACTTATGAACTTCAAGTTCTTCAATTTACTCACAATGCGCCGAAATGTACTTAAACTACTCGGATTGACACCAAATTTTGTGTGCAAGTCTTAAATAACATTACGGAACTATTCACGGTCTTGGAATTCTATTTGGACCTCGATATCACCAAAACCCCTCTAAACCAAATTTAAATAACTTTTAAAACCTTCAAAGAACCAACTTTCACTATTAGGCATTGAAACGCTCCCGAGTCATCCAAACCCAGATCCGAGCATACGCCAAAGTCTTAAATCATCATACAAACCTATTGGAACCGTCAAATCCTGATTTCGAGGTCGTTTACTCAAAACATTGACCAAAGTCAATCTTGGTCTTTTAAGGCCAACTTAAGGAACCAAATGCTCTGATTTCAACCCGAACCATTCCAAATCCTCAAACTAACCACCCCCAAGTCATAAAACAGTAAAAGCACATATGGGGAGTCTTGTTTAGGGGAATTGGGTTCTAGAAAGCAAAACGACCGGTCGGGTCGTTACATTCTCCACCTCTTAAACAAATGTTCATCCTCGAACAGGTCTAGAATCATATCTAGAGTGCTGAAAAAGTGAGGATATCTGCTCAGCATGTCCTCCTCGGACTCCCAAGACACCTCCTCGACTGGTTGGCCCATCCACTAAAACTTTACCACAGAAATCCTCTTGGATCTCAACTGGCGATCATGCCTATCAATAATGGCAACTAGCTCCTCTTTATGGCCCAGACTCTCATCTAACTAAATCGTGCTGAGGTCTAACACATGCGACAAGTCGGGATGATACCTCCGGAGCATAGACACATGGAAAATCGGATGAACTCCCGATAGGCTGGGAGGCAAAGCAAGCTCATAAGCAACCTCCCCAATTTGCCTCAACACCTCAAATGGGCCTATAAACCTTGGGCTCAACATGCCCTTCTTCCCAAACCTCATGATTCCCTTCATCAGCGAGACTTTCAAGAGAACCTTCTCGCCCACCATAAATGATAAGTCATGCGCCTTTCGATCTGCGTAACTCTTATGTCGGGACTATCTATGCGAAATAGCTCCCGAATCAACTTTACCTTTTCCAAGACATCCTTCACCAAATCAGTACCATACAACCTAGCCTCGCCAGGCTCAAACCACCCAATGGGAGAATGACAACACCGACCGTAGAAAGCCTCGAATGGAGCCATCTCGATGTTGGACTAGTAACTGTTGTTGTAAGCAAACTCGGCCAAAGGCAAGAATCGATCCCACTACCCTCCAAAGTCAATCACGAATGCTCTGAGCATGTACTCCAATATCTGAACTGTCCGCTTTGACTGCCTGTCGATCTGGGGAAGAAATGCGGTGTTGAGCTCTACACGGGTCCCCAACTCACTCTGTACGGCTCTCCTAAAATGTGAAGTAAACTGAGGACCTCTGTCTGAAATGATGGAAACAGGCACACCATGCAGCTGAACTATATCCTGGATATAAATCTGGGCCAATCTCTCTGAAGTATACGTAGTCATCACAATAATGAAGTGTGTCGACTTGGTCAATCCGTCTACGATGACCCAAACTGCATCAAACTTCCACAAAGTCAGCGGCAACCCAACTACGAAGTCCATAGCTATGCGCTCCCACTTCCACTCAGGTATAGTCATCTGCTGGAGTAGGCCTCCTGGCCTCTGGTGCTCATACTTAAGCTGCTGGTAATTTAGGCACCTAGCCACATACTCAACTATGTCTTTCTTCATCCACCGCCACTAATAATGTTGTCTCAGGTCACGATACATCTTCGTAGCACCTGGATGAATGGAATATCGAGAACTGTGCACCTCTTCTAGGATCCTCCCCCTCCGAACATCGACATTAGGAACACATAGATGACCCTGGAGTCGCAGAACACCATCCTTGCCAATAGAAATCTCCTTGGCACTACCCTGTAGTACCGTCTCCCTGAAAACCAAGTGCGGATCATCGAACTGTCGAGCTTTGATCTGCTCCAATAGTGAGGACCGGGCAACGACGCAAGCAAGAACTCGGCTGGGCTTTGAAATATCCAACCTCACAAGTCTGTTAGCCAAGGACTGAATATCCAAGGTTAGTGGCCTCTCCTCTGCTGAAATGAATGCCAAGCTACCCATACTCTCTGCCTTCCTGCTCAAGGCATCCGCGACTATTTTTGCCTTGCCCGGATGATAAAAAATGGTGATGTCATAATCCTTCAGTAACTCTAGACATCTACGCTACCTCAAATTGAGATCCCTTTGCTTGAACAAATGCTGCAAACTGCGACGATCAGTGTAAGCCTCACAAGACACCCCATATAGATAATGCCTCCAGATCTTAAGAGCATGTACAATCGCGGCCAACTCCAAATCATGCACAAGATAATTCTTCTCATGGGGCTTCAGCTGGCGTAAAGCATATGCAATAACTCGCCCCTCTTCCATCAATACACAACCAGAGCGTGAAGTGTCGCAATACACAATATACATCCCTGAACCAAAAGGCAACACAAAGACTGGTGTTGTGGTCAAATCTGTCTTGAGCTTCTAGATGCTCGTCTCACAATCCTCGGGCCAATGAAACTGGGCACCCTTCTGGATCAATCTAGTCAAATGTGTTGCAATGGATGAGAAACCCTCCACGAACCGGTGATAATAACCTGCTAACCCTATGAAGTTCCTGATCTCAGTCGCCGAAGTAGGATGAGGCCAACTCTTAACTGCCTCAACCTTCTTGGGATCCACCTTAATGCCCTCGCCTAATACCACATGCCCCAAGAATGCCACAGAATCTAACCAAAACTCACACTTGGAGAACTTAGCATATAGCTTCTGTTCCTGCAAGGTCTGAAGCACCACTCTCAAATGCTTCTCGTGCTCCTCCATGCTACGTGAGTAAATGAAAATGCCATCAATGACAAACGAATAAATATAAGGCCTGATCACCCTGTTCATCAAGTCCATAAATGTCGCTGGGGCATTAGTCGAACCGAAGGACATCACTAGAAACTCATAATGGCAATATCTACTATAGAAAGCAGTCTTCGGAACATTTGAGTCCCGAATCTTCAACTGATAGTACCCTGATCTCAAGTCGATCTTAGAGAACACCCTAGCAACCTGCAACTTGTCAAACAAATTATCAATACGCGGCAACGGGCACTAGTTCTTAATGGTGATTTTTTTCAACTGGCAATAATCAATGCAAATCTACATAGTCCCGTCTTGCTTCTTCACAAATAATACTGGTGCACCCTAAGGTGATACACTCGACCTGACGAACCCCTTTGCTAGCAACTCCTCGAGTTGTTCCTTCAACACCTTCAATTCTTTCGGATCCATACGATATGGTGGTATAGATATAGGCAGGGTACCTGGAGCCAAATCGATACAAAAATCGATATCGCGATCTAGCGGCATGCCTGGAAGATCAGAAGGAAAAACATTAGAGAACTCCCAGACTACTGGTACCGAATCAATCGCTGGGGACTCTGGAGTAGTATCCCAAACATAGGCTAGATAATCCAAACAACCCTTCTCGATCATGTGTCGAGCCTTCATAAAAGAGATAACCAGACTAGATGTACTGACAGACAAACCATTCCACTCCAATCTAGGGAAATCGGGCACTGCTAAGGTAATAGTATTGGCATGGCAATCAAGGATAGCATGATATGGAGATAGCAAGTCCATGCCCAGGATGACCTCAAAGTCGGTCATATCAAGAAACAGAAGATTCGCTCTAGTCTCGTAACCACATAATGTAACCACACAGGACCGATGGATCTGATCCACAACAACAAAATCGCCCATAGGAGTAGACACATAGACAGGAGTACCCAAGGACTCATGAGGAATATCCAAAAAGTGAGCAAACAAAGATGACATATATAAATAGGTAGATCCTAGATCAAATAATACTGAAGCATCCCTACCACAAACAAAGATAGTACCTGTGATCACAGCATCTGAGGCCACTACATCTGGTCTGGCCGAAAAAGCATAAATTATGGCTGGTGCGCCACCTGGCTGGCCTCCGCCTGCCTAACCTCTACCTTTGGGACGGCCCATACCCATCTTCCCTTCGCCTCTGGGCGGCCGGACGGCTGATGCGGCTACTAGAGCTGTAATCATGGGCTGCTGACTATGCCGCACTGCCTTGCCCCGAAGTCTGGGGCAATGTCTCTTCATGTGACTAGGATCCCCATACTCATAACAACCTTTCAAAGCGGTGGACTGCTGCTCTGAAGTCTGACCCTGGTGTCCTGAATACCCATCGGAAGAACCCTGAAGAGCGAGTGGGCAATATGAACTCTCTGGCATGGCACTAAAATAGGCACTGGAAGAACCCTGATGACCGGAGTATCCACTGGAAGGACCCTGAATAGATGGCAGGCGGTAAGAACTCTCCAGCATAGCCCTAACATAGGGTCGCGCTAGAATACCTCGAGAAGGTGATGGTGCTGAATATGGGGGCTTGCTGGGCCGACCCCTCTCAAAATGACCTCTGCCCCCAGCTAGGGCACCCCTGAACTCACCAGGAAAATGGGACCTCTTGTCCCGCTGCATCTGCTCTCTACCCGTCTGACGTTAACCCTCAATACTGCAAGTAATCTCCACTATTAACTAATAGGGAGTCCCCATCTCAACCTCCCGAGCCATGCTAGCCTGAATACTAGAGTGCAACTCCACAACAAAGCTCCGCACTCGCTCTGCCTCAGTAGGAAGTACCATAAGTGCATGTGGAGACAGCTCAGAAAATCTTGCCCCATAATCGGTCACTGACATCTGACCCTGCTCGAGCCACTCGAACTAACACCGCAACTCTTCCCTCTATGAGGGTGGGATATACATGTCTAGGAATAGGCGTGTGAACTGGTCCTAAGTCATAGGAGGATAATCTGCTGGTCTGCCAAGAAGATAAGCCTTCCACTACCTACGTGCGCTGCCCTCCAACTAAAAGGTAGTGAAATCCACCCCGTGAGACTCCAATATGCTCATGGTGTGTAGTCTATCCCTGCACCTATCAATAAAGTCCTGGGGATCCTCATGTTGCTCACCCCCAAAAGACCAGAGGGTGAAGCCTAGTCCATCTATCCAAGAGCTTCTACGGCTCGCCGGCTGCAGCTGGTCTAGGCTCCAGTATAGCCGTTGTAGTTGGCTGGGCCCCGCCCACGGGTAGTGTACCCGGGTCTAATATACGGCAGCTGCATGTCCAGGTGCCTGAGCAGTAGGGGTATGTGCTCCCCCTCCCACCTGAGATGTGGTTGGGTCTGTTAGAAATAAACCAGCCTGGGTCACAGAATCCATGAACCGCAGCATTCGGCCCATGACCTCCTAAAAGCCCGGTGCTGACGTGAAATCTACCGGGGTTGGCTCTACTGCGGGCACCTCGCCCTGCTCCTCAACAATAGGATCCTCCACTGGATATGTTAGTGGTACAACTGGGGCAACTCTGGGATGTCTTTGTCCCCTACCTCGGGCTAGTTCCCTCCCCCGACCTCTGCCTCGGCCTCTCGCAATAGGGGGAGCAGCTCCTCCCGGGTCCGAAACATTTATCGTTCGCGTTCTCACCATTTGTGAGAGAGTAAGAGAAGAAACTTAGTACACCATCAACTGCACGATAGGAGATGAATAAAGAATAGTTTCCTAACACCCTATAGTCTCTCGAAGATAAGTACGGACGTCTCTACACTGATCCGCAAGACTCTATTAGGCATGCACATAACTTGTGAGACCTATGTGAACCTAGTGCTCTGATACCATGTTGCCACAACCCAATTTTATTATAGGTCGTGATGGCGCCCAACTCCATTGTTAGGCAAGCCAACACTGATTAATCTAGTGGTTTCCATTTTTAATATGTTTGCTAAGTGAATAACATTCCTCATTGATAAAAGTTTTAGCAATTTACAGATGTAAAGTAACTAAACGAAAGCAACTAAGTACAAATCAAAGTCATAAAATAGATCCAAAATCATAATTCTACTAGTGTGTGCCAAGACCTAGTGTCACAAGTATATGGGCATTCTAGTAGAATATACAAAAGAATACTAGTCTACTGTTTGAAAAGGAAATAGACAGAAAATATAATAAAAGGAAGACTCCAGCTGCTGTAGGACAGCTCGGAAGTCCTCTTGGATCTCAACTGGCAATCCTGCCTATCAACAATGGCAACTGGCTCCTCTTCATAACCCAGACTCTCATCTAGCTAAATCGTGCTGAGGTCTAACACATGCGACAAGTCAGGATGATACCTTCGAAGCATAGGCACGTGGAAAAACGGATGAACTCCCGGTAGACTGGGAGGAAAAGCAAGCTCATAAGAAACCTCCCCAATTTGCCTCAACACCTCAAATGGGCCTATAAACCTTGGGCTTAACTTGCTCTTCTTCCCAAACCTCATGATCCCCTTCATCGATGAGACTTTCAAGAAAACCTTCTCGCCTACCATAAATGATAAGTCACGCGCCTTTTGATCTGCGTAACTCTTCTGTCGAGACTGTGCTGTGCAAAGTTGCTCCTGAATTTACTTTACCTTTTCCAAGGCATCCTTCACCAAATCAGTACCATATAACCTAGCCTCGTCGGGCACAAACCACCCAATGGGAGAACAACACCACCGACTGTATAAAGCTTCGAATTGAGCCATCTTGATGCTGGACTGGTAACTGTTCAAACTCGGCCAAAGGCAAGAACCGATCCCACTGCCCTCCAAACTCAATCACTCATGCTCTGAGCATGTCCTCCAATATCTGAACTATCCGCTTCGAGTGCCTTTCGATCCGGGGATGAAATGTGGTGTTGAGCTCTTCACGGGTCCCCAACTCACTTTGTACGGCTCTCCAAAAATGTGAAGTAAACTGAGGACCTCTGTCTGAAATGATGGAAACAGGCACACCATGTAGCTGAACTATCTGCTGGATATAAATCTGGGCCAATCTTTCTGAAGTATACGTTGTCATCACAGGAATGAAGTGTGCCGATTTGGTCAATCTGTCTACGATGACCCAAACTGCATCAAACTTCTGCAAAGTCCGCAGCAACCCAACTACGAAGAATAGGCCTCCTGACCTCTGGTGCTCATACTTAACCTGTAGGCAATTTAGGCACCTAGACACATACCCAACTATGTCTTTCTTCATCTGCCACCACCAATAATGTTGTCTCGGGTCAGAATACATCTTCGTAGCACCTGGATGAATGGAATATTGAGAACTGTGCGCCTTTTCTAGGATCCTCTACCTTGGGACATCGACATTAGGAACACACAGATGACCCTGGAGTCGTAGAACACCATCCTCGCCAATAGAAACCTCCTTGACACTATCTTGTAGTACCGTCTCCTTGAAAACCATCAAGTGCGGATCATCGAACTGTCGATCTTTGATCTGCTCCAATAGTGAGGACTGGGAAACGACGCAAGCAAGAACTCAGCTGGGCTCTGAAATATACAACCTTACAAGTCTGTTAGCCAAGGACTTAATATCCAAGGCTAGTGGCCTCTCCTCTGCTGAAATGAATGCCAAGCTACCCATACTCCCTGCCTTCCTGCTCAAGGCATCCGCGACTACATTTGCCTTACCCGGATGATAAAGAATGGTGATGTCATAATCCTTCAGTAACTCAAGCCATCTACGCTGCCTCAAATTGAGATCCCTTTGCTTGAACAAATGCTGCAAACTGCGACGATCAGTGTAAACCTCACAAGACACCCCATATAGATAATGCCTCCAGATCTTAAGAGCATGAACAATCGCGGCCAACTAAAAATCATGCACTGGATAATTCTTCTCATGGGGCTTCAGCTGGCGTAAAGCATATGCAATAACTCGCCCCTCCTCCATCAATACACAACCCAAGCCAATGCGTGAAGCATCGTAATACACAGTGTACATCCCCGAACCAAAAGGCAACATAAGGACTGGTGTTGTGGTCGAATCTGTCTTGAGCTTCTGGAAGCTCATCTCACAATCCTCGGACCAATGCAACTGGGCACCTTTCTGGGTCAATCTAGTCAAAGGTGCTTCAATGGATGAGAAACCCTCCACGAACCGTCGATAATAACCTACTAAGACTAAGAAGCTCCTGATCTCAGTCGCCGAAGTAGGACGAGGCTAACTCTGAACTGCCTCCACCTTCTTGGGATCCACCTTAATGCCCTCGCCTGATACCACATGCCCCAAGAATGCCACAGAATCTAACCAAAACTCATACTTGGAGAACTTAGCATATAGCTTCTGTTCCCGCAAGGTCTGAAGCACCACTCTCAAATACTTCTCGTGCTCCTCCATGCTACGTGAGTAAATCAAAATGTCATCAATGAAGACAATGACAAACAAATAAATATAAGGCCTGATCACCCTATTTATCAAGTCCATAAATGTCGCTGGGGCATTAGTCAAACCGAAGGACATCACTAGAAACTCATAATGGTCATATCTAGTACGGAAAGCAGTCTTTGGAACATTTGAATCCCGAATCTTCAACTGAGGGTACCCTGATCTCAAGTCGAGCTTAGAGAACACCCTAGTAACCTGCAACTAGTCAAACAAATCATCAGTACACGGAAACGGGTACATGTTCTTAATGGTGACTTTGTTAAACTAGCGGTAATCAATGCAGATCCGCATAGCCCCATCTTTCTTCTTCACAAATAATATTGGTACACCCCAAGGTGATACACTCGGCGTGACGAACCCCTTTGCTAGAAACTTCTCAAGTTGTTCCTTTAACTCCTTCAATTCTTTCGGAGCCATACGATACAGTAGGATAGATATAGGCTGGGTACCTGGAGCCAAATTGATATCGCGATCTGGTGGAATGCCTGGAAGATCGGAAGGAAAATCATCGGAGAACTCCTGGACTACTGGTACCGAATCATTCGCCAGGGACTCTGCAGTAGTATCCCGAACATAGGCTAGATAATCCAAACAACCCTTCTCGATCATGTGTCAAGCCTTCATAAAAGAGATAACCTGACAAGATGTATTGACAGACGAACCCTTCCACTCTAATCTAGGCAACTCTGGCATCGCTAAGGTAACAGTCTTCGCATGGCAATCAAGGATGGCGTGATATGAAGATAACTAGTCCATGCCCAGGATGACCTCAAAGTCGGTCATATCAAGCAATAGAAGATCTGCTCTAGTCTCGTAACTATAAAATATAACCACACAGGACCGATAGATCCGATCCACAACAACAGAATCGCCCATAAGAGTGGACACATAGATAGGAGTACCCAAGGACTCACGAGGAATATCCAAAAAGTGAGCAAATAGAGATGACACATATAAATAGGTAGATCCTAGATCAAATAATACTGAAGCATCCATACCACAAACAAAGATAGTACTTGTGATCACAGCATCTGAGGCCACTACATCTGGTCTGGCCGAAAAAGCATAAATTCTGGCTGGTGCGCCACCTTGCTGGCCTTCGCCTGCCTGACTTCTACCTCTGGGACGGCCCCTACCCATCTGAACTCTGCCTCTGGGCGGCCGGACGGCTGATGCAGCTACTAGAGCTGTAATCATGGGCTGCTGACTATGCCGCACTGCCTTGCCCCAAAGTCTGGGGCAATGTCTATTCATGTGACTAGGATCCCCGTACTCATAACAACCTCTCGAAGCAGTGGACTGTTGCCCTGAAGTCTGACCCTGGTGGCCTGAATACCCACCGGAAGAATCCTGAAGAGCGGGCGGGCGATATGAACTATCTGGCATGGCACTGAAATAGGCACTAGAAGAATCCTGATAACCGGAGTATCCACTGAAAGGACCCTGAAGAGCTAACATGCAGTAAGAACTCTCCGGCATAGCACTAAGATAGGGTCGCGCTGGAATACCTCGAGGAGGTGATGGTGCTGAATATGGGGGCTTGCTGGACTGACCCCTCCTAAAATAACCTCTTCCACCAGCTAGGGCTCCCCTGAACTCACCAGGAAAACGGGACCTCTTGTCCCGCTGCATCTTCTCTCTTCCCCTCTGACATTAACCCTTAATCCTGCGAGTAATCTCCACTACTAAATAATAGTGAGTCCCCAACTCAACCTCCCGAGCCATGCTAGCCTGAATACTAGAGTGTAACCCCGCAAAAACCTCTGCACTCACTCCGCCTCAGAAGGAACTATCATAAGTGCATGGCCAGACAGCTCAGAAAATCCCGCCTCATAATCGGTCACTGACATCTGACTCTCCTCGAGCCACTCAAACTAACACTGCAACTCTTCCCTCTAGGAGGGTAGGATATACATGTCCAGGAATAGGCGTGTAATCTAGTCCCAAGTCATAGGAGGAGAATCTGCTAGTCTGCCAAGAAGATAAGCCTTCCACCACCTACGTGCGTTGCCTTCTAACTGAAAGGTAGTGCAATCCACCCCGTGAGACTCCAATATGCTCATGGTGTGTAATCTGTCCCTGCACCTATCAATAAAGTCTTGGGGATCCTCATGTCGCTCACCCGCAAAGACCGGAGGGTGAAGCCTAGTCCATTTGTCTAAGAGCTTCTGTGGCTCGTCGGCCGCAGCTAGTCTAGGCTCAGGTATAGCCGCAGTAACTTGATGGAGCCCGCCCACAGGTAGTTTTCCCGAGGTCTGATATACGGCAGCTGCATGCATAGGTGCCTGAGCAGTAGGGGTATATGCTCCCTCTCCCGCCTGAGATGTGGCTGGGTCTGCTGGAAATAAACCGGCCTGGGTCATAGAATCCATGAACTGCAGTATGCGGCCCATGACCTCCTGAAAGCCCAGTGCTGACGTGAAATCTACCGAGGCTGGCTCTGTTGCGGGCACCTCGCCCTACTCTTGAACAATGGGATCCTCCACTGGATCTGCTGGTGGAACAACTGGGGCAACTCTGGGACGTCCTTGTCCCCTACCTCAGGCTGGTGCCCTCCCCCGACTCTGCCTCGGCCTCTCGCGACAGAGGGAGTACCTCCTCCCGGGTCTGGAACAGCTGTCGTACGCGTTCTCACCATTTGTGAGAGAGTAAGAGAGAAACTTAGTACACCATCAACTGCACGATAAGAGATGAATAAAGAATAGTTTTCTAACACCCTATAGCCTCTCGAAGATAAGTACGAACGTCTTCGCACCGATCCGCAAGACTCTATTAGGCCTGCCCATAACTTGTGAGACCTGTGTGAACCTAGTGCTCCGATACCATGTTGTCACGACTCAATTTCATTATAGGCCGTAATGGCTCCCAACTCCGTTGTTAGGCAATCCAACACTGATCAATCTAGTGGTTTTCACTTTTAATATGTTTGCTAAGTGAATAAAATTTCTCATTGATAAAAGTTTTAGCAATTTACAGATGTAAAGTAACTAAACGAAAGCAACTAAGTGCAAATCAAAGTCATAAAATAGATCCAAAATCATAAGTCTACTAACGTGTGCCAAGAACTGGTGTCACAAGTATATGGGCATTCTAGTAGAATATACAAAAGAATACTAGTCTACTGTCTGAAAAGGAAAAAGACAGAAAATTTAACAAAAGGAAGACTTCAGCTGCTGCAGGACGGCTCGAAAAATAGCTCACCGTGAAGTCTCGAAGTGCAAGTCAAGCGTGCACGCCGAACTGATCTCCAGATGCACCTGCCTCAGATCCTGCACATTTAAGAGCAGAAGTGTTGAGTGAGTACATAAACAACATGTACCCAGTAAGTATCTAGTCTAACCTCGAAGAAGTAGTGACGAGGGGTCGACGTCGACACTCACTATGGGCCAATAATATAATAATATAAAGTTTTAATTAAACATGAATTATACAATGACAATAGAACTCAAAGCAGGAAATAAGCAAACAATCCTTTTGATCAAGTAAGAACTAAGTTGTTTTCAGGTAGTCTACTTGTCACGACCCTAATTTTTCTCCGTAGAATGTCATGATAGACTTTCATCTAAACCTTTCGACTTCCAAGTCCGTGAAACAATACATAATAGGTAAGGTGGTGCCAATATCGTTACGCACGAGTTATGCCGAGGACGTACAGCTTGATCCATATATATATATATATATATATATATATATATATATATATATGTGCACTGCCGAGGGTCGAACGGCCCGAACCATATAATATATCAATAATCCTGCTGAGGCGAACGACCCACTCCCATTCAATACCCATAAACCGTCTCATATTCTCCTTAAGTGCTCAATAGTATAGCCAACTGGTACACCCATTCTGCAAGACCTTCTGTGAATCTAGAGCTACTTATGCCCTTCCTCCGATACAGCACCACATACCCAATGAATCATAGAACATTCTAAGTCCTTAGGCACTGTACTCAAATTCTTGGACCACCAGGACCACTGTTGAGATTCACCCACTCTGTCTTGGTCTCGAGTATAAGCCAAACTCTAGTGCTCTGCCAGCACGTGAACATCCTATCCAAGAAGCACCCAACTGAATTTTTTTCCCTCGTACATTACTTCCACTAGAAGCAGAAACTCTAAGTCTTCTCAAAATTGAACATGAACCGATAAGGCCCAAGTATAGCACACATTCCTCTAATCCTTTGCTAAAATTACCACTGATGTTTTCTTCCCTTAGTCATAATAACCCACCAATATTCCTCATTCCTCATAGATATGAGCTTGCATAATTGACCTACCAAATTTCTCGAAATCCTCTTGTTAAATATTTCGTAAATATTCTGAATCACTACCCACATTTACATATTCGACCTCTTACTGGATAGCCAGTAGAATTCTTCGTAGAAGCTCCGTCAACACCGCGAAATCAGTAAACCATCATGTTCGTGCTCATTTACCAGCTGTACAAGTTTGTTCATTCTCTATTGACATCAACTAAAGGTGCGATAATACATTTCAAATTTGAAGTCATGTTGTATCCCTCTTCATATCAAGCAACTCCTTTCTGTCATATCCAACCTTCCTCAGTATAGCAGCCGATATTCCAAATTAGTTCGTAGACCCAGTCACTGTCCACCATAAATCCCAAATCACTCTAAACTTTCCCCAAGGCATGTAGCTATCCTACCATATAACCCATATGATACTCTGCCACTCTCTCACTTTGGTCAAACCCTCTCCTTTAAGAAACTACTCGACTTCCGCTTCTCGGTCTTGGCCTTCTAGAAACTTAACCACCACAAGACACCTTCCACATATCCTTCCTCATCCCGCGTTGCCCAGTTGTTGCCTTAAATCAAAATCCGTCTCTGTAGCACTTGAACCAATAGATCGCTACCAACTTTAAAGCATCTCTGAAGATCATCCTTCTCGAACCATCAACATTAGGAACACCTATTCGATCCTGAACCACTGCACACTGCGATCTCTGACAGCCGCTTCCCCGACACTATTCCACAATACCCTACCCCAAAGGCGAATTGAAGAAGACCATAATACCGGTAAACCTTAACGCATTTAACAAGGGAGATGACACCACATCACAATTGAGAACTCTACCATGCTCGAAAATATCAAGCCTCATTACTCGATCAACCCCAAACCTGAACAATCATAGTACGATTACCTTTCCTTTGATGGGGTTAAACGCCGAACCTCTACATCATGCGCTGAGAAATCCTCCTTTCAAGTCATTTACTGCCTCGACGCCTAGACAAGCATCCTACAATTGCATCATCACTATGCGATAGCAACACACGAATCATCATGATAATCAGTGCCAAATCTCAAACCATAGGCAATATTGATACTGAGCTAAAATGACAGAACGACCTTCCGCAAGGCGACGACAATAGCCCAATCATATACGCAGGGAGAAACATCCTGCCCCACGTCTGTAGTACCACTGCAAATCCTCGGTTCCCAATTGACACGATGCTCAACACCGTACAAGAATGAGTAGGAAGAAAATAAAGGCACAATCCTCAAAGGAATCAAATCGCACTATAAGAAATCAAGAAGGGAAGTACTCTTATTAGCCCTATAGCCTCTTGAATATAAGTACAGACATCTCTATACCGATCTGTTGTGAAGCATATGCAATAACCTTGCCACCCTGCATCAATACCGCACCCAGACCAATACGAGATACGTCACAATATACTATATAAAATCCTAAACCTGTGGGTAACACCAATACCGGTGCCGTAGTCAAAGCTGTCTTGAGCTTATGAAAGCTCGCTTCACACTTGTCTGACCACCTAAACGGGGCACCCTTCTTTGTCAATCTGGTCAACGAGGCTGCTATGGATGAAAACCCCTCCACAAATTGACGGTAATAGCCCGCCAAAACCAGGAAACTATGGATGTCGGTAGCTAATGTGGGTCTAGGCCAGTTCTAGACTGCCTCAATCTTCTTAGGATCCACCTGAATACCCTATGCTGATACAACGTGACCCAAGAAAGTAACCGAACTCAACCAAAACTCACATTTTGAGAACTTAGCATATAACTGGCTATCTTTCAGAGTTTGAAGAACGATCCAAAGGTGCTGGTCATGCTCCTCTTGACTGTGGGAGTAGATCAAGATATCATCAATAAACACAACCACAAAGGAATCCAAGTAGGGTTTGAACACCCGGTTCATCAAATCCATAAATGCTGCTGGGGCATTTGTCAGCCCAAATGACATCACTAGAAACTCATAATGCCCATGCCGAGTCCGAAAAGCTGTCTTAGGAACATCGAATGCCCTAATCCTCAACTGATGGTAGCAAGATCTCAAATCAATCTTTGAAAACACCCTGACACCCTGAAGCTGATCAAATAAATCATCAATCCCCGGCAATGGATATTTGTTCATGATGGTGACTTTGTTCAACTACCGATAATCTATACACATCCTCATCGATCCATCTTTCTTCTTCACAAACAACACAGGTGCACCTCAGGGTGAGACACTAGGTCTAATGAAGCCCTTATCCAGCAAATCTTGCAACTGCTCCTTCAATTCTTTCAACTCTGGCAGGGCCATGCGATATGGCGGAATGGAAATAGGCCGAGTACTCGGAGCCAAATCAATGCAAAAATCAATATCCCTGTTGGGTGGCATCCCCGACAGGTCTGTAGGAAACACCTCTAGAAACTCACGAACAGCCGACACCGAATCTATGGAAGGAACCTCCGCACTAGAATCGCGGACATAAGCAGAATAATCTAGACACCCCTTCTCGACCATATGTCGAGCCTTCACATAAGAGATAACCCTGCTGGCAGAATGGCCAAGATTTCCTTTACACTCTAATCGAGGCAACCCCTGTAAGGCTAAAGTCACCGTCTTGGCGTGACAATCTAATATAGCATGATAAGGTGACAACCAATCCATACCCAGTATGACATCAAAATCAACCATGTCGAGAAGTAGAATATCTGCACGAGTCTCAAGACTCCCAATGGTGACCACACACGAACGATAAACACGATCTACAACAATAGCATCTCCCACTAGTGTGGACACAAACACAGGAGCACTCAAAGAATCACAGGGCACAACCAAATAGGAAGCAAATAGGAAGACACATATGAGTAAGTAGATCCCGGATCAAATAGAACTGAAGCATCTCTACTACAAACTAAAACAGTACCTATGATAACAGCGTCAGATTACTCAGCCTCAGGCCTGGCTGGAAAAGCATAACACCGGGGCTGGGCCCCACCACCCTGAACTACGTCCCTTGGACGGCCTCTAGCTCGCTGGTCTCTACCTCTAACGGCCTGACCTCCGCCTCTAATAGTCTGGCCCCTACCTCTGGCTGCCTGACCCTTGCCTCTGACTGGATGAGCAGGTGGTGCAACAACTGGTGCCGGAACCATGGCATGAGAACTCTGATGCTGTGAGCTGCCTGTTGCCTGAGGGCAAAAGCTAGCAATGTGCCTCGGATCACCAAAAGTATAATATAACCTCGGATGCTGTGACTGCTGACCCTGAAACTGACCCTGTCAACCTGAATAACCACCCTGATAACTCTGGAGTGGATATGCACTAATAGGAGCTGGTGTTGCACTGTAGGCTAGCTGGTCGGAATAATGCATCTGAGGGCCATGACCACCTGAGGCACCGTGGGATGCCTGGAGCACTGAATGAAACGGCATGGGAGGATGGCCTCTACCTAAAGTACTCCTGCCTCTAGATGAGGAACCGCTGAACTCATCAGAATGACGAGGCCTCTTGTTAGACCCCTGACCTCCCTGAGTAAGAACCATCTCGACTCGTCTGGCGACATTAGCAGCCGCCTGAAAAGAAATCTCACTCCCAATCTCCTTAGCCATCTACAATCTGATAGGCTGAGCAAGTCCATCAATAAACCTCCTCACCCTTTCTCTCTCGTTGGGAAGCAGAAGAATGACATGATGGGCCAATTCCACAAAATAGGTCTCATACTGAGTAACAGTCATACCGCCCTACTGGAGATGCTCAAACTGATGGCGACTCTCCTCTCTCAATGTGATAGGCAGAAACTTCTCTATGAAGAGCTGAGATAACTGGTCCCAAGTAAGAGCAGGCGACCCAGCTGGTCTGGTCAACAAGTAATCTCTCCACCATTTCTTGGCGGAACCAGCCATCTGAAATGCAGCAAAATCGACCCCATTGGTCTCCACTATACCCATGTTCCGTAGAACCTCGTGACAACTGTCAAGATACTCCTGGGGGGTCCTCTGAAGGAGCATCACTGAAGTGAACATGAAAGAGCTTGGTAAACCTGTCCAATCTCCATAAAGACTCAGAAGACATAGCTGGCCCATCTCCGACCTGTGCCGCAATAACCGGCTAAACTAATCTGATTGGCTGAGCTGCTGGAGCCTGATATTGGGGAGCTATCTGCTCCGGAGCGGGAGTGGTAGGAGTCTGGGTTCCTCCTTCGGCTTGAGAGACTGCTGGTGCCATGGGAAATGCGCCAGTCTGGGCCACACTCTCCATAAGGCCCACCAAACGGACCAAAGCGTCTTGAAGTACTGGGGTAGCAATGAACCCCTCCGAAACCTGAGCTGGTCCGACAGAAACAGTCTAGGCTGGAACCTCCTCGTCAATCTCTATCTGAGGCTCCATTGCTGGGGTTGCTGCTCGGGCCCTAGGTTGAGCCCTGCCCCTGCCTCGGCCTCTAGCACGGTCTCGACCTCGACCTTTACCCCGTGTAAGAGCTGTCACTTGAGGCTTTGGCTGCTGCTCAGCTGAGGAAGCGGTATGTGTTCTCGCCATCTGCAAGAGAATAAAAGTAGAAGCGTTCAATCAGTATTGAGAAAGCAAAATCGCACGACAGAGAAAAATAGAAGTGAAACTTGTTCCTAAACTTCATAGCCTTTGGAAGATAAGCACAGACGTCTCCGTACCAATCCTCCAGACTCTATTAAGATTGCTCGTGAATCATGAGACCTAAGCAACCTAGAGATCTGATACCAACTATCACGACCCGAAATTTCCCACCGACGAGACCAAGATGACGCCTAACATTTCACTTGTCAGGCAAGCCAATGTTTGAGAATCATTAAACCATATCCTTATTTCGATTCTGTAAATAATAATAATTAACTCAAATGAAAAATAATATGTGCGAAATATCATAAAACTGTATTAATTACTACCACCCAGATCTGGAGTCACAATTCACGAGCATTCTAGAATTTACTACAAGTAATAGTCTGAAAGAAATACAACTGTCTGAATAAAAGAAACAGTAGAACAAAAATGATAGACGGGGACTTCAAGGTCTGTGGACGCCGACAGATCTACCTCGAGTCTCCGGACAGCGGGCCAATAGCAAAATCTCGATCAATCAGAGCTGATATCAAAATCTGCATAGAAAGTGCAGAGGGCAGTATCAGTACAACCGACCCCATATACTGGTAAGTGTCGAGCCTAACCTCGATGAAGTAGTGACGAGGCTAAGGCAAGGCACCTACAATTCAACCTGTACAATTCAACAGTGTATATACAAATAATAGAAATAAAGAACTAAATAGGAAATATCGGGAGGGGAACATACTGAGGGGAATACAAGATAAAGAACTATAACAGAATGATCACCGGAGCAGTCAATTTACCATGAATCAACAAAAATAGTGAATACAGTAAGGAAATATGCACGACATCACCCTTCGTGCTTTTACTCTCAATCTCACCATAAAATTAATAGAAACGGCACGGCATCACCCTTGGTGCTTTTACTCTCATATCATGGCACGACATCACTCTTCGTGCTTTTACTCTCATATCATGGCATGGCATCACCCTTCGTGCATCAACACTCACAATATGGCACGACATCACCCTTCGTGCATTAACACTTACAATGTGGCACGGCATCACCCTTCGTGCATTAACACTCACAATATGGCATGACATCACTCCTTCGTGCATTAAAACTCACAATATGGCACGACATCACCCTTCGTGCATTAACACTCTCCCTTACCATAATGCAATGCATAGATAACAACAGGGAGACAAAATAACAAGTACACAGTTTACTTCAATACCTGGTTCCATAATATCAATCTCAACATGAAATAAGAACTCAATTATCACTAAAAAATTCGTAAACATGATAAGAACGATAAATTGAAAAATACTAGCATAACAAGTATCAATTTGACATAGGAAATGACAATATAAGAAAAACAGAGAAACATGGAAAAATAGGTAAATTTAGCGGCGCATAAGTACTCGTCAACTCACATATACGCCGCTCACATGGATTTCATTTAGCAAGAAATCTAAGGGTCCTAATTCCCTCAAGTCAGGGTTAGACACAACACTTACCTCGCTCCGAAGGCCACTTAATTCTCAATCACAACTTTTCCTTTGGAATTCACCTCCAAACCACTCGTATCTATTAAAAATGACTCAATAATATCAAATATTGCTAAAGGAATCAATTATATTGCATATATTAAATTTCCCAAATTTTCCTTCAAAAAGTCGAAAAATCGACCTCGGGCCCGCTTGGTCAAAACCTGAGGTTCGGACCAAAATCCTTTTACCCATTCACCCTCGAGCCCGAATATGTAATTAGTTTTGGAATCCGACCTCAAATTGAGGTCTAAATCTCCAAATTTCCGAAATCCCTAGTTTCTACCCTAACCCCTAATTCTACCATGAAACTCTAGATTTTTAGGTTGAATTCTAGTAAATTGAAGTAAAAGATTGAAAGAAACGAGTTAAGGAATACTTACCTATGATTTGGAGAAGAAAATGTCTTTGAAAAATTTCCCTAGGCCTCCTATCCTTTTGAAGACATGAAGAAAAATGGCTGGAGTCCGAAATAAATGCTCACTGCCCAGCGACCTTCGCACCTGCGGTGCTTTGGTCGCACCTGCGCATCCGCATGTACGGACGGGATATGCGCTTCTGTGGAGAAGGACTGGGCAACCCGGGGCTGCACCTGCGGACAGGATTCTGCTTCTGCATTCCCGCTCCTGTAGAGAAAAGTCCGCATTTGCGGAAAAACAAAGTCCAGGCTTGGGTCGCATCTACGGGGCTTCCGCTCGCACCTGCGACCAAAGGCTCGCAGGTGCGGGCACACCAGATTTGGTGCACCAGCAGACTTGTTGAGGTTTGAACTAAACTCGCGCATAGCCCGAATGGCACCCGAGCCCTCGGGGCTCCAAACCAAATGTGCATGCAAGTCTAAAAATATCATACGGACCTGCTCGCGTGATCAAATCGCCAAAATAATACCTAGAACTCTAAATTTAGCACCAAATCAAATAAAATTCTCAAGAACACTTTAAAATTTCTATTTCCTCAACTGGACGTCCGAATCACGTCAAATCAACTTCATTTCTCACCAAATTTCACACACATGTCTTAAATATCATAATGAAGCTGTACCGGGTTCCGGAACCAAAATATGGACCCGATACTAACAATGCCAAATATCAATCAATCCTTAAAAACAAATAATTTCCAAACTTATAATTTTTATCAAAAATTCATAACTCAAGTTAGGGACCTCCGAATTCAATTTCGGGCATACGCCCAGGTTCCATAATTCGATACGAACGTACCGGGACCTTTAAAACATGGATCCGGGCCCGTTTACCAAATATGTTAACCGAAGTAAACTAAAATCAACTTTTAAGGCAAAAATTCTTATTTTTATTAGTTTTCAACATAAAAGCTTTTTGGAAACCTGCCCGGACTGTGCACACAAATCGAGGAGGATAAAATGAGATTTTTAAGGCTTAAGAGCACAGATTCGAGTTCTAAAATATAAGATGACCTTTTGGGTCATCACACAAAGGGACTTTTGGTTAAAAACATATGAAGGACAAGTAAATTCTATAGGTGATTCAACTACATGGGTTATACCAGATACTATTAAGTCAGAAATCACTAAGCCTCCAAATGCAAAAGTTATGCTAGGAAGAAGACAGAAGAATCAGCATGTCTCTTGTACAAAATTCAATAAGGAATCAAGATGTGGTCGTTGCAAAAGATATGGGCATAACAGAACAAATTGCACATGTTCAACAGTAGTTCATCCTTATTCAAGAAAATACAGAAAAAAGAATGATTGATTATATACAATAAGGTTGCATGCGCTCATTCAAAAAAGTGATTGTAATCTAGAATAATTTGCTCGGGATTCTTGTTTCTCAAAATATTATTACTGTCTATTTTTTTTGTTTCTTGATTTGAAGTCAAAATGAATGTAATCTTTGTTTCTTCTATTACAAAATACTTTGCTGCATTTATATAGTAATTTTTGTTTTTCCGAAATCCATATATCTATCAAAAGTAAGAGTGTACACTCAATAGTATAGCTATATAAAAATCTTAAAAGTATACCTTGAACATTAAACTAGAACTAATTAAATTTTCTATCCAATACTTAGTTAAATATACTGGAACTCATCACATATAGTATAGCTGTATGCAAAATCTTTTTAAATTATACCAAATATAATAGGTACACTCTATAGTATACCTATATAAAAAGCTTAAAGGTATATCACAGAAATTATACTGGAACTAATGATTTTTTTGTATAATACTCAGTTTATTATACTAGAACTCATCACATATAGTATACCAGTATGCATTGTTTACTTTAAATTATACCAAGTATAATAGGTTTAACAATAAGAATGTTATACAAAATGTGCAATAAGAGTGGAATACAGAGAATGTTAGTATACCTGTACCCACAATATACTCACATTGTATGGTATTCTACAATGGAAACAACACTAGACATGTTATACGTATAAAATCACAAATATTTCCTTGTAACGACCCGACCGGCCGTTTTGAGCTCTAGCGTGTCGTTCTGCGGTTGGAGGCCTTGGGCAGATTCACTTTAGGTATTATGACTTGTACGCGTGGTCGGAATTTAATTTTGGAGAGTTCGGAGTTGATTTGGAAAGAAAATTCTAATTTCGGAAGCCTTAAGTTGGAGGAATTGACTAAAGTGTGTTTTTTGAGTAAACGACCTCGGAATCGGGATTTGAAGGTCCCAACAGGTTCGTATGATGATTTTGGACTTGGGCGTATGTCCAGATCGGGTTTTGGATGACCTGGGAGCGTTTCAGCGCCTATTGTGGAAGTTGGCATTTTGGAAGAATTTCATAGAAATAATTGGGATGAGGTTTATTTCAATGTTATCGATGTCCATTTGGGATTTCGAGTCTGGGAATATTTTCGTACGGTGATTCTGGTATTGGGAGCGCGTCCGGAAGTGGATTTGGAGGTCTGTAGGTCATTTCAGGGTTATTTGGAGAAAGTTAGAAATTCGAATATTTCTGAGAAGTTTGACTGGGAGTGGACTTTGTGATATGAGGGGTCGGATTCCGATTCCAAAAGTTGGAGTAGGTCCGCAATGTCAAATGTGACTTATGTGCAAAATTTGAGGTCAATCGAACATGACTTGATAGGTTTCGTCATCGATTGTAGGAGTTTGAAGCTTTAAAGTTCATTAGGTTTGAATTGGAGGGTGATTCTTAGTTTCGATGTTGTTTGGCGTGATTTGAGGCCTCAACTAAGTTCGTAATGTATTTTGGGATGTGTTGGTATAATTGGTTGAGGTCTTCCCGAGGGCCTCGGGTGGATTCCGGATGGTAAACGAATCGAGTCTGGGCTTGGAGGAATGCTGGAGCTGCTGTCATCTGGTGTAACCGCACCTGCAAGGTTTTGACCACAGGTGCGGAGCCGCAAAAGCGGCCAGAAGGGTCACAGAAGCGGTCCTAAGTGAGTTGGAAAGGAGCGTATGTGTGAGGAAATGTTCGCACCTGCGAAGCCGCAGATACGGAGGGAAGATCGCAGAAGCGAAATTGGCCAAGAAGGACTGGGCTGCAGAAGCGGACTTTGGCACGCATGTGCTGAGCCGCCGGAGCGGCTATTGGACCGCAGGTGCAAAGGTCGGGCTGGGTAGTGTGCTTCTTTAAAACGAGGGTTTGGCTCAATTTCACTTTATTTCGTCCTTGAGAGCCGATTTTGGAGCACATTTGGAGTGCCATCTTCATCAACTATAATGGGGTAAGTGATTTCTTCACATTGTGAGTTAAATACATGGTTTTTATATGGATTCAAGCATGAAAATATATAGAAATTGTGAGATTTTGAAAGAAACCTAAAAATCGGTATTTTTGGATTTTGACCACGAAGTTGGACATGGAATTAAGAATAAATTATATATTTGAGTTCGTAATATTATGGATAATGATTATCTTCAAAATATTTCGGAATCCGGGCATATAGGCCCGAGGTTGACTTTATCGATTTTTCGAGCGGAGTTGGAAATTATTATAAATTGATTAATTATGAGTATTAGAGTATATTTTGATTGGGTTGCATCTTATTTGACTAGTTTTGGATCGACGGTCATTGTGTTGAGTTGTTAGATTGGCGTTGCAGCAGATTTTGGAACGTCAGAGTGAAGTAAGTCTCCTGTCTAACTCTGTGAGGGGGAAACTACCCCTAGGCGATATATTTGATTTGTGCACCTTGTTGTGGGGGCTACGTATGCGCGAGGTGATGAAAGCCCGTACGTAGCTACATTCATGTTATTGTCCGGGTAGACTTAGGTTCACATCATGATGTAGCTGCACTATTTGAGCATTCTCTCGCCTATTAAATTCCTCTGTTTTACATCTCTACTTGAGACTAGACTTGCTTTTGTAGAGACTTCACGATTTCATGATTAGTCACCGAATAACTATACTCTTCTTACAGCATGTTTCCTTGATATATATATATATATATATATATATATATATACACACACTTCATTGACAGGTTTTGTTACAGAAATTTCAACTCACACGTTTATTCGTGAGTGGGGTCAAGGACCCGTCAAAGCTTCTTATTCTAATGGGATTGAGCCGTTCGCCTCAGCAGAATTTATGAACCACACTCTAATAGGATCGGGTCATTCGCCTCGACAATTTTATGTATTTCACTTATATGGGATCGGGCCATTCGCCTCAGCAGGATTTATGTACCACACTCTCATGGGAGCGGGCCGTTCGCCTCGACAGTTTAATAGATACATCTATGGTTCGTGCCGTTCGACCCTCGTCAGTGCACAGTTTAATAATTATTTTGGATCGAGCCGTACGCCTCAACATTTCTATAAAATATTCTCATGGAATCGAGCAAAATATTTAGCAAGAAGCCAGGGTATCTGTAAATCTTTCCCTCATTTGAATTATAACAACCTATTCGGTGAGGTCCATTATACACACATATATGCTCCGGTTTAGGAGAAATTTGCTAATTAAAAGCTTGAGGTTATTGTAAGGAGGATAATTGCACCACATATTTACAGCTGTTTATTTCATTTATTTACTTTGCCTCATATTGGTTCACTTCCTTACTATACTTGATATTATTGGACCACTAGTGAGTGTCGATGTTGACTCCTCATCACTACTTCTCCGGGGTTAGGTTAGATACTTACTGGGTACACGTGAATTTACGTACTCATACTAAACTTGCTGCACATTTTTTGTGCAGGTACTTTTATGTCCGGTGGTCCTTTGAGCACGGAGGCACGGATGATGCGAGGACTTGCCGCGACCAGCATTTCAGGTTACGATCCGCAGCCAGCAGAATCTCCTTCAGAGTTACTTATATCTTTCCTGTCTAATTTGTATTCCGGATAGATGTTGTATTTTATTTTATTTTTCCTAGTTGATGCTCATGCACTTGTGATACCGGGTTCTGGGGGGTACTTATGAGTGTTCATTAGTGTATTTTGGGAGAATATTATCATTTACTCTGTAATTTTATTTCTTATTATTTAATTGAAGGAAACATTATGATTTTAAAATACTAAAATGAGTAATCACGTTAATCAATTATTGTTGGCTTGCTTGAAAGCGGTGTTAGGCGCCATCACGACCTTTAATGGATTTTGGGTCGTGACAACATGATATTAAAGCACTAGGTTCACTTAGGTCTCACGAGTCATGAGCGAGTCTAGTAGAGTCTGTAAAAAAATTTCGGGCCATAAAATACGACCCAAGGAACCATAGTCGCCACCCCGCAATGACCGTTAATCGTTGGTTTGCGTTTTACGGCAAAAAAACTAGAATTCCGCCCAATTCCCATATTTTCGTGTTCTATTACCCACGCCTCCGAGTGGGCCTGGGCCCCAGGACCCCGATCGCCTAAAAATAATTCGGGCCATGAAATACGTTCTAAGAAACCATAGTTACCGCCCCGCCATGACCGTTTCTTCGTGTTTTTGCGGAATTACCCTGCTCATGATCTAGAGCTGGCAGTCATTGTTCATGTGCTGAAAATTTGGAGGCACTATCTTTACAGCGTGCCATATGAGGTATTCACTGATCATCGAAGCTTGCAGTATTTGTTTAAGCAGAAGGAACTTAATTTGAGGCAGAGGAGGTGGCTGGAGCTATTGAAAGACTATGATATCACCATATTGTATCATCTCGGGAAGGCCAATGTGGTGGCCAATGCTTTGAGTAGAAAGTCAGTCAGTATGGGTAGCCTTTCATATATTCCAGTTGGTGAGAGACCGCTTGCATTGGATGTTCAGGCGAACCAGTTCGTGAGGTTAGATATTTTTGAGCCCAGCCGTGTTCTAGCTTGTACAGTTACTCGGTCTTCTTTATATGAGCGCATCAGAGATCGGCAGGATGACGATCCTCATTTACTTGTCCTTAAGAGACACAGTGTGGCACGGTGGTGCCAAGCAGGTTGCTGTTGGAGATGATGGAGTTTTGAGGATGTAGGGTCATATTTGTGTGCCTAATGTGGATGGACTTCGTGAGTTGATCCTTGAGGAGTCCCATAGTTCCTGTTATTCTATTCATCCGGGCGCCGCCAAGAAGTATCAGGACTTGAGGCAGCATTATTGGTGGAGGCGAATGAAGAAGGATATAGTTGCCTATGTAGCTCGGTGCCTAAATTGCCAGTCGGTAAAGTGTGAGCATAAGAGACCTGGTGGTTTACTTCAGAGGTTAGATATTCCTGAGTGGAAGTGGGAGCGTATCACTATGGACTTTGTTGTTGGACTCCCACGGACTCAGAGAAAGTTCGATGCAGTTTGGGTCATTGTGGACAGGCTGACTAAGTCAGCGCATTTCATTCCTGTGGCAGTTACCTATTCCTCGGAGCGGTTGGCAGAGATTTATATTCGTGAGATCGTCCGTCTTCACGGTGTGCTCGGACCTATCATTTATGATCGAGGTACGCAGTTTACCTCGCACTTTTGGAGGGCAGTTCAGCGTGAGTTAGGTACGCGGGTTGAGTTGAGCATAGCATTTCATCCTCAGACGGACGGGCAGTCCGAGCGTACTATTCAGATCTTGGAGGATATGCTCCGCACCTGTGTTATTGACTTTGGAGGTTCTTGGGATCAGTTTTTGCCGTTAGCGGAGTTTGCCTACGATAACCGCTACCAGTCGAGCATTCAGATGGCTCCCTATGAGGCATTATATGGTAGACGGTGTAGGTCGTCAGTTGGGTGGTTCGAGCCGGGGGAGGCTCGATTATTGGGTACAGATTTAGTTCAGGAGGCCTTGGATAAGGTCAAGATTATTCAGGATCGACTTCGCACAGCTCAGTCCAGGCAGAAGAGTTATGTCGACCGTAGAGTTCTTGATGTTGCAATCATGGTCAGAGAGATAGTGTTACTTCGGGTATCACACATGAAGGGTGTAATGAGGTTCGTAAAGAAGGGCAAGTTGAGCCCTAGGTATATCGGACCTTTTGATATTCTGGAGAGAGTGGGAGAGGTGGCTTATAGGCTTGCGTTGCCACCCAGTTTAGCAGTTGTTCATCCGGAATTCCATGTGTCCATGCTTCAAAAGTATCACGGTGATCCGTCCCATGTATTAAATTTCAGCTTTGTCCAATAGGACAAGGATTTGACTTACGAGGAGAAGCCGGTGGCAATTCTAGCCCGGCAAGTCCGCCAGTTGAAATCAAAGAGTTACCCTTTAGTTCGAGTGCAGTGGAGCGGTCAGCCTATTGAGGCAGCTATTTGGGAGTCCGAGTCCGATATGCGGAGTAGTTATCCCCACCTTTTCACCAGCCCAGGTACTTTTCTATGTCCGTTCGAGGACGAACGGTTGTTTTAGAGGTAGAGAATGTGATGACCCAAAAGGTCATCTTATGTTTTAGAACTCGAATCTGTGCTCTTAAGCCTTAAAAGTCTCATTTTTTACCCTTCTCGATTTGCGTGCGCAGTCCGAGCAAATTTCCGAAAAGCTTTTATGTTGAAAACTAATGAAAATAAGAATTTTTACCTTAAAAGTTGATTTTAGTTCACTTTGATCAACAATTTTGGTAAACGGGCCCGGATCCGTACTTTAACAATCCTGGTAGGTCCGTATCGAATTATGGGACCTAGGCGTATGCCCGAAATTGAATTCGGAGGTCCCTAACTTGAGTTATGAATTTTTGATGAAAATTATAAGTTTGGAAATTATTTGTTTTTAAGGATTGATTGATATTTGGCATTGTTAGTATCAGGTCCGTATTTTGGTTCCAGAGCCCGGTACAGGTTTATTATGATATTTAAGACATGTGTGTGAAATTTGATGAGAAACGGAGTTGATTTGACGTGATTCGGACGTCCAGTTGAGGAAATAGAAATTTTAAAGTGTTCTTGAGAATTTCATTTGATTTGGTGCTAAATTTAGAGTTCTAGGTGTTATTTTGGCGATTTGATCGCGCGAGCAAGTCCGTATGATATTTTTAGACTTGCGTGCATATTTGGTTTGGAGCCCCGAGAGCTCGGGTGCCATTCGGGTGATGCGCGAGTTGAGTTCAAACCTCAACAAGGCTGCTGGTGCACCAAATCTGGTGTGCCCGCACCTGCGAGCCTTTGGTCGCAGGAGTGAGCGGAAGCCCAGCAGATGCGACCCAGGCCTGGACTTCGTTTTTTCCGCAAATACGGACTTTTCTCTGCAGGAGCGGGAACGCAGAAGCGGAACCCTGTCCGCAGGTGCGGCCCCAGGTTGCTCAGTCCTTCTCCGCAGAAGCGCATATCTCGTCCGCACATGCGGATGCGCAGGTGCGACCAAAGCACCGCAGGTGCGAAGGTCGCTAGGCAGGGAGCATTTATTTCGGACTCTAGTCATTTTTCTTCTTGTTTTCAAAAGGATAGGAGGCCTAGGGCGATTTTTCAAAGACATTTTCTTCCCCAAATCATAGGTAAGTGTTCCTTAACTCGTTTCTTTCAATCTTTTACTTCAATTTACTAGAATTCAACCTAAAAATCTAGAGTTTCATGGTAGAATTAGGGGTTATGGTAGAAACTAGGGATTTCAGGAATTTGGAGATTTAGACCTCAATTTGAGGTCGGATTCCAAAACTAATTACATATTCGGGCTCGGGGGTGAATGGGTAAAAGGATTTTGGTCCGAACCTCGGGTTTTGACCAAGTGGGCCCGGGGTCGATTTTTTGATTTTTGGAGGAAAATTTGGAAAATTTAATATATGCAATATAATTGATTCCTTTAGCAATATTTGATATTATTGAGTCATTTTTGAATAGATACGAGTGGTTTGGAGGTGAATTCCAAAGAAAAAGCTATGATTGAGAATTAAGTGGCCTTCGGAGCGAGGTAAGTATTGTGTCTAACCCTGACTTGAGGGAATTAGGAACCTTAGATTTCTTGCTAAGTGAAATTCATGTGAGTGGCGTATATGTGAGGTGACGAGTACTTATGCGCCGCTAAATTTACCTATTTTTTCATGCTTCTCTGTTTTTCTTATATTGTCATTTCCTATGTCAAATTGATACGTGTTATGCTAGTATTATTCAATTTATCGTTCTTATCATGTTTATGGATTTTCTAATGATAATTGAGTTCTTATTTCAAGTTGAGATTAATATTATGGAACCAGGTATTGAAGTAAGGTGTGTACTTGTTATTTTGTCTCCCTGTTGTTATCTATGCATTGCATTATGGTAAGGGAGAGTGTTAATGCACGAAGGGTAATGTCGTGCCATATTGTGAGTGTTAATGTACGAAGGGGTGATGTCGTGCCATATTGTGAGTGTTAATGCACGAAGGGTGATGACGTGCCATATTGTGAGTGTCAATGCACGAAGGGTGATACCATGCCATGATATGAAAGTAAAAGCACGAAGGGTGATGCCGTGCCATGATATGAGAGTAAAATCACGAAGGGTGATGTCGTGTCGTTTCTATTAATTTTATGGTGAGATTGAGAATAAAAGCACGAAGGGTGATGCCGTGCATTTTTTCTTACTGTATTCACTATTTCTGTTGATTCATGGTATATTGACTGCTCCGGTGATCATTCTGTTGTAGTTCGTTATCTTGTATTCCCCTCAGTATGTTCCCCTCCCGATATTTCCTGTTTAGTTCTTCATTTTTGTTATTTGTATATACACTGTTGAATTGTACAGGTTGAATTGTAGGTGCCTTACCTTAGCCTCGTCACTACTTCGTTGAGGTTAGGCTCGACACTTACTAGTACATGGGGTCGGTTGTACTGATACTGCACTCTGCACTTTCTATGCAGATTTTGATATCGGCTCTGGTTGATCGAGATTTTGCTATTGGCCCACTGTCCGGAGACTCAAGGTAGATCTATCGGCGTCCACAGACCTTGAAGTCCCCGTCTATCATTTCTGTTCTATTGTTTCTTTTATTCAGACAGTTGTATTTCTTTCAGACTATTACTTGTAGTAAATTCTAGAATGTTCATGAATTGTGACTCCAGATCCGGGTGGTAGTAATTAATACAGTTTTACGATATTCCGCACATATTATTTTTCATTTGAGTTAATTATTGTTATTTACTGAATCGAAATAAGGAAATGGTTTAATGATTCTCTAACGTTGGCTTGCCTGGTAAGTGAAATGTTAGGCGCCATCACGGTCCCGTCGGTGAGAAATTTTGGGTCTGACACTTTGTATAATAGGAGGAGCAGAAAGCCGATTTCTTTTGATATATAGTGTCAATTGCAGCAATTGCATGTTCACAGGGTATCTCATTTAGCTGAAATTCAGAACAAACACATGTTCTCTTGTCTAGATTAACAATAAATTCCATACCCCCTTCTTTGACTTTGAATTTGAGTCGATCAATGGGAAATACTCTAAATGTAAAAGCTGGTTTAATTCAATGTTGCTTCTGCCCAGTTTGATATTTCACGAAAAATTCCTTCTGTTGTTGTCCTTTTTTCATAGAACCAGATTTTTATTTTTTCTTGTATGAAATCCATAATTGTTAAAAGTGGCAATTCTCTCGCACGTCTCAAAACATTATTCATTGACTCAATAATATTTGTTGTTAGCATATCATATTGTTGTGTTGGACAATGTGAACGAGCCCATCTTCCTAGTGGTTCCTCCATTAAGTAGTCGAATGTTTTCTTATCAACAACAGTTATTTGGGAGATAAAGTCATCAAATTCTGATTGATTGTATACTCTTGCAACACTTTGAAACAGGTTTATTACAGTGTTTCTCACTCTTCTATGCTTTAGATTATTCTCTGAATGATATATGCAAATACCATGGTAACACTCAGGGAAAACTTTTGCAATGGCCTTGTGTCGATCTGATAAAAACATTAAATCTTTACGAATGCCAATTGCTTTTCTTAATTCTCTAAAGTACCATTCGTATAGCTCGTTATTCTCTGAATCCACTACCCCAAATGCTATAGGGAAAATCTGGTTATTTGCATCCTTTGTAACTGCCAATAATAGAACACCTCTATATTTATTTTTTTAGAAATGTTCCATCAATAGCAATAAGTGGTCTACAATACTTCCACCCAGAAATTGACGCCCCATACATAAAAAACATGTAAAGAAATCCGTTACATTGAAAAGTAAATAGAATTTAGTTTTGTGGTATGACAAGCTGAATACTAATGGATATTTGCAGATGTGTGTTTCTACTATGAATTAAACATAGTAGCAGAATAATAGGCTTGAGATTTTGTATATTTTGCATATGAAACCAGTATATTATAGAGGTAATTTTGAAAGTTTTAATACTGTAAAATCTATATTTTTTATATCAAAATGCAGTATTATATTTAATATTAATGTAGAGTTTGTTGTGTCATTTGCAGTATTCACTAATGAACTGAAAAATAATGATGACAAAAAACAAACGAAATACTAAAATTTTACAAGTTTTGTTTTTACTTGTTTTTTGCATCTCTCTTAATATTAGCATATGATCCTGAATTTTTTTGTTCCATCATATAAAAATACGATGGCAGCTACTCATAATTTTCTTTTGTTGTTCTTCTTAATAAAGATATCCCTTTTTGAATAGCAAGCTATGCTTTTCCATAGCCAATATCTATTTCATGTGCTCTTTTCATTTCTGAAATGATAAACTTAGGCTTTACTTCAGTAGCTATGTCTCTTAAGTTGTCAATCATGTAATCTCTTATCACATTTGAAGTCACTTGTCTTTGATGTGACTTTCTAATGTCAATCGAGCATTCATGTGTTCTCTGAAATTTAACTATTTTAAAAAGTGTTGATTCCTTAATTCTTGAACCTCGAACAGTCCAACCACACTTTTTATCACTACATATCAAAGAGTATCTTGTATTACTTGTTCTTTCAACATAGAACTCAAAGTGCTCCTTTATTGCTGCTAAGCAAAAATATCTAATCATAGCATTTTTGTCTTGAAAAACATACCCTAGTTTTACATCATCCAATGATGCATTTTCCTTTATTATTATTGATGGGGATTCTTTTGCTTTTCCTTTTGCTTTCCTTTTTCTCCCTTCAATTGTGTGTAGTGTTTTAAAGTGTTGATCTTTCACAGGAATTACACTCTCATTTTTCATTGTAATTTCAAAAATCGGCATGTCTTGCTCTTCTGGTATTTCAAAAATCAGCATGACTTGATCTTCTGAAACATATGTGGTTCCCTTCAATAATTGTTGATTGTCAATCTCCGTTATTGCATTACCTTCTTGTTGTTGATCTCTAGTAAAAATTTCAGAAAGTATTTCTGATATATCAACAACAAATTTGCAGCCTTTCTAGTATGGACCGTTTCTTAAGAGCATCATACAGGAAGTAAGTTCTTCATCTTTTGTTACATGTATTCCCTTGCCAGTACCTAGGTTGATATTAAATCATATTGTTGCTTCAAACTTGTTCCTGTCGAACTCTATAACTACAAAAATCTTATTAATGAATTCGTCAAATGAAGTCCCATCATTTATAAGCACAAGCTTCGTTTTATGATCTAAATACTTGTAATTTGGTGTCCATTTTTCATCGAAAACAATAATCAAAAAATTTGTATGCATCCTACATTTAATGTACACAAATAATTAGATATTAGTATCCTGTATTTTATTCAAGAAATAGGAAATAATTTTCACATATGTAATCATAAAAGTTTAGCATTTTATTCGGGATATTAGGGGAACCTTAAAAGCATAGATGTGTTTTTCTTATTTGAATCACATATACTTCCAGTATAATTTGCTGGAAGTTTCTGAGTTTTAGATATTAATTAAGAAAAGTCAAGCTTATTATACCTGTGTTTTGTTCTGCACCATTTTATGCAGTATTTTTTATGATTTTTGAATCAAAGATATCTCCAGTACTATATGTTGCAGAGTTTGTAGTTTTCACATATGTAATCATAAAAGTTTAGTATTTTATTCAGGACATTAGGGGAACCTTAAAAACTTAGATGTGTTCTTCTTATTTGAATCACAGATACTTCCAGTATAATCTGCTGGAAAATTCTGAGTTTTAGATATTAATTAAGAAAAGTCCAGCATATTATACTGGCGTTTTGTTCTGCACCATTTTATGTATTATTTTTTCTGGTTTTATAATCACAAAAGTCTAGCATTTTATTCAGGTCATTACAAACTTAGATGTGTTCTTCTGCTTTAAACGACAGATACTTCCAGTATAATACGTTGAAATTTTATGAGTTTTACATATCAATTCAGAAAGCTCCAACCTATTATACTGGTGTTTTGTTTTGGTTTTGAATCAAAGATACCTATAGTACTATATGCTGCAGAGTTTGTAGTTTTCACATATATAATCATAAAAATTTAGCATTTTATTCGGGACATTAGGGGAATCTTAAAAACTTAGATGTGTTCTTCTTATTTGAATCATAGATACTTCCAGTATAATCTGCTGGAAGTTTCTGAGTTTTAGATATTAATTAAGAAAAGTCAAGCTTATTATACTTGTGTTATGTTCTGCACCATTTTACAATATTTTTTCTGGTTTATCAATCAAAGATACCTCCAGTACTATATGCTGCAGAGTTTGTAATTTTCACATAAGTAATCATAAAAGTTTAGCATTTTATTCAGGACATTAGGGTAACCTTAAAAACCCAGATGTGTTCTTCTGGTTTGAATCACAGATACTTCCAGTATAATCTGCTGGAAGATTCTGAGTTTTAGATATTAATTAAGAAAAGTCCAGCATATTATACTGACGTTTTGTTCTTCACCATTTTATGTACTATTTTTTCTGGTTTTGTAATCACAAAAGTCCAGGATTTTATTCAAGTCATTACAAACTTAGATGTGTTCTTCTACTTTAAACGATAGATACTTCCAGTATAATACGTTGGAATTTTATGAGTTTTACATATCAATTCAGAAAGCTCCAACCTATTATACTGGTGTTTTGTTCTGGTTTTGAATCAAAGATACCTCCAGTACTATATGTTGCAGAGTTTGTAGTTTCCACATATTTAATCATAAAAATTTAGCATTTTATTCGGGACATTAGGGGAACCTTAAAAACTTAGATGTGTTCTTCTTATTTGAATCACAGATACTTTCAGTATAATCTGCTGGAAATTTCTGAGTTTTAGATATTAATTAAGAAAAGTCCAGCATATTATACTGGCGTTGTGTTCTGCACCAGTTTATGCAGTATTTTTTCTGGTTTTGAATCAAAGATACCTCCAGTACTATATGCTGCAGAGTTTGTAGTTTTCACATATGTAATCATAAAAGTTTAGCATTTTATTCAGGACATTAGGGGAACCATAAAAACTTAGATGTGTTCTTCTGGTTTGAATCACAGATACTTCCAGTATAATATGCTGGAAGTTTCTGAGTTTTAGATAAATTAAGAAACGTCCAGCATATTATACTGGCGTTTTGTTCTGCACCATTTTATGCATTATTTTTTCTGGTTTTGAATCAAAGATACCTTCAGTACTATATGATGCAGAGTTTGTAGTTTTCAATTATGTAATAATAAAAGTTTAGCATTTTATTCAGGACATTAGGGGAACCTTAAAAACTTATACCTATTCTTCTGGTTTGAATCACAGATACTTCCAGTATAATCTGCTGGAAGTATCTGAGTTTTACATATTAATTAAGACAAGTCCAGCATTTTATACTGGTGTTGTGTTCTATACCATTTTATGCATAATTGTTTGTAGTAGTTTGAATCAATGATACCTCCAATACTATATGCTGGAGAGTCTGTAGTTTTGACATATCTAACGACAAAATTCCATCTTTTTATTCAGGATAGTAGGTGAATCTTAAACATTTAGATATATTCTTGGTGTTTGTAAGTTTAGAATCACACATACTCTCCATGTAATATTCTGGAAGTTTGTAAGTTTGTAAGTTTAATATATATATCCGTATAATATTTTGGAAGTTTGTAAGTTTAATATATCTATCAGAAAGGTCCAGTATATTATACTGGATGTTTTGTTCTGCAATTAATTCATCTGCCATCAGTTTAACTGTGTGTGTTTTAATGAACTAAACATTTTCGGTGTTTAGTGACAGAATAAAGTACTTGAAATTAAATTACATTTATATATTATACAATTAAGCACAGAATAAACGTTTTTTATATAAATTTATAACAATAAATAACAATGCAGATATTATTAGTTACGATCTAAATTACAAACGAGAAGAATCATAGATTAACGCATTGTGAAGAATAAGAAGATCAAACCAGAAAATTCGAAGAATCAGAAGAACAATTGTGAGAGCTTACTTCAATCTATAGATTGATGCCGCAAGATTCTGCTGAAACAGAGTATGAGGTCTTGTCGCGTAAATTATATAAATAGAGTAGGGGTATTTTAGTCAACAAATTGTTCTTGTGCTAATTTAGTGGCTAAATATAGTTGACTTTTGATTATGTGGCTAAATTTGATTGACCAGGCGAAAAAATGGCTATTTTTAAATTTTTCGCAAAAAAAAAAAAAAAAAAAAATCCAAACTCAACATACAAATTGAGCTGTGATAAAAGTTCAATATCCTGCAACACCATTCAAAATTTTCCAAGCATTTTATGCATAGGAAGGTATGCCATATACGGTCACCAAAACGAAAGAAAAGAATGCACGTCACATTTATTAGAAAGATGAGATAAGCAATAACCTCACAATTGAATTCCATCGAGATATAACTTATGTTCCTCGCATATTGTAACAATGGTAAAAGAACAATTTAAGGAGCAAGCTGGCCAGCAGGATAGTCGAAACAGTGTCTTCACATAATACAGCAGTTCTGTTGCGACTCGAGCATCTCTGGTGATCTGCAAAACCAGAGTACAGACTGCTCAATCACAATTCACAGCTGAAGATACTACTAAACATCAAAACAGTTACAGGGTTCCATTTTCAAGCGGAAACAAAAAACATCATCTATCAGACTAATGATTAAAATATGTCTTTTCTATTAGACAGACGAATAACTAAGAAGGCTCAATATTTTAGACAGATCTCATTAGATTGGTAAAGATTCAAAAATCACCGTAACAATGGTTTAGAGAATGAGAAATTCCCCATCTGACATATGCCATCAATTTGTTCTTCCTATTTTATTACTAAGCATAGGATGCAGCAGTATGTTCTTGAGCCAGCCGCTTTTGCTTTGGTAGCTGGGATGGTTGTCAGATCTCAGACAGGGCAGGATCTGGAGATAATTTAAACAACTTACTCGTTCTTTATAGGAGAAGGGAAAGACGAACAGTGACGGAGGAAGAGTAAAAGCTCACTTTCCATAAAGGCTAAAGCAAATCTGCAAGCTTTCATATTTTACATGAAATTATTATGTACTATAACATTCCATTAACATTCTAGTCGCCAATTGCAACCACTGTCAAACCATTGCAATACTGTTTCTCTGGTCTGTATTATTTTCATTGATTTGGCATGTTGAATTGAGTTCTTTTTTTCTTTTTGGGCGAGTTGGAACACTGAAAATGGTTCTACCAGTTGCGCAGAAAGCAGGAGACCAGGATCAGTTTGCAGGAGCTGTTCCATTAAGTCAAAAGTTTGATCCAAAGATGTGGAACTTTCAGACCTTGATAGGATACTATCATACACACAGTAGACACATAAGCAGCGCTTTACCCCAAAATCACAGTAGACACATAATCAGTGCTTTACCCCAAATCTAGAATAGGCAAGATACTAGCATGCTTTTAGTCCATCAACCAAAAACTTTAGGGAAATATGTATAGGCCAAGAACTGTAAAGGACCTACTATCTCCAGGTAAAAAAAGGAAAAGACGACATTACAATTCCAGGCTATAACTACTACTGATTCAAAATGCAGGCAACTAAATTTGAAGGAAATTCTGAAGATACTAGAGCACTTACAGTTGTCCAAGAGTTGATATATCAAAGTCTGGAGCAAGCTCATGCACTATATCATTTGGTGGTTGGCCACATTCTTGCATTTTCTGCATAAGCTCGACAATTTTGTTGAAGTTGCTTGGCTCAGTTTCATAGACTTTGTTTAGATCTCTTATAAGTTCATACTGGTGTCTATAACGTTCATATTCTTCACTGCTTAACTTGGATTTATTGTCTTCCAACCACTTTGGATATCTTTCTCCAATTTCTCTCATAGGTTCATAAAGAATTTCCTTTGAAAGAAGCTGTTGCATCATGGTCTCTACGATAGACTCCATGTCCTAGCAATTACTCGATCAAAATAGTTATGAATCCGCTCCAAACAAGTGAGAAGAAACTATTTATAAGAAAAGATATACATTAGAGAGTATATGGGGGTGCCTTCATGCACATTATGGATGATTGGAGAAATGGGATAGAATACTATCGAAGGAATTGAAAATTTTAGGAGCTATTTACTACTCCATTTTATTTGTATTTTTCAGTGCAAAAAAGATATCTCTTTATGTATTAGATAGTTCGAAGGACTTTTTAGAGGCTTAGTGTAATAGTCATGTTGTATTATTGAGGTACCATCGTGGTGCAATTGATAAAAATGATTTTGACTTATTAAGCGAAAAGGAGAATACAAAAGAGAATTAAGGCAACAGGAATTGCTTTTAACTATAGGTAACCAAAACATGAAATGCAAATCCAGGCTGTGAACAGCTTTCAGGGATGATAGACATAGAAATCCATCTCGAGCCAATCATGCAGTTTCCTGAACATATAAACACATTAATCCACACTTGCACATGTAACAAGAAGTTAACTCTATCTCGACTCGAAGTCCAGTAGTGAGTAGTTATTGAGTGTCTTCTATTTTCTCATCCAAATCATTCAAATGTCTCAGCACTTTGCTCTTAACAGTCCAATATGTCCTTAATTCCTTATTTGATTCATGAATGTACTTCCATTGCATTATTAAATAGGAAGGAAGCAAGAAGATGAAATGCAGCATCCACCCAAAACTGAAGGTTAATAGTCAAAGTTCAAACAGCTTCCTTATCAGGAAAAGAAAGATAGTCAAAACAGCGATTGATTGAAGTAGTAGCATAGAGATCAATGGCGAAATCCAAAATCCTAAGCAGAGAATTCTACAGTAGAGGAAACAGGACCTAAGAATGTAAAAGGCATTGAAAGGGTCACATTTTGGATAGATTCCTCTAATGAGTCTTTAGAAGGGTGGCAGTCCTTTACTTTTAGAGTAATTGGTCAAGGCCAAACAATATAATGAAATTCAGTCCTTGGAACAAAAAAATTCATTCAGCTTCCTTAGTCACGAGATCTACATGTGCAATTAGATCCTATTTATACAGCATGTATATCGATTGAAACATACTAAACATGCCAACAGAACACAAGACTGCAACAATTTTGAAAATCTGCAGGGCGATTAAAATCATCAGAAGGCATTGAGATGTTACATCAATTCATTACCAAAAGTCCTCCATGCATAAACGCAATCATTTAGCTGAAAATGTTAATTATATCTATAAATGAAGCAAAATGGTTTCTCTGACTATATCAATACAGTAACATCCTCACTAGTCATTCCTCACCACACCCCTTCCCTTCCCCAAATTTCCAGTATGTAAGAGAACAAAATCTATCAGCCGTCTTGCAAATTTCATGAAAAAAACTTCACATTCAATTATGAAGCTTCACAAAGAAACATATATTTTGCAGTTTCAACATTTCACTAATCACTGTTTGATAAAAAGAATCAGAAGTGAAAAAACAATGACGTTAACATTCAAGAAACTTAAGAAAAATATACCTGAGAACCAGCAAGCTCCTCAAATTGCTTGGCCCACTCCTCCATCATTGGATCACTTCCAAAGCTCTCTACACCAGGTCTCGGCCCAGCCACTGATTCTAATCCTTTAACAGCCTCTCTAGTCTGCTCTCTAAGCTTTTCAAGAGCTTCAGAGACATGTGAGTCCTTAGAAGCCTTTTGCTTCCCCTTCTTCTTAGCTTTCAAATCAGGCAACGACATCCCAAGCCCTTGAACCTCACTAGCCATACAAGAACTCTCTTTCTTGTCTCCATCCCCATTTCTACATTCAACATCAACCCTTTTTAATCACAGCTCAAAATTCAAACCCCATTAACTTAAAACCGAAGTAAAGATTTTTTTTTTCCGTTGGAGAAGACTAAATAAACTTCTTATATATCCTGCCCCCTGTTTATCACAGCTCAAAATTCAAACCCCATTAGCTTAAAACCAAAGAAAAGATTTAATTTCTTTTTTTTTTGGGGGGGGGGGGGGGGGGGGGGTGTACATTGGAAAAGACTAAATAAACGCCACAAGAGAAAGCATAACAGAAAAGACCTTTGGGAAGCAGAAGTGAGATTGAGGCTCTGAAAATCATCCAAAGCGCCTGAAAATTAACTCAAGGGGTCAGTTTCCAGTCTAATTCAATTCAATTCTGTACATGTTACAAGTATGAATTACTGAAACGGGGTAAAAGGGGAGCCACTTACTATCAAGAAGTTGGTCTAACTCATCAGAGTGGTCAGTAGCCATGGATTCCCCCTATAGTATATTCTGTTTGTGTTTTTTCTGTTAGTGTATTGCCAAATATCTTATAAAAATCCAATCTTTGTGAATGGGTGATAGATAAAAGCGAGATGGTGCAATTTATATAAAGGGTAATGTATACGCACGGTAAAGATTTTTCTTGGGAAGGTACAGTTACGTGTTTTGGCGGAAAACCCGACAAAAATACACTAGGGTTTTGCGCATCCCGAGGTCATCTAATTGCCACATGTTATAAAAATAATTATATTGTGGATGTTCATTTATTACTCCGCTATAAATAATATTCCTGAATAAAATTATTCATTTAGTACTCTGTTGAAGTTTATCTACAAGTAGCTAATGCAGGCAGGTTATAAGCAGCTCAATGAAATGATTTGCAGCAGCTTCTTATTAAACAGGCAGGTTGCAAGCAGCTCATGTAGACAGCTTACAAGCAGCTAAAGAAAAGTCTTGCAGCTGCTTCCTGAAAAGCCTCGCAGTTGCTTCCTTTCTTCTATAAATAGAGGAGTTTTCAGTTCATTATGTACATAAGTTTGAAAGTTGAATAAAATATCAATCTCCCTCTATACTTATCTTCAGTTTATTTCTTTTATAGTCTTTATTTTACAACACGTTATCAGCACGAGACTCTGCCATCTCGAGAAAATACTTTGAAAGTATCAGAGGTACGAACTTTTTTTTTCTAAATAATGTCAAATCTTTCTAAACTTGAGTTTGTAGCCCTGGATATATCGGGCAAAAGTTACATGTCTTGGGTGCTTGATACCGAAATTCATCTTGATGCGATGGGTCTGGCAGACACCATCAAAGATAAAAATCAGGCATCAAACCAAAACTGTGCCAAAGCAATGATATTCCTACGCCATCACCTTGATGAGGGCCTGAAAATGGAATATCTTACTGTTAAAGATCCAGTCATACTGTGAAATAATTTGAAAGATAGATATGACCACCTGAAGATGGTCGTTCTTCCACAGGCACGTTATGATTGGACTCATCTAAGGCTACAAGATTTTAAATCTATCAGTGAGTATAATTCTGCTATGTTCAGAATTATTTCCCAATTGAAACTATGTGGTGATAATATTACTGATCATGATATGTTGGAGAAAACTTTCACCACTTTTCATGCCTCGAATATGCTCCTGCAACAGCAATATCGAGAGATGGGATTAAAAAAGTATTCTGAACTTGTTTCACACCTTCTTGTAGCCGAACAACATAATGGGCTATTAATGAAAAACCATGAAAGTCGACCTACTGGTTCTTGTCCATTCCCTGAAGTGAATGAGACGAACTTCCACCAAGCTAAGCGTGGAAGAGGACGTGGCCCCAGTCGTGGTCATGGCCGTGGTCGAGGAGGAAACTCTAATCGTGGTAATAACAATGCACCAAAGAACCCTCCTCACCACCAGCAGTGGAAAATGAAGGAACAAAAGCATGAAGCGGTGCAAGAAGCAAAGCCAGAAAATGCATACTATAGATGTGGAGGAAAAGGGCACTGGTCACGTACATGTCGTACGCCAAAGCACCTAGTTGAGCTGTATCAAGCCTCCCTAAAGAAGACAGAGAAAAATGCTGAAGCAAATTTTATTTCTGAAGATAATTTAGACTTCATGCATTTGGATGTAGCTGATTATTTTGCACTCCCAGAAGGAGAAATAAGTCATGTGATCGGTAGTGAATCTGTAAAAATATAAATATTTTAATTGTTATTGTTTGTAGTAGATAGTATGGTTATGTAATTGTTGTACATAAATAAAAGTTATGCTTTGATAATAATGTTTACTATCATATTTATTTTGTTTATGTCATTTTGAAGAATATGGATAATTCTCAAATTATGTTTGGATCAAAGACCAATCATGAAGATATTTGTGTAATTGATAGTGGAACAACGCATGCCATACTCAAAGATCATAAATACTTTTCTTATTTGCATAAGGAAAAAGCAAATGTTTCTACAATTTCTGGTAATATAAGTTTGATTGAAGGCTCCGGAAGAACTATTGTATTTCTGTCTAAGGGAACAAAACTTATTATAGACAATGCATTATTCTCCTCCAAGTTCCGAAGAAACTTGTTGAGTTTTATAGATATCCGCCGAAATGGGTATCATGTTGACACAATAGATGAAATGAACGTGGAATATCTTTGTATTACAAAGAATATTTTTAGCCAGAAATGCATTGTAGAAAAGTTACCAATTTTATCTTCTAGCTTATATTATTCAAAGATTAGTACAGTTGAAGCACACTCTATCATAAACCAGAAGTTTACAGATTCAAATACTTTTGTGCTTTGGCATAGCCGTTTGGGTCATCCTGGATCAATAATGATGAGACGAATTACTGAAAATTCGAATGGGCATCCATTAAAGAACCTGAAGATTCTTACAAATGATGAATTTTCTTGTGATGCTTGTTATCAAGGCAAAATGGTCACTAGACCATCACCAATGAAGGTTGGCATTGAGTCCCCTACCTTTTTAGAACGTATACATGGGGATATATGTAGACCTATTCACCCACCAAGTGGGTTGTTTAGATATTTTATGGTCCTAATAGATGCATCTTCAAGATGGTCTCATGTGGACAACATTTTCATATGGATATCTTTTTCAGGTCGACATGACAATACACATAACGTATATTGGTGATGCACTACATTTAATATACAAGTTCGTGCAGTTTAGTTCTTCTTAAGTTGAACCAAGAGATCAGTAATCAAAGACCATTTGTAGAACCATTACAACATCCATTTTAGAAATGCCACTAACATTTAGTAAGTGGTTTAAGAAGAGGCAAAAAAGTGAAGGTAGTTCAATAGATCCACATGGAACACGTCATAACACAATCGATCCCTACCTAGAAAGAAATATGCTAGGTTGCTATACTGATTTGGTTGATGACAAGTGATATGGTGTTCTACATCCCTTGGGAAAAAATCCTATCAATATAAACACTGATCTCAAAGTTGCAGGGCACATTATTGAGGGAAAAACGCATTCTACAAAGCCTGAAGGTATGCGAATTTGGGGAGAACAACTACAATGGGTTCCCCTTTACTCAAAATAGTGTGATTATGAAGTACTATGCCACTGGCATTGGCTAGTTGTATCACAAGCATTGTCTGCAACCTTCAAAACAAACACACACAAAGATGAACAATAAGTGATTCGGCATTTGATGAAGGAGATTTTAGAGATAGAAAAGGCACTAGACGTTCATCATGCACTGGATGATCTTAACTACCTGCAAGGAATGGAGGATCAGTATTGAGATTTATTAGAAAATAAAAAATTGCATAGAGACATTGATTATCCTGTTTTCCCAACAGTTGTCGAGTAGGAGGGACTACCTAAGTTTCTACCACAGACGTTGGACGTAGGAGTCCCATATTATTGTAGAAATCAAGCAAATAGTCTTATTGATGATAGCGATGAAATACTAGAAATGTGTGTCAACTGGGGCCTAGATTACGATGCCCTCGGTCCGAAAGGGTGCGTATAAGATGTTGACAAAGAAGATGAAGACAAAGACAATGAAATAGTGACAGACAGTGATGATAATGGCAAACAAAAATTGTTATTTATTTCTTGGGGTGTATTTTAAATTGTTGTATTGAATCTTTAATGCTAAATATCAATTAGATTTGACCCTATTGGAAACATAATTTTATTTCAGAAATTTTGCAAACTGAACATTTATAACAAAAATACTGTATTAAAATACTACGTTTATCCTTCATAATTGGGCACACTGGATGAACTGCCACCAAGAGCTAAATTACCACCGCTTCCCAAACCAGTTGAAGGACATTTACGATGGTCGTGTCATATTTGGGAACATATACCACATTTACGCACATAAACGATATCACCAACATCCATTTGGTTCCGTATCCGCGTTCTTTTTTGCACTTGTTGTTGACGCACATAATCCTTGTTACACACCATTTTAAATAGTTCTGGCGGCCAATAATTCTCAGCACCCACTGGTTGTAACTATCCACTATAGGTGTTTATGTATGCAGCAACACTATATTCTTTATCAATGTACCTCGTTGCTGCGAAACCTGTATGTTGAAAGAACTTCATGGCATGTGAGCATGGAAAGTGATAGATTGACCATTTTCCACAGAAGCATAATCTTCTAGATTCATTGACGGTGTGTGTATTATTCCCGCGGTTGTGATGCACACCAGTGCGAACTTCAAAAATATTTTGCTCGTTGCAATACTGCAAAAATGTATGCCACTGTGCTTACTTTCTATATTTCTCAAGTCGTTTAATTGACTGTGGAATAAATTCAACACCCCTTTTCCACCAATTACGATACACCTCTAGATATTTTAACAAACCTCTCCGCCATCTGCTTGAATGACTTCCGCACCATGGCAGTGACATGCAATCCACGTGCAGACTTCAACAACCCTTTGAAAGACTCTAACATATTTGTAGTCAAAATTTTCCATCTTCTACCACCATCCTTATGCAAAGTCCACTTGTCAAGCTCATGTCACATCAACCAACGATAGGCTTTTGGGTCTTCCTGCCTAATCAATTCCATTCGCCTCCTGAATTTACACTCTTGGTGATCTGTTGCAGCCATCCACATTAAATTATATAAGTCCTTGTTCGGATAATCCCTCTCGAAGTTGGCCATCAAGTGCCTAACACAGTAACGGTGGTAGGCATACGGTTCTTGCCATGCACGCAAATTATGTACAGAACTTAAAATACCGCCATGGAGATCATATATTAGACAAATACTTAAATGTTGCCTGACAACGTGCTCCTTCAAGTGGTTCAAAAATAATGTCCACGTCTCTTGGCTTTCATTGGAACAAATAGCAAATGCGAGGGGAAATATGCTTCCATTAGCATCTACTGCAACGACGATCAACAACTTAATATCATACTTTCCATAGACATGAGTGTCGTCTATGGATATTACCGGCCGACAATGCACAAAACTATCAATGGATGGTTTAAATGCCCAGAACACATATCTGAAGATGAATTCTTGTATTCCCGGACTCCGCTCAAGCTTCCATTCAACAAAAGTCCAGGGGTTAAAGTGTTGCAATGCAGCCATGTATGGGTAGAGAGGCAAAGGACTTATCCTAATTACCATAAACAATCTCAAAGGCACGTTTACGCTCGAGAAATACCTTTCTTTTGGTAATAGTACATCTATATACCTGGTGGACATATGTTATACACTCTTTAATCTTGAACCTTATGGACGATTCAATGTGTGGAATCAAGACAAGAGAAATCAAGTCAACATTCAAGTTAAAATGATTCTTACTGAATGTGTCCATTTCACAAGTGTGGGTGTTAATGTATTTGCCCACAATCCACATATTTATTTTTAACTTTCTCGCACGCAGCATCCATGTACAACCTTGAAACCATCTACGATAAATAATCTTATATACTTCCGAAGATGACTCATGAACCACAATCTCATTACACTCTTTTATGCTGTATATTCGCACCGCCCTACTTAGTCCCGCTTTATTAGCAAAAAGCATATTCTTTGACAGCACCGTTGGTCTAGACATCCCACATTGCTGTCCGAATGTCGTCAAGATTCCTTGTGAGGGCATCCACATCCGGCATACTAGGCAACTGATTAAGGTAGGGAATCTCCCTTGAATGAAATGACACATGGGACTCGTACACTCTCGGTTTAACGGGAGGTGGAGTCTGCATATATGGAGCATACTGATTGGTGGTATCATGCTCCCTTGTCAAATCAGACTCATCATTCTCGTCCTCATCATCATCACCCTCATCAGAAAAGGGTGTGTCATCTCCAGACTCATAATCATTGTTGTCATAATCACTATCATCTTCCTGACTCTGCGCATCTGCCAAATCCCGATTAAATATATCGTCTTCGGGAAATTAAGTAAGGACAAGATCTTCAAGTTGCTTGTTTTCACTGCACAACCAATAGAATAACGAGTTTTTCAAATTCATCTAAACATTACATATAAACTTATCACTTAACTTACAAATCATAATCTATTGATATCGCACGATGCACATTATCATGTTGCTGATGACTCCCTGATGGACCACCATGATCCAACACACCAAAACTAGGCATATTTCAACTATCCGTTGGTTCATAACTTGTAAAATTCATATCTTGCCGGTACCCCCTTTGGAATATATGAGTGTTAATACAAATACAATACATAAAAAAAAATATCGTAATACAAAACAAAATTAAAATTTACCACTCGGCTTGTGGATTATGTAAACTTGGGAAAAAATTATGTCCTCGCTCCTCATTCATCCATGGAGATAAGTTTAGATCTGGCCAAACTCTTTCAAACGGAATTCAAATAAAACTGCTCCAAAAAAACCAACCGATGATTTAGAGATATCCCTATTTTGTGGAACCTCAATATTGCGAACGTCTTCAGCCTTGACGTACATTTCCATCATTTTTATCACAAGAAGTTCCTGGTATTCTTCCAGAGTCCTCAAAAAATCTGTCAGGGTTTCATTGTCTTCGATGTTAAACTCAGCATAACAAGCAACCCCTTGCGGAGTAACAAAATACAGATATCTTTCGGTTACTTTAATATTACCCGAACGTTTCGTCACACTTATTTTTTTACATAAAAACGATACCAATCTATCGTACTCCATTGTAAGTGGCAACTTAACATGACACTCTAGAGAACAACTATAGCGTACTGAGTTATTCTCCACCACAACCCCATCCCCCACTTCCCAATATAATAAAACCCTAATTTTTTACTTTTCGGACATTATGACAAAATGCAAAATAAGTTATCGAACAAATATTTCGGAAGACCTGAAGGATCATGAAGGGATTTTTATCAAATTCTGAAACTCCTTAAATAAGGAAAAACCCAGTCCGGGCGATACAATAATTGAGGGTATAACACATTCATAATAAGCGCTATATATGTAGCGTGTATTATGCATGCGCTATACCCTCAATTATTGGTGGGTCATTAAAGTTCAGATGAATTATTAATGGGGCAATAAAGTTTATATATAGCACACGCGCGGTGAAAAACTGCGTTATATTATAAAATGGTGCTCAGTTATTTTTTTCGCCTATTTTTATCGTTAACACTTTGGTTTCGGACTCCTGTGTTAGGTTGGTTTGCTATAAAAATTTTACGAAGAGTCTCAGTAATTATTTCTTTTATATATTTTGCAAAGACTGTAGCAAACGTCACCTAAAATACATTAATTTTCTAAAAAGAAAAAAACAAAAAAGAGAAAAAGGAAAGAGACTTACCAAACAAGGATTGGTGGTGGTATAAAATAAAGACTATAAAAGAAATAAACTGAAGGCAAGTATAGAGGGAGATTGATATTTTATTCAACTTTTAAACTTATGTACATAATGAACTAAAAACTCCTCTATTTATAGAAGAAAGGAAGCAGCTGCGAGGCTTTTCAGGAAGCAGTTGCAAGGCTTTTCTTTAGCTGCTTGTAAGTTGTCTGCATGAGCTGCTTGCAACCTGCCTGTTTAATAAGAAGCTGCTGCAAATTATTTCATTAAGCTGCTTGCAACCTGCCTGCATCAGCTGCTTGTAGATAAACTTCAACAGAGTACTAAATGGATAATCTTCTTCAGGAAGATTATCTATAGCGGAGTAATAAATGAACATCCACAATATAATTATTTTTATAACACTCCCCCTTGGATGTTCATTAAAAGGCATTGTGCCTCGTTAAACCTTACTAGGAAAACATCAGTGGGAAAAAATCCTTGTGAACGAAAAAGAGTACATATATTTAGTAATACGCATTTCTAGCTGCCTCATTAAAAACCTTATAAGAAAAATCCTGTGGAAAAAAACCTTAGTAAGGAAAAAGAGTACATCGCTTATTTTACTCTCCCTGATGAAAAACTTGTTTCAGATATTTGAGTCTCCGCATTCCAATCTTGTATACCATCTTCTCAAAATTTGAAGCTGGCAAAGATTTAGTGAATAAATCTGCCGGATTGTCACTTGAACGGATTTGCTGCACATCAATATCACCATTTTTCTGAAGATCGTGTGTGTAGAATAATTTTGGTGAAATGTGCTTCGTTCTATCTCCTTTTTATAAATCCTCCCTTCAATTGGGCTATGCATGCAACATTGTCTTCGTATAAAATTATGGTTCTTTTATCACACTCCAAACCACATTTTTCTTGAATAAAATGAATCACTGATCTCAACCATACGCATTCCCTACTTGCTTCATGAATAGCTATTATCTCAGCATAATTTGAAGAAGTAGCAACAATTGACTGCTTTGTGGAGTGCCATGATATGACAGTACCTCCATATGTAAACACGTACCCGGTTTGAGATCGAGCTTTATGGGGATCAGATAAATAACCTGCATCTGCATAGCCAACAAGATCTGCACTACCTTTGTTAGCATAAAACAAACTCATATCAAGAGTTCCTTTTAAATATCGCAAAATATGCTTAATCCCATTCCAATGTCTCCGAGTAGGAGAAGAGCTATATCTTGCTAGTAAATTAACAGAAAATGCTATGTCAGGCCTTGTAGCATTAGCAAGATACATAAGTGCACCAATTGCACTGAGATAGGCTGTTTCAGGACCAAGGAGTTCCTCATCCTCTTCTGGAGGTTGGAACGGATCCTTATTCACTTCAAGTGATCGAACAACCATTGGTATACTCAATGGGTGCGCTTTGTCCATGTAAAAGCATTTTAAGACCCTTTATGTATAGGTAGATTGATGCATAAAGATCCCGTTTGCTAAATGTTCAATTTGCAATCCAAGACAAAGTTTTGTTTTTCCCAGATCTTTCATCTCAAATTCTTTCTTAAGATATTCAATTGCCTTTTGGAGCTCTTCTGGAGTTCCAACAAGATTTATGTCATCAACGTAAACAGCAAGTATAACAAATTCTGATGTCATTTTCTTTATAAAAATACATGGACAAATAACATCATTTATGTAACCCTCTTTCAGTAAATATTACTAAGGCGATTATACCACATGCGCCCAGATTGCTTTAAACCGTACAAAGATCTTTGTAATCTGATTGAATACATTTCCCGAGATTTCGAATATGCTTCAGGCATTTTAAATCCTTCAGGGATTTTCATGTAAATATCATTATCAAGTGACCCGTACAGATAAGTTGTAACCACATCCATCATATGTATTTCAAGTCTTTTACGTAAGGCTAAACTGATGAGATATCGAAATGTTATGGCATCCATAACTAGTGAATATGTTTCTTCATAATCGACTCCAGGTCGTTGTGAGAATCCTTGTGCGACAAGGCGAGCTTTGTATCTTTCAACTTTATTTTGGTCATTCCTTTTTCACACAAAAACCCATTAATGACCAACTGGTTTTACACCAGCAAGTGTTTGGACTACTGGTCCAAAGACCTCTCTTTTAGCAAGTGCGTTCAATTCTGATTGAATTGCCCCTTGCCATTTTGGCCAATCAGATCTTTGTTGACATTTTTCGACAGATCGGGGTTCACAATCCTCACTATCTTGCATAATGTTAAGTGCAATATTATATGCAAAAATATTATCCACCACTATTTCAAATCGATTTAAATTAATCCCATCACCAGTAGAACTTATTAAAAGTTCCTCACTCACTTGAGTCTCGGGTTCATTGATTTCTTCAGGAATCTCAGAACTAATCAGATCTTGGGTCTCTTCAGGAGATCCCTTCATAATATCATTTTGATCATTTGTCGATTTTCTTTTTCTAGGATTTCGATCCTTAGAACCCAAAGGCCTACCACGCTTCAGGCATGCTTTAGGTTCACTAGTTCTTATGCTAGTAGATAGTCCTGTTGGGACATCAATTCGTATAGGCATATTCTCTGCAGGGATATGTGACTTAGTTATCTTTTTCAAATCAGTAAACACGTCTGGCATTTGACTTGCTATATTTTGTAAATGGATGATCTTCTGGACCTTCTGATTACATATAGGGGTATGTGGATCAAAATGAGATAATGATGAAACTTTTCACATAATTTCTCTTTTGATTTCATTTTTCTCTCTCCCTAATTGTGGGAAATTTGTTTCATCAAATCGACAATCTGCAAATCGAGCAGTAAATAAATCTCCCGTCAATGGTTCAAGATAGCGAATAATAGAGGGTGATTCAAACCCAATATATATTCCTAACCTTCTTTGGGGGCCCATCTTACTGTGCTGTACTTGCACATATACAGCACATCCAAAAATTCGTAGATGGACAATATTTGGTTCATGACCAAAAACTAATTGTGACGGAGAATATTTATTATAATATGTTGGTCTGAGAGGGATAAGTGATGCTGCGTGCAAGATAGCATGGACCCAAACAGTAGTGGGCAATTTTATTTTCATAAGTAGTGGTCTTGCTATCAATTGCATCCGTTTAATAAATGACTCTGCAAGGCCATTTTGAGTATGAACATAAGCTACAGGATGTTCAACTTTTATTCCAACTGATAGACAGTAATTATCAAAAGCTTGAGATGAGAATTTTTCAGCATTATTAAGGCGAATAGCCTTTATAGTAGGCAAACATGAAAAGTTGCACCCACTTGTACCCTAAAGAATCATTATCACATGAAACGTAGCGCATCACCAATATGCGTTATGTTTATTGTCATGTCGACCTGAAAAAGTTGTCGACCTGAAAAGGCCATCAAAGTTACACCCACTTGTACCCTAAAGAATCATTATCATGTGAAACGTAGCGCATCACCATTATATATTATGTGTATTGTCATGTCGATCTGAAAAGTTGCACCCACTTGTACCCTAAGGAATCATTATCACGCGAAATGTAGCGCATTATCAATATGTGTTATGTATATTGTCATGTCGACCTGAAAAAGCTGTCGATCTGAAAAGATGCATCCACTTGTACCCTAAAGAATTATTATCACGTGAAACATAGCGTGTCACCAATATATGTTATGTGTATTGTCATGTCAGCCTGAAAAAGTTGTCGATCTGAAAAGCTACACCCACTTGTACCCTAAAGAATCATTAACACGCGATACATAACGCTTTACCAATATGCGTTACGTAACCTAAAATCACTCTTAGCTGCCTATAAAAACCTCACACATTTTAGTTATAATTTGCGTTGTAACGAAACGAATAGAAAAATTTTCCATTATTTTTTTTATTTTCGAGCATTACAATATTATAACAATCCGGCCGGTCGTTTTGAGTGTATTAGCCCCGATCCCCTATTTATTGCTTCCCCCGTATCTTTTTCTGCTTATGCGACTTGTCGGGAGGTTTTGTTGTGGCTTCGGAGTGAATTGGCTTAGTCCCAAAACGGAAGCTTAAGTCTTAGAATTTTGACCGTAGTTGGAGCTGTATGAAGACGACTCCGGAATGGAGTTTCGTCAGTTCCTTTAGCTCCGTATAGTAATTTTGGACTTAAGAGTGTGTCCAGAAAATTAATTGGAGGTCTGTAGTGGAATTAGACTTGAAATGGCGAAAATCGCATTTTTGGGAAGTTTGACCGGGGGTTTGACTTTTTGATATCGGGGTCAGAATCCGATTCTAAAAATTCTAATAGGTCCATTATATCAATTATGACTTGTGTGCAAAATTTAAGGTCAATCGGACGTGATAGGTTTCGGCGTCGTTTGTAAAATTTGGAAATTTTGAAGTTCTTTAGGCTTGAATTCGTGTGTAATTCGTGTTTTTGAAGTTGTTTGAGGTGATTTGAGAGTTCAACTAAGTTCGTATTGGGATATAAGACTTGTTGGTATATTTGGTTGAGGTCTCAGGGGCCTCGAGTTGATTTCGGGTGGTTAACGGACCAAGGTTTGAAGTTGAGGAATTGCTGAAGGTTTGCATCTACTGGTATAATCGCATCTGCGGATTAGGGGACCGCAGATGCAAGCTCGCAGAAGCGAGAAAAGGGACCGCAGAAGCGGTCAAGGATGCATGCGGCCATGCGTGCACAGAAGCGGTTTGCGCAGGAGTGGATGTTGGCCGCAGATGCGGAGATTGGCGCAGGTGCGAGGGCTTTTCCGCACGCGGTTGGCATAGAAGCGGGAATGGGGCGCACCTGCGAGACCGCAGAAGCGACCAAGTTGCCGCAAGTTTGGAAGGCCTGGGCAAAGTCTTTAAATGCGAGATTTCATGATTTTTATTTTATTTCACCATTTTTGAGCTCGAATTTTGGAGGTTTTGAGAGGATTTTCAAGGGGATTCTTGAGGTAAGTTCCTTGTATTTATTTTTCTTCAATAATTATGTTTTCCTACTGATTTTCCACCTAGATGGTGTATTTTTTAGGTGTAATTTGGGGGTTTGTGGCTAGGTATTTAGAGAGTTGGTTTTGAGGATCTGAATGACCAATTGGTGTCGGATTTTGGTAAATTTGATATGGTTAGACTCGTGAGCGAATGGATGTTTATATTTTGTGACTTTTATCCGATTCTAATATGTGGGCTCGGGTCGACTTTTTTTTTGACGGGTTTCAGAATTTTTGTTAAAGTATTGATTTCATTAATTAGATTAGTCTATTATAGTTGTATTTATGATATGTAATTAATTTGGGATAGATTTGGGCCATTCGGAGTCGGATAATCGAGGAAAGAGCATTCTTACTGATTGATTGAGCTTGATTCGAGGTAAGTAGCTTGCCTAACCTTGTGGGGGGGGGGGGGTGGGAGAAATCCCCTTAGGATTTGGTACTATTGTGATATGTGAGCACCGTGTACGTGTGTTAACGAGTGCGTACACAGGCTATTTGTTGTAAAACCCGATTTTCACTGAGTAGTAACATGTTTTCATTTTAATTGAGTTATGCCAGCATGTGTAGTTATCCTGTTTAGTCTAATATCCCATGTCTACATACTTTAACTGCTTATTTGAACTCTGTGCATCATGCCTAATTGATTTCCTGTTTTTCCTTGATCCTTATCAGTCTTAACTGTAGAATTCTTGCCGTTAATTGTTGTACTTATCGGTTTGAGATATGTGTTTACTTTTGAGACTATGAGGCGGTAACTCGGGAGTTCTCCCTGCACATTTACTTTTGACACTATAAGGCGGTACCTCAGGAGTTCTCCCTACATATTTACTTTTGAGACTACGAGGCGGTACCTCGGGAGTTCTCCCTGAACATTTACTTTTGAGACTACGAGGCGGTAACTCGGGAGATCTACTCGCATATTTACTTTTGGGACTACCAGATGGTATCTCGAGAGTGCCCTTATTGTTATATCATTGTGCGGTGTTGCTATTGCTTTGCGAATACTTTCTGTTATTTTCTCTATTTTACTTCATTTTATTAAATCATTTGTCTTATTATTATATCCCAGTAGGGACCGGATCTGACCTCGTCACTACTCTACCAAGGTTAGGCTTGGCACTTACTAAGTACCGTTGTGGTGTACTCATGAAACTCTTCTGCACATGTTTTGTGTGTAGATCCAGGTACTTCTTATCAACCCCGCTATTAGCTCAGAGTGCTTGTTGTTGTACGGAGACTTCAAGGTACATATGCCGCGTCCGCAGACCTCGGAGTCCCCCTCTATTCTCTCCTATGTCATTTACCTTCCGTACTTCTTTTATTAGACTCTGGTGTATAGAGATACTAGTTTCCTTCTATAGCTTATGACTTATAATGTTCCAGATTTTGGGAATATTGTGTATCACTAGAGTGTTGGTTATATTGTACATGTCGGGCGGCATTGTTACCAGTTATTTAGTTATCTGTTGCAGTTAGTTGTTAAGTTTTACTTCCATTTTTGTTATTTCCGCATTTTGTTAGGCTTACCTAGTCGTAGAGACTAGGTGTCATCACGACGTCTTACGGAGGGAGAATTGGGTCGTGACAAACATGTATGGACGCAATGATGTACCAAGATGTTACTGTGGCAAACATGCGATTTTGAAGCCATGTTGGTCAAATTGCAATCTAGGGCGTAGACGTTGGATGTGTAAACAAGTTGTAAGTTATTATTATTGAAAAAAATGTTTGTTAATAGTTTTTATATAACATGTTAATTAATAGTCTTGTGTTATCATCCCCATTGGTAGGACGAAAATCAATGTGGTTTTGAAGAATGGTATGATGAACCCATTAACTAAGAATACTATAAATCATGTTTGCTAAACAATTGGAATCTGACTGGTGAATACGAACTCCATATCTTGAAATTACAAGAACAACTTGCGGCAGTGAAGGAGAAACTAAAAGAGGCAGAAGAAGAAAATAATCGATTGGAAGAGAAAGTTAAGTGGTTGAAGCATAGAAAAATGGGCGATAGTGGCTAAACAAAAGCATGGATGCGTTTAGTATAGTATTTTATTTTTATGTTATGCGTGGCATGTATTATCTTTAATTGGTGACGAATTTAAACTTATGTTAAGTTGTCTTATTGTTTTTGTGTTCTAGTGTTAAACAAATAAATAAACCAACAAATAAATAATTTTGCTATTATATATTTAATGTCATATATACAACTAAGAATACATATCAATGAGTCCCACATCCTATATGCTTTAAAGCATTGGCTGGCCCGATTCCCATCCCATCTCGCCCTGCTACGTTATCAGGATCATCCTCATCACGTCGCCTCTTTATCGGAGGATGGTTGCAGCATGATCGTCAGTAAGGCTGGCATGCTCGGTAGAAGTGGTCATTGGGCCAGCAGTAACCTACAAAATAATAAGATATTTTATTATATGAAATATAAAATACTAACGTACGTGTTAGCAAAAAAAATGTAATGGCCATACCATGGTCTCAGCGGGCTCCTGATTAAGATCATCCGTCTCCGGCAAGTTAGTATATCACAATGTGGCCTTCGTGACGGGCGATGACAAAATCTTTAAAAAAATAAAAATACTTTAGATATTACTAACTAATCTATAAGGCAAAAACAAATTGAAATAATAGTAATACAAATAAACTTGCGCCTGAGTAGCGACACAATGCTATGTCGGAACATCGAGGTGCACTGGAGTAGATGAAGTATGTGAAAGATCCTCAGCATCCCTCAGTGATGAACCATAACTCAGTCGTCTCCCACTATGCACCTCTCATAGCGGACGATCAACAGCAACCGTCGATGGCTCTGGATGACCAGGAAAATATTGATCCCAATCCTGCTGCGTAATGGCCATGTCCGCGATCAATAATAGAGCTGAGGAGATCACCTGCAAAGTCCCTGGTGACAGCTGAAGGCTGAATGATGAAATATCATGAGGAGTATCGTGTGGCTTAGGGTGTTCACTTGGTTGATCATCTCTAAGATCCTCCACGGGTGCCTCAACGCCCCCTTGTTGGGAACCCTGTCCTCGCCGACCACCACGACCACATCGGCCACCCCTTCCTCTCTGGCCACGTCTACCACGTTCAGGCTCCACTGGTGGACCATGATGGTACTCCTCGGGCGGCACATAAGCAGCCTTGTATCCTAAGCTCCCATCCTCTCGGGCACGTCTCAATGTGTCAGCAGCAAGATCAGTAACCTGAAGGCCAAACACGTGCAAAGCTACCGCTCCCTCCCCTGTATTCTGTAGCATCTCCAGTCCCAACTGGTAGAACTGGTGTAAGCCAATAGCCTGCATAACATATAAAATATTAATTACGGAAGGATAATGTAACGTTATAAGTAAGTATAACAAATAACATACCAGTGCCTCATGCCTCCCGACGTATGGAATGTACCGACCACTATCGCGATGAACGGGATTCCCGACGACAAGTCAGGTAACATTGCGATACCAACCCATGTACTTATGCCCGGCCTCCGTACGGTCAAGTAGAGGGTATGGAGGAATCAGGTCATACCTCTGGTCCCAAACCTCAATCTAGGCCTCTAGCCAGGCCAAATATGTCTGGTCGACCCTGCAGCGATCATCCCGCTGGTAATGTGTCGTGTGCCAAGTGGGCGGAATAGGTACATGCTGCGGGTGACCAAACTGGCAAAGGACTCGATCGGTGGCATGATGCTCGACTATATCGATATATATTAGTGGGACAGAAGAGCTCCACATAGCTCGACCGCGGGAGCAATAATCTGGCAATCCAACTATGAGTGCGTCGCTGTATGGCCTTCATACGAACTATTTATTAAACACAAGAATCAAGAGTAAACGCAATACATATCAAGCTAGGCCAAGTAAAATTAGGTATATATGTACCCGAGTGCCTTTAAGTAAATCCAACAAATCCCTGTAATAAGGGAGATGATGTCGAGCCTCGACCTCGCGGGAGTGGCCTTGCCTATCAACCCACCTCCAAGCTAAAGGGGGAAATGGTGGAGGTGGTGCATCCGGAGCTATCGATGGTTGGAACTGCAGGAACTGCTCCCAGGCCCAAACCTAATATAGATTGTGGATGTAAATTTAAGGCGTTTCTTACTATGTATGTTATAATCATGAAAAGAATTGACTATGTTTTCACCTGCAACAACGGTAAAAAATCGGCAATGTCTCTCTCGGTGCCCATGCACGCCTGACACATCTGCCTATACATGTAAGCTAGAACAGCTACACCCCAGCTGTAACTAGATAAATCATCTAGCCGCTCCAGATGATGTAGAAATCGCAAGCTGATATCCTCTGGTGGTAAATCATCAATAATCTCTGTATCCATCGCCACCAGATGCTGCCAAACGGGCGTCAGCTGTAATTGACTGGCCCCACTCAATGCAGTCTGCTCCGCTGGCTGGAAACCGGTGAGCCGCTATAACATATGAAGGTAATCCACTCCCGTATAATCTCTAAGAGCATGCGGGTAAGCTGCAGTTATACCATCAACAGGCAGCTCGAAAAGAACCTCCACGTCCTCAAGTGTGATGGTAGCCTCGCCGATGGGTAGATGAAACGTATGCGTCTCCGGTCGCCATCGCTCTATCATAGCCGTGATCAACGCCTAGTCGAACTGCAACCGACCGATCTCTATGATCTTGTAAAAGCCCGCACCCTGAAGGTGTCTAACTATACAGGGATGCGGTGGGTGGTCCCTAATGTACTCCCACATATCGTCTATACGTATGGGGCGAAATGTGTGGGACAGACACTACCCATCCCAGATGTGTGAAAACCTATGGTTGCCCTGTAGCAAGAGTAGCTCTCGAGATGCAGATCTGAGATGCACAGGGGAACCTCCATGACGATGTCTGTAAATTGAACAATATTAATTAAAGTATTTTTCTGTCTAATTGTTTAACATCTTTAAATATATTGTAATATCTTTTATATTAATATTTAATCGATAATTTTTCTATATTATTACTTAGATTGATACATTTTCTATATTATTATTTTATATGTTAGTTTCTTACTCAGCTATTTTTTTTGGGTATAATAGAATTAAATAATTAATTTTCATAACTATACATGATATAATTAATAAGTATTCATATAAAAATACTTAGTTTGACAAATTTTCTATATTGTTGTTTTTATGTTATTTTCTTACATTTTTTAACTAAAATTCGAGAGGGTTTGTGTTTGAACTATCATTTTTTTCAAATATTTTTGGGGTTAACAGGGAATTAAATAATTAATTTTAATAACTAAAAAGATATTTTAGTAATTATTCATATAACAAATACTTAGGTTGATAAATTTCCTATATTAATATTTCATATGTTAGTTTCCTATATTTTTCTACTAAAGTTCTACATGGTTTTGTTTGAACTATCATCTTTTTAAAGTTATTTTTGAATTATTACAGAATTATATATTAAGATTTCATAAATAATCAAGATATATTCAATAATTATTCATATAAAAAATACTACAAACTTAATAGTAAATAATATTTAATTTATTTCATTCGTAACGATTTGTTTGTTAACTGTCATATTTTGCCCAAATTTTTCGGCAACTGATTATTTTATGATTCATATCTAATATTTGATAATTATCTACTGATACATTAAATCCATAATTGAGTACTCTATCTGAGTTTGTTAAGGAGAGCACGTAATTTTTATTCTATACGACGGAATCTTAAAGAGCACTAAAGTAATACTACTCTAAATGGCCATAAACAAAGTCAACTATCATAATCTAAACTTTATTATCAGTTTTACTACGCTAAATGGCACTACATAACAATTAAGGGCACAACATAACACTATATAATAATAAAGTCACATATTAATATACGTACAATAATAAAATCACATATAACAATAATTATTCATAAAATAAAATAAAAATATTTTTTACTAATTTTTAGCACATAAATAAACTAATCCGGATAAAAAATAAAAAAATAATTAAATCACAAAACGATCACAAAAAAACATAGACCACAGTAAAAAAAATAACTAATAAGCATTTTATAGACATGAGTTTTACCAAAAAATAAGTCAGAATACCTCGATTTAAAGTTTTTTAAAATGTAAAAAATTGATGATTTGGAAGCCGAAATGAGCAATAGACGAGATCCACTACACGACAACGTCTTGGATCCGGTGTTAGCTTGCTAAAATACAGAGAAGACCCAATTTTGGGGGGACAGGTGAGCTCCAATGGAGTTTTTTGGTTAAAAAATAGGGGGGACCGTTTTTTGTTCCTTTTCGTTCTGTCTGGTCGGGGAAGAAGACTGGCCCGATATTTTATATAGGTATAGCGCATATATAGGATGCGCTATACCTACCTATCTTTTCAGCTTCTAGTATTAACGCATCATGCATATGCGCTATATGTAAACTTTTCCCGCCAATTTAAAGTTCAAATTTAGCGCATGTAACTCATGCGCTATACCTTAACGGACAAACGTGCCGTTAAGGTATGGCACGGTGAAAAATTGCGTTATATATAAAATGATACTCAATTATTATTTTCACCTATTTTTGTGCTTTGAGTCCAAAAAGACAACATTTTGGTGCTGGACTCCCTAAGACAGTGTGTCATAAATGATTAAAGAAGCTTTCGGCATAAGAAATACCTCCAAGAAAGATAATCTATTTTTCATGTTCATTTGATTGAGAATTGAGTTGAACGTCCCATGTCTAATATAATTCGCTCATTTTATGTCGAATAAAGTAATTTATGTTTTTCTCCTACTCCTGTTATCAAAGTGATAATTACTGCTTATGTGTAAAATGAACTAATAACAATGACACTGAAATATTGTTCAGAATTTCTTTGTACTTGGACTGAGAAATATATGGAGTAACATATACTTCTTTCCTGATATTTTCACTCCTCAATTTTACCGTTCCCTCCTTTTGTTACCATACCATGAAAATACTTGTTATCTTCCTAATTTCGTCAAACTTTTAACTCCGTTGTCTCATTAATTTGCTCATTGAGATATTAATCAAATACACACAAAGGAGTTACGTCTTGTTCTCCTGTTATTCACGGTATTTAGTAAGGTTATGGGGGGAAGGGGAATTATTAGTGAGTTGAGCAGAGCCTGAACAACATTAGTATGTGTTTAGACTTACATGTGGGAGAATTGCCTTTGAATTTGTTTAAATAAAATTGTTTTAGGTTTGCTTTCTGGAAAGAATCACCAACACTTAAAAAAACATTTTAAGAAGCCTTCCCTTATACAAATTAATATTTAAATCCAATTAACATCTCCATTTGCTACGAAGGGGGAAAAAATACGCCTCAAGAAAACATAAAAACTCATTTGAACGAAGGGGGGATGGCGGGGGGTTGGGGGGGGGGGGGGGGGTAAGGGAGGGGGGACTTCGAAATTTTGAGTTCAGTGTCTGTCAGCCCAAATCATTTCATGTTGTTTTTTCGTTTTGGAGTTAGTTACCAATTGTTTTGGAAACCCACTCCATGTTTGTTTTGGTTCTAAACCCCTATTGACAGCAAAGATACCAAAAGAGCAATTTCCCTTTAACTAGAAACCCAGAAGTTACTATGCAGCAAAATGTGCCTTAAGCCCCTTAACAGAGGCCATTGATCCACTACTCCCCAGCGAATGAAAGGGGGAGTGAGGGAAGGAATACGTTAAAGCTGGCTTCGTTTGTACCTTCAACGTGTAAACTCGAGAAAGTTAAGGGGTAGGAGGAGCTCCTCAGTTGCCCAGCACTGAGCTATACATGTCCTAAACAACACTTTTACCAAATGGACATCACCTGCTGCTGACCTGCCTTTACATAAATGTAGTAGTACTTACCCATGTTCACAGATGGAGTATAACTTCTCTGCAGTATAATAGTTGCCTTGCTTCCATATCAAATGATGCTGACTCCTGCAGAGATTTAACAACAACAAAAAAAATTCTCGTGGCCAAAATTCAGGAACCAAAATTTGGACACTCAAGGGTTGGGATTTTGCTGAGAATCAGAAGTTACATCTGTTGCAGAAGGTGTGGCATTGTGAGTCTGAGGAAGAACAGAAGCACCAGCAATGGGATCTGAAACTTGTGTGCCATTAAAAATTTGTTGAACACCCTGCCAATGGTATGCGGTTTGTGTGATAGGATTAGGGGGATAAAGTGCTTGAAGTCCAAGTCGTCCTTCAAAGCACTTGAGCTTTGACTTGTGCTTTCTACCCAAAAGATGACTTCTAAGATTCTCTCGTGTATCAAATTTCACATTGCACAGGTCACACATCAAAGGAATCACAACCTTGGGTTTGGGAGGTTCAATCAGCCGCCTCTTTGCTTTGGAAATTTTCTTTTCCTGCCCTCCATCATCTAGCATCTTGCGTTTCAAACCACACGTTTGAACTACATCGCATTGTGCATCATTGATTTTAACTTCAGTTCCTAATTTAATTTCGGACGGTACGGTGTCTAAAGGAATATTTTCTGGCGGCTTCTGCTTAGTCTCTTCTTCCTTAGGCAAATCATCAGGCTTCATGTTCGTTTCTGGTTTTAAATCACCAGAAGGTTTGTGTACATTCTGGATATCACTAACAGTTCTGTTTTCTGCTTCCAATTTTTTCAAGTTCTTTCTGTGCCGCTTACCACTCTCGTGCTGCTTAAGGCTGCTCATCTTACCAAAATCAACCTTGCACAATTCACACCTAGCAACTCCAGCAATATTGCTAAATTGACCCCTACCACCACTTTTGTGCTGACCATCAAGCTTCATGTTTGTTCCTGGTTTTAAATCACCAGAAGGTTTCTGTACATTCTGGATATCACTAACGGTTTTGTTTTCTGCTTCCAATTTTTTCAAATTCTTTCTGTGCCGCTTACCACTCTCGTGATGCTTAAGGCTGCTCATCTTACCACAATCAATCTTGCACAATTCACACCTAGCAACTCCAGCAATATTGCTAAATTTACCCCTACCACCACTTTTGGGCTGACCACCACCCCTTGTACCGCCCTTATCCAATGATTGACCAGCCTGCAGAAATAGCCTCATGTGAACATGCAAGACTTCAACAACCAATTCCAACAAAATGGATTACCAAAAGTAGAGGAGAAAATAGCAATGCAAAGAGATCTGCAAAAATTATAAGCACCACATGATTATATATCAAATCACACAAACCAGAGTAACTTTACAGCTTAACACCCTGCTTTTGTCTGCATCGCTAAATAGTTACACCATCTCCACAAATTTAATCAACCTTTTGACAAGGTAAGACAAAATTAATGGTTAGTATTATGGTCATGACGAGAAGAATAAAGTAGACTCAAGGTGGAAAAAGATTGACCACTTGGTAGAATTGATAGGCTTAATGCCTATGGAGGAAGTCTATAAATAGAGTGGTGTTCCCATAATACTAAGTATTAACAGAATTGTATGATGATAATACTAAGTATTAGCCCCTTGAGCTTTGGTCTAGTGGTAGAGCGCAACTTGTGATTTGGTTAGGCGCGCGCCAGGGGTTCGAACCCTGCCACATACAAAATCCTAGTAATTAAGTAGAGGGAGCCCATTATCCACAAGTTTTGAACCGTGTGCCACTGAACCTTGGGGATTTCTCGGTTGTTAAAAAAAAAGTACTAAGTATTAGCAGAATGGTATGAAGAGATGAAGAAATTGGATCAGCAAAATTCTAAAACTACGGAACCAACTGGTTTCACACCGGGGGAACAATTATAGCCGGATTCCAATGTGTATCAGAAAAATATATTCCTTTCTATCTGAGCTTAGCCTGCCAAACATTTTTTACTTCCAGGAAAGAGAAGCCCTCTCTGCACGCTTGACCTTTCTTCTCCTTGCTCAAGGTTAAACCTAAACTAACCTTTAACCTTCCTAGTCACAGCCACAGTATGCTACCCGAACAACATATTCTACCAGTACCTCGCAGGCACTCAAATTTCCCCATTTTGACAGACATAATCTCAAAACAGCTGAATTAATGACATTGTCCAATAAGTGTATTTTCTACGTATAAAGTTTCCACGGCCACTCCCACCTCCACAAGCACAGCCCAGCATTATAGAAGAGATTGGGACATTGGCATATCTCAACAAATGATAATTAGGTGTTGCCATGTCTATATGACTTGGGAAAAGTTTACTTCGTTCTCAGACAAGGGATATTGAACCCGTGAATCACTATCACAAACCAAAGATGATGCCTAGATCTCGTAGAAGGGAGCAAATCCGATAACACAATTGATAGCATTGGAGACGTTGTAAGTATAAAGCAGCCAACTGGTCTACTTGAAACTTCAGTAGAAGAGATTTTGGGTTAAGCTAACCTCCAAAAGCAAATGAGCCTGGTCTACAAGTAGCTTTCTTCCTATAGACCATAACACCCTGCAAATGAATCCTTTGAGCACCCTATTCTTTTATATCACTTTTACTCGACGTGAAGTAACATATAAGAGATTAACTTCACATGACTTTCGAACAAAAAGGTCACAAGGTCATGGTTGCAGATATAACAATAGTAGTGTTAGCAAATTCAAAAATCAGAAAGCGAAAACATCCCACATGATTACTCCAACAGCTATAGACCACCATCTCTTGACTGATACACTCTCCTACCTAGGAGTATGGTCTGGCCCAATTTATTACACGGTTAGCGTTGAAACCCATTATCAAACTCAAGTTATCACTTACGAGCCACTAAAGACCAAGGAAATACAGTTATGGTGACATAAGGAAGATCTTATTTTGGTAAGCATGCATTTGGGAGCAAAAGAAATGGATAATTTTGGGTCTCATTCCTTTGCGGTCCAATAATATATCTTAAAAATAATTCCTCGTCCCTTAATTGTCAATCAAACAAGCTAGACTATTTTTTTCCTTTATCACCCCTTTCCTACTAACTCCATCCGTCATGCTGTTCAACACTCGCCATGCTTTCTAGGCCATTGTCCCCAATCTATTAGTAATCGAAGTTAACTCCTTACAAAAGTCAAAAATCTCAGTTGCTCGGCCACATAAAGGCTATTAAGAAAGATTCAGCGAAATGAAATGTCCCCAAGAACGCATTCTGCAAAATACTCTAGACATGGTGGATCATAAGTTCTGTAAAACCTGAAATTCATCATGTATTCAGAGAAATGAAATGTAACATCTATAAGTCAATGTTGTCAAAGGCTCTCTTGAGGCGCGCATAATCCTAAAGCTAGGTGCAACATAGGTTTTGCGCTTCACCTCATTTAAGCTGCACTTCAGTGCAGACACTACAGCATGCTCATTGTTTCATGAGCCTTGCCTTGAAGAGAGCACACCAAATACTTGTGGTTTCGGTTTTGTAGTTATATTTCTTGAACTACATATATTCTTTTTATCTTTTCCCTATATTAAGCCTTTATTCCTTAAAGCCCACTCTTATTTAGTAGCATTTTTTGCTTAAAGCCCCAACAGATTTCAGCTTTAAACATATATTCCAGAACTTCACGGGAAAAAAAATAATCTGATTCCTACAACTTACATGCGAAAGCAATCGAGATGGGCCCGGACCAAGACCAGGACGTGCACCGGCTCCCAAACCCGGCCCCGGCCCACCAATCACGGGTCCTGACCCTTCAGCCTGGGGATAGCAACTTTGCCAGTGCAAGCCCAGATGCTGGGTGAGTTGTGCCAACGCTGCCACAGCCAGAACTGGCGCCGGGTTCAGCCCTAGCCCGACCCCATCTGCCCTTTGGGGCAAATTCTGCTGATACGGTAACTGAACATGTACTTGTCCATGTGATGAGGAAGAGGGTTGACTTGAAACTCCCGGTGGATGAATCGGCGGTGTTTGATAACGCCATTGTTGATGGGTTTGTGGGTGTTGTTGTGGATGATATGTATTTGAATAATTAGGAGCATAATACGATGAGTATTGCTGTTGGGATTGTTGATACTGCTGTGGTGGTTGTTGTTTCTGTTGATGTGGACCTTGTTGGTATTGCTGTTGGGGTTGTTGATACTGCTGTGGTGGTTGTTGTTTCCGTTGATGATGGCCTTGTTGGTACTGATAATTGGGGTAACTGGATTGGCGATCATAGGGTTGAAAATGAGATGGGTTATAGGGTTGTGACGAATGGTAAGGATATTGGTTTTGCTGAGATGAATAATCCATTAGAAGAGTTGTTGCTTGTGGACAGATTATTTACCTGATTTCTTGAGTTTTAGGATTTTTTGTTTCTCTACTCTGCATTCTGTCTAGCTATGTGCCTCGGTCGGTTCGGTCCGTTATTATAAAATTACAGTTCGGTTTATTGATTTTCGGTTTTGTAATATTAATAACCAAATCAAACCAAAGTATTTACGGTTCGGTGCGATTTTTTCAAGGTTCGGTTCGGTTATTTCCGGTTTAGTTTTTCGGTTATTAACTGTTCAAAATTTTTATATCCGATGTAGACTACGGATCTTTAATTGTAGTAAATTCTTTCACTATTTCTAGTTGGCAGTCCGACACTCTCGAAACACCAGTTATACCACTGGATTTTAAGCCTTGGCAATGCATGAAAAAGAACAGAAAAAAGATTGCAGAAAAGACTGCAAATCTCAAACGGTAGAGCATTCTGGCTTCCCATTTCAAAGAACCAAAGACTAACACTTAATTTGAGCATTTGGGCTTAGTAAGACTAATAGGCTAATAGGCTAAGGTACAGATGGGCTTGGCTAACTTGGGCTTCAGATGGGTATGGGTAGCGTAAGCCTGTAGGCCGAAAATTTTGGGTATGAGTCCAAAATTTCGGTTTTTCGGTTTAACCGAAAATTGAAATACCAAAATCGTAAATCGGACCGAAAAACCGAAATTTAATACTTTTAAAACCGCACATCGACCGAGTAACCGTTTAAACCAAAATCGAAAAATCGAAATTCACGATTCGGGCGATTTTTTTGGTTCGGCCGATATTATGCTCACCCCTACTCACAACTGGAGATTGGGGTCGTCGCATTTTTGGAAGTTAACTGGTTTATTTGCTGCGGTTATGATTAGATCTGAAGCCAGAAATGCACAAAGCTCCTTTTGGGCTTCATTTATGGGCCATCACTCCTTTGACCGGAAATTAACTAACATGGCCGGGTGAAATTCAAAAATAGTCAGATTTATAAGGGGTAATTGAAAAATAGTTACAGTTTCAAAACTAATCGAAATTTAGCCACTTTTTATGTAAAGATAAATCTGAACGAAAACACTGTTCAAAATACGGAAAATATTCTAGCATAATATATTGGAGTTTGAATTTTTTACATGTGAACTTCCAGCATAATATACTGGAGTTCTAGCATAATTTACTGGTCCAGCATAATATGCTGGAAGTTCATACACATGTGCTTCAATCTCCAGTATATTATGCTGGAACTTTCCGTGTGCTGGAGTTCCAGCATAATGTGCTGGGAGTTCATACACAGGTATACCAATCTCTAGTATATTATGCTGGAACTTTCCGTGTTGCAACAAAATAGTGACTATTTTTCAATGACTTTGCAAACGTTGACTATATTTCAATTACCAGTGCGAAAACTGGCTAGCTCGTGCTATTTTTACAAATATAAAACACAGTCTGTTGCGCCACTCTGATAACCTCACGCATGAGTTGGCACATAGAGAACCATGTTTTATCTGCACCAAATCAGATGATTTAAATTTCTTTTTTTCATCAGATCATTTAACTTTATTATTATACTCCTAACACTTAACGGATTGAATTGAATGGTAAATGTGTGAATTCAAGATATATGTCTTGTGTTTATTTAATTTGATATAAATATCAAATGCCAGTAAATGTTTACCACTAAAGAATGGTCATGCTAAAGAGTTCATGATTACAAACTATTGTCGTGAACGTTTTCATCACACAAACAGTTTTTACAATATAATATAAACTAAAGGTTTATATTAACCTTAATGTTTTCAGATTCGGAGAATCAGATATGCATTTTAGACATCTTAATTTTCAAAAGAGAAAAACATTTATGAAGTTTATCCTATTTATTTTAACCAATATAATTTGCCTGAAATATTATATGTTTAAGTTCTTAAAACCAGAGATTTTCTTTCAGTATTCTATTCTTTTGATCCCAGCCAAACATATTCAAATAATAGGGAAACAAATTTCACTAGGGTGCCTAACTCAAGCTTTAGATCATGCTGATTGCTGACCATAAAACTTGTGTGGAATGCAGTGAGTAGTTAAAAGTTTTCACTAGGGTCACAACTAGCATCTCTTTTTTTTTTCCAGCCCAGTTATAAGTCACAATTGACACCCCTTCTCTTTGAAATCAATTATGGACTCAATTGAGTGACAACAATATTGTCAAAGATGAACATAAGATCTTAACCTAAAATAGCCTATTAGGTGGAAGTGGTCATTCAACCTATAAACCCACTGCCATTTCTCTTCTCAATCAATGACATACCACTACTAGAAAGTGTAAAATTTTCGACCATCAAACCGATCGGAAATCAGTCGGAAATCACTTATTTTTGACAGAAATGAAGTGGTCGGTATATAGATTGCAGTAAATTTCTTTTTGACCAAAACGGTCGGAATTTTGCGACCAAAATAGTCGTAAAGTAAAAGAATCTCGGAGACCGGGTATCTTTTGCGACTAAAATGGTTGGTACTTTTCTGACCAAAACAGTCGCACATTTAAAATAAATAATTAATTATTTCTTGACAGTTCCGACCGTTTTGGTCGATAATTTTAATAACTAATTTAAATTAAATTCAAAATTTCCGACCAAATCAGTCGGAAAAATAAAAATGAAATTAAAAAAATAATTTTTTCGACCACTTCAGTCGTAAATTTGGGAATTCTCAGTTAAATTTTTCGACCAAAGTAGTCGGAAATTTTGAATTTTTTCAGCAGAATTCTGCTGCATTTTAAGCTACACTACTTGCAATTCAAAACTAATAATTCAACCAATCATTCAACCTAATATGTGTCACAATTGCTCAAACAATTGAACACAACATCGAATATCAAACTACCAATCTATACAACACTTTCAAACAAGTCTAAACATATCTATTATAACACAGTAAAGTATAAAAACTTCAACCAAATGATATTCAAGTCTAAAACACATAATCCAAGTGTAAACCCAACCAAGCGGAAACCAATAAAGTCTAAACTCATATTACATTCAAAATTACTATCGATCATCATCCGTTTCAATCTCCTTATTGTTAGATTCTTCCATCCTAAGTTGTTTTCCATGGTTTGCCATGAAAGTTCGCATCATATTTATTGTTTCTTGAGCATTATCCCATTGTTGAGTCAATTCATTGATTTGCGTCTGTATTGTCTCAATTTCTTCGGGTGAAGCATAAGCACCACTAAATAATGCGGTTGGATGACTGGACGATGGCTTCACTCCAAGTCTGTAGACTCTACCTTTATTTATTTTCATGAAAAATAAAAAAATATTTAAATGAGCAAGAGAAGAAACATACAACTTGTGCAAAATAATATTAAAATAAAGTCATATCTAAAAAATTACTAAAATATTTTATATATTTATTTACTCCACTGGATGCCTGTATCCATATCGAAGTCATATTTTCGGGCGTCGGCTGAGAATCAGGCTGAGTTTGTTGCCACTCCTCCATTCATCTGTGATACCCTTCCTGAAATGTTGTTGACAAACATTATATAAACGAATTAATCTTAACCAAGAATAAAGGTAGTATTATTAGAATTACATATGTCTTTGATGCACGCGGTTCGACCCATGCTTCTCTTGTACCATCCTTCTTCTTCTTCTTATGTGTCTCCTCAAAGACGGTAGCATGAGACACATCTCCCCCAAGTGCCTTTTCCTTTCAAAATAAAAAAATTGAGTTTATTACTTGAATCTCATATAAGTAAAGTTGAGTAAAATTTTATAAATAACTTATCAATCTCAATCGATGGGCCGCAAAACTGATTGAACCTCCGGTATGCAACGAGCCACCCTTAGTGGAGGCTCTTTTTGCCTTCGCCTTTTCACTCCTCTGCTTCCATTATTCGGTATTCCACTTCGCCAATAGTTGATTCCAGATATTGAATGCAATTGGCATCAAAGATTCCATGAAAATATGATAATCGTGGATTTTCATAGACGTCAACGTTCCTTCTTTCATGTCAACACACCTAGATAAGTTTGATGCATACCCATCAGGCATCCTCAAATTATTAACCCAATCACAAATCTCTCTTCTTTCATCCAAAGTGAATGTGTAGCTGGCCTTAGGCTTCTGAATCTTGTTGTTCAAGTACGTCAAGTACAACTCAGATCGCCTACATTATTCTTTCAAATCCATCCTGGCATTCAAGTTATCTTTTGTCTTGTTGCTTATATCCATCACAGTATTAAACAAGTTATCAAAAAATTTCTTCTCTATATGCATGACATCAAGATTATGCCGAAGAAGATTGTGCTTCTAATAAGGTAACTCCCAAAAAATGCTCTGTTTTGTCCAGCTATGTGTTACACCATACCCCGATATCTTATTAGGAAATGGATACTATGTTACCTTCGGTAGATCCCTAACTCTGTTCCAAATCTCTTCAGGCGACAAGACATGCAGTGGCTCCTCATAATCATTTTTGTTCTTCATAAATGCACTAGTATTTCTCCTAAACTCATGATCCATTGGCAAGAAGCAGTGATGACAGTCAAACTATGTGTTCGTGCCTCCATGTTTCAAAGTGAATGCCTTTGTGTCTTCCATACAAGTCGCGCAAGCTAACTTTCCAATAGTTGACCACCCGGACATCATTCCATAAGCAGAAAAATTATTTATAGTCCACATCAAAGAAGCACAGAGTCTGAAGTTTTGCTTAGTTGATACATAATATGTTTCCACACCTTCATGCCACAATAACGTCAACTCATCAATTAGGGGTTGCATGTATACATCAATCAATTTTTTTGAATTGCGTGGATCTGAAACAATACAAGTTAGAAATAAATATTGACTTGTCATATACAATTCAGGCAGTAGATAATACGGCATAACAAACACCGGCCAACATGAATATGGTACAGCAGACACTGCAAATGGAGTGAATTTATCATCACATAATCCCAGCCTAATATTTCTCGGTTCACCTGCAAAGTCTGGAAACGCCATATCAAATGCTTCCACGCTACTCCAACTGACGGATGCCATAGTGTCACGCCCCAACCTCGGGGAGCACCACTGGCGCTCAACCGAGATATCCCAATCAAGCAAGCCTATACAATACCTTCTACCCGAACTTTCCCAAGAATATAGAGAAGATATATTTCATTAATTAGACCATGAGACGATCAACTGAGCAACACCAATTCATCACCATTAGTTACGTCATTTATGAGCCTCCAAAATATTATATTACACATTCATATTTTAGAAGTGGAACATGTGATACAAATACAACATTCAAGTTTGACTTTCCCAACACCAATATACAACCCACACTATATCTACGGAGCCTCTAACATATACAAAAGAGTACGATGATAGTGCCGGCAATAAGGCCCATGCTATACCTCAAAACATAATATACAAGAAACCAAAAGATACACGACCCCAAAATGAAGTGGGGCTCACCAAGTCAGCTGGGAGGAGGGTGTACCGCTACGCCTACTATGAAACTACCTGCATCCATTAAAGATGCAGCTCCCCCGGCAAAAAGGACATTAGTACATATGAAATAGCACTAGTATGTAAGGCTAAACACCTTCTCAATAGAACGAGTAACAATACAAGGAGAAACAATCATAGGATCAAAATGAAAGCTTCAAATAATACCAAAGCATCAAGTTAGGAGCAAGATAAGTTTTCAAGTAAATTTCAATATTTTAGGTTGGGAGATCTTTAGTACCGATATACCAACGTGATTTTAGCATGGAGTCCGATCACGGCCCGATCGGCTAGGCTGTCTTACCCAAGACATCTAATTACAATCACAATCACCACCATGTGCACGACATGACATCCGATCTCGATCCGATCGGCTAGGCCATATCACTATAATGTTGTGTGGATCGACATCACCCTCCACTAGCTATCATCTCATCCCAATTAAGGGGAATAATCTCAACGCATCAATCTCATCCCATTTGAGGGGAATATCCTCAACATATTAGTACGGAGATTTACTCCTCAATCATTCCCATACTGGCACGTGTAGTTTCGGGGTTAGGTTATTTCAACCTACCCTTCCTCGGTGACTAATAATACTCCCAAAATGTTTAATGTTTATTATTTCACAATCTTTTACACATCTATTCATTTCATTGGTACTAGTGGCCACAAATGTAATATTATTCTTGGCACGTTGGCCGTATTTCATATTTCATACTCACCCATTTCACTTTCAAACATCATCGTGGATTATCAACATTAAGGCATTTCTAATCAAGACTTTAAGTATACATATGAGCAAATAAGAGTTAAGCATATTGAGTTTTCTTCCATAATTTGGCCTACTAACTTTCATTTGAAACACGACTTGAATTCATAACATTGTAATACACAACCTATACTTTGAACACATTCCCGAAGGATAACATAATATGATAAGATCATTTGGAACACATTCTGAACATATAACTTTCGGCACAAAATCTATTCGGAATAGTCAAATTTATAATGAATAACTCGGAACATGAGAAATAAGAATTTGGCCCATCATACTTGAGACTTACGAGAACATCGTGGGATTCCATTCTAAGAGAGAAGTTTAGCCAGCATACCTCGCTTTGAGCTTTTCTTAAATTACTACAATGTTATGAAAATCCTAGCAACTTTGATCTATTTAGAGACATTATAAAATTGAAATGTAATTAGGAAGATATTTGTAGGTTCAGCTCATTTAAGCATTCTATCAAATGCTAGGTGTGCATTATGATTTCAAGGTTATTCTATGGTGGAATCCTTCATCTCACAACCCAATATTTATTTATTTGAGCTCAACAACCTTTCCACAAACCTTGATGGTATATGTATGCATAAATAACACTCTCATACCCAAGAATCACACTCCCCATTACCCATCTTCTACCCCAAATTCGAAATGGAAATCTAGGGCTAGAACCTTACCTCTTTAGAAGACAACTTTGAAAGTTTTCCTTGTGGATTCTCCAAGACATGAGCTAGGATTGATGAACAAAATGCTTAGGGATTCCTCCTCTCACTCTAGAGCACTTTCCTCTCTCTAAAATAGCAGTTGGAACCTTTTAAAATAACCCCCAAAGTCTTTTTATAAAAATGGGATCGGGTGAAATTTTTTCAAACTTAAACTTACGAAGTCGGGTCTGCGATCTCAGACCGGACCGCAAAACAAGTATGCGGTCCGCAATGGGGACCACAGAAATGGCCCCAACAACTGGGCAGGCCTGGTCAGGTCTGCGGCCGTTATGCGGCCCACAGAACGGTTATGTGGTCGCATAACGTGCCGCGAAATCTCCCTCTGAAAATATTCATGTTGATCCTATAATGGATTGTGCGGCCCGCAAAATGCTTATGCGGCCGCATACTTGACCGCAAAATGATCTTTCAAAATTGGCCCAAGTTCTGTTGCACTTTGTGGCCGATCTGCAGTTCGCGAAGAGGTTCTGCGACATAGTGGACCGCAAAAATGCCATGTTGTGCAAAAATTTTCCTTCAACTCCCCGACATATTGTACAACCCAAAAAGTTCGTACATCCTCAAACACATTAGCCTACCTCGGCACCATGAAACCCCAGGTTTTAGTAAAATATTATGGGGCCTTAAATATAGCACATCATCTAGCCTTCTATGTTCATAATGCCATCTTATATGAGGAGCGGAACTCATTGATGTATATAACCTCTTTAACCTTGGTATAAGGAGTAAGTAGTGCATCGCCTTCACTGGAACCTTCTTCTATTTAGTATTTGTCACTTCTTTGTAACACGACTGGTTACAAAATTTGCAATTTTCTAAAGATTCATCATCCTTATAGAATAAGATGCAACCTTTCTACCAACAATCAATCTCCTCCAATGAAAGACCTAACTTGGAAACCAATCTTTTTGCCGTGTAAAAATCTTTGGGCAAGTCAATCTTGGTCGGATTAAGTTTATTAATAAGGCCAATGATAGAATCCATGCCCGCTTGAGAAATAGAATTATTTGATTTAATACTTAGTAATCTAACTGCAATAGACAACTTGGAATGCGTTGCACCTTCATAAAGCGGACAACTAGCTTCCTCTAACTGTTTGAAGAAGCTCTTAATCTCTTCATTTGGTTTGGATTGAGCCCCAGGGAACATCTCAAAAACATCCCTCATTATTTCATTAAATCTAGAATTTTCAACATTAATATTCTCCTTTATTTGAAGCTTTGAAGTCTGAGTAAAAACCCAAGAAATTAAGTCGGGGTCGTATTCAAGGGTCAATGGACGAGTAGTGCACTTAATGAGAGAAAAAAAAGTTGAGCAGGAGCGAAATTCAGATACGTGACCGCGCATGAGAGACCCCAGCGCGCATACGACGGCGCAAGTTATACAGTACTCTGCCAGACATGCGCGGCCATGAGCGCGGGTACAGCTCCAGATGCGCGGCCGCGCATTTCCGTTCCGGGAACTTTACCCATGCCTATTTTGATAAATTTGGAGGCGGCTCTTTTTAACCTATATGAAGCCTAGCTCGTCTCAAAACAAGGGATCTGAGATTTTCTAGCAACCTTTGGAGAGAAGCAGGCAAGTAAATAATAGAGACTCTAATTACTTCATCCAATTCATTCAATACAGAAGTTTGTTTGATTTTGTGAATTGTAATGTCTTCTTGTTCTTCTAATACTCTTGTGATGAATAACTTTTCCACTATGGAGTAATCTTTCTTAGGGTTATTGACGGATATTGTGATTTGACTATTGTTTTGGGTTTTTACTTTTTATTGATTGCCTGAATCCATTGAATGATTTATTAACTGAATTGCAAGGCCAATTGTGGTTTTACTTTAATCGAAAGAGAAGTGTTGCTGCAATTCACATTGTGTTATCTTGTTTGGGTTGATTTTACGCCTCTCATAGGTAATCAAAAGAGTTTAGAGAGTTATCAGTTAACCCAATTTAGAAGAATAGTCAAGAGATATTCTTCGAAAGATCACGCATTCACTGTATTTTTGCATATGTTCATAGAACCTGTCATTAGGTTGGTTAACGGGACTCTCATTCATTCGAAAGAAGAATTTGAACCCTTAAGATAGCCTAATCATCTGTTTAAATCGAAAGAGTCAATAGAAGTTTAGAGTAAACTTAGCACGGAGTTACCCAGAATAATAGTTGATCACATATCTTGTCACAACCCTTACTTCTCACCTTAATATCCAATCGTTGTTACTTAGTCATTAAATTTCCATTATTTTCTCACAATCGATAATCTTATTTTTTACTATTAGTTGATAATAACATAAATCAAAGGTTTATATTCCTGGATAGTGTTAAGCTGAATGTTTATTAGAACATTATTTAAACCAATCCTTGTGGAGACGATTTATACTATACTATCTTTGACTAGCGAGCTTAAGTTTTATATACCGGTTTTGTGCTCGTCAAATTCTGGCGTTGTTGTCGGGGATTGGCGATTAATAGTGTTTGAATTAATTTTTGGTGCTAATTCAGGAACAATTTTATTTTATTTTCCTTTTTTACGCTCTTCTTATCTGTGTGCAGGCAACATGTTAAGTTCAGTGCTGTATGACTTGATCCTCTTCCAAGGAATTGGTGCCATACGATCGAGCGGATTGTTGTTGGGTCAGCCTTCAACTCAAAATACAATGGTGAACAACGAAGAGGAGGTGAACCTAGCTACGAGAGAGGCAACTGATCGCGTCCAATTGCACACCTCAAAAGAAGTATGAAATGGTCGTTTGTAATTATAGAAACCCAACTAAGAGTCGGAGTCAAATCCACAGGGAGCTAAGATGGGAGTTAGGGGTATATACTTCAATGTGCGTGATTGAATTATCAAGATTCCACTTCCACAAAAAGATTGATTTTCTATTTCTAATTTTTACTCCATTGATTTCCAAATAAAGAAAGAAAACTAGATATAACTGTTTTTGGGGTTTTTCCAAATTGATAAAAAGCCTAGGGCTGGGACCATTACCTAGGTATTTGCCTAATGGGATAAAAAATTTAATGCTTGTTCTGTTGACTGGGGTATATTATAGCTATCAACTCTAAATTACCCACTCAATACCTCTCGATCAGAGAGTGATTTTGCCCAATTTGGCTTTCTCAAGACCAAATGGGTATCACACAAAACAGTTCATACAAGCTCAAGTCGGGTCATTACTATCTCTAGGTTGAATCCTTTAATCGGGTAAATCAATCTCTCAATTGACCCAATTCCTTATTAGCCAAGTTGTCCTAGACTAGGTCTCTCTTTCTCAAGAAAAGACTAAGTCAAATAGGCATGAACTAATGTTTGCAACCATTAATTCCTCAAATTAAAGCATGAAATAAGCTAAATAATAAACACTCAATCATAAACAAGCACTAAATTAAGTACCCATAAGGTTTACACACTAGGGTTGGGTCACAACCCTAGTAGATATCTAGCTACTCATGCTTTGGTTTGAAGAAAATAAAGAAGAAAGACTAATTAAACTCATAATGATAGCTTATAATAATTAAATATATTATAAAATAAACCAAAGCAAAGTAAACTTCCAAAAATGGCAAAGAAAAATGGCTACAGTAAGTGCTGATGTTCAAACTTGACCTAATTTCATGAAACTCTTCTAATTATACAAGTCTGAAAATCTCGGACAAAAATACCACTCGGGAGGTTCTACGGCCGTATAATTCCATGTGCGGTCCGCAAACTTCTTCATCTAGAAGGAGCTGGGATTCTGCGGCCGCACAATTCTGAACTGCGGCCGCGAGGCAACATTTCTGTGGTCCGCAAATTTAGAATTGCGGCCGCAATGTACTTTTCTGCGGTCCGCAATAGTAGGATTACGACCGCAAAAATCTTGTGCGGTCCGCAAGTCACTGAAGCTCGGGACTTGGTATCTCTTTGATATTGACCCTTAGCCCATCTTTTGCGGCCACACAATTCATGTGCGGTCCGCAATTTGCACATTTATCTGCAGATGTTTCCTTCTTTGGTTGCGGTCGCAGATGGAATTCTGTGGAACGCACATTGCATGCTTCTATACCCTTTATTGCCTTATGTTTAGACTACTCCTTTTTTAGTCGAATTTTATCTCGGGAGTCCAACTTCCAGCATTCCTGTAATTTTGCACAATTTTATTAGTTTCGGGAACACAATTCAATGCTTTCAGACTAAAACAAAAGCCAAAATGCGCTAATAAGTAGTCAAAATCCCCACTTATCAACTCCCTCAAACTTAAGTCTTTGCTTGTCCTCAAGCAAACAATTTAGTTCCCACCTCCAGAAGTTAAGTGTCATTTCAACGAGTCGAAGGTGAGCCATCCACACATCACTTGGGACCAATAATTACCCACACTACTTATGTATTATCAACAAGGCGACAAGTTAAATATTTGTGCACATATAGTTCTAGAGTGACATTTGAGCATCAAAAGTTGACTTTACTCATCAAGGACTCTTTCTCTATCATGTAGGTCATGATGGATTCCAAACTCTTCCTCCTCTACTTTCCGGTTTCCTGGATCACGTAAGAATTTTAGCACTCAATCCAAAGATTTATGAAAGGTTCACCCATCTCTCTCAAGAGAATATCGCAAGTACGACTTCAAGTACCATAAGCTTGTCTCTCATGTAGATCGCCACTAATGTAAGCTCACTCGGCTCGAGATCAAATAGGACTTCTTTTGGGATTGAATGAAGGCTTTTGGATTAGGGTTGGATACAATATGGTTGAGTGGTTACACCTTCCTTAAGCACTCCATCATTCATTTCTCGGCACACACTTTGCCAATTCCTTGAGGTACTTTCTTTTCCTTGGGGGACTATAGAGACTTAACATCACTCTTTCTTGATCATTACATTCATATTTCTCCATGTTTGGGATCATTGCCTTTCTTTGAATCCCTTCAACTTTTCTACTTATTCACTTTTTTTTTGCATTTTTTTTTGTTATTTTCTTTTCTTGCCTTTCCTTCTCATCATTTCTTTTCTCTTTTTGTGCCTTGAAACCTTTTTCAATTTCCTCGTCTCTCCTCCAAACTTACGTTTTTAGCCATTTATTTCACAAGAGTGTTAAGGAAAGCTCGGGTGCCAAGAGAGGGTCACGGCAAAATGGGTCAAGGCTTGTAACATGGTTATCAAATGAGAGAGGCTCGAGGCTCAATTGGGTTGACTAGGGATACCAACATTTGTAGGCAATATAAAATTCAAACGGGTCAAGAAAAGCCTACAATCACTTTTCAAGCCAAGCAAAACTTAGGATTTCGACTTGAAACACATTCGGGACAAGTTCTAGACCTTTCACACAGGTACTTGGACTAGCAACAAAATATCTCACCCCTCACATAACTGGATTGTTAAAAAGGACAGAGTTGAGGGCCCACAATGGCCACATTCAAGTTTAAAAATCACTATGGTTCAATTAAACCACTCGATGGTTGCCAAAGTCAACACAAGAGCCATAAAGTCACTAACTAGAGCTATTTCTATCAAAAACCTTATTTTTAACCATAAGCACGTAGTTAAGTGTGTTGGCACCAAATGAAACATGATTGACTTTTCGAGCGTGACATAATTAGGTCTTTTTATTCATTACTACTACTATTATTACCTAAACACCAAACGGACTCATTCCCTTAAGAAGGTTATCACACCATCCATCGTTGGGACGAGTCACCATGTTCACACAATAACTACCTTTGGAAAGAACCGTGGCATTAAGAAAACCAAAGGCTTATTATCTACTGAAATATAAAAAGAAGCTACTAAATTAAACACTAACTAATAAGAAAACAAACATAAAGAAGCGATAAAGCAAAAACTATTGAAGGCATAATGAATATACATAATAAGGGAGAAAAAGAAGATATATGCATAATGAGAGAAGAAGAAGAAAATAGTATCAAGTTATTACAAGCCAAATATCTCAGAATCATCAAATAAGATCAAATAAACTCCACTCCTCCCCCCTTCCCGAATAAAAATAAGCATTGTCCTCAATGCTTAACAAAATAAGAGTGAAGGAAGGGAAGAGTGAAGAAAACTCCATATGGCTTCTTGGACACCTCTGTGTTCACAGCAATGTCACCACCCTCAGTCTCATCTAACTAGATCTCATCATTCTCAGCTCTGGGTGGGACTGGGTTAGTGAACATCTGATGCACTGCCTTGGTAGTGTAGGCAATAGAGTTTGCCTCCTCAGACTAGCCATATGGTGCCACCGGTGTTGATGGTGCTGCAGGATCTGGGTCTGAAGGGTGTGGGTCAATCAGCATGTCAAACGGAATATCTTCAGCTGCAGCAAGCTTGGCCACCTGCCTTCGGAGCTTGTCCACTAACTTCTTACTATCCTGGACTTTCTCATCTTCTTTACTTCTTTGCCCGGTTCTTCTATCATTGACCCGTGTTGTACCAAGGTAGCCATGATGGTGTTCTGGTTCTCCAGGAGCTTCTTCAATGTTTCTTCCACAGTTAGGGGAACCTGAGGTGCCTGAATAGAAGACTGGGCATCAATAGTACTGGATAAGTTAGACAGATTTGTAGTGGTTGTCTGCATCTATTTGTTGAGGCTCGCCAATGTCTGGGAGACTCGCAGCGTAGAAAGTGGAGCAGTAGGCATGGGCACCGGCTACAAAGCCAAGGTAGAACCTGTGGCAGGAACTGCAGTGGGAACTGAAGATGGTGGTGGAGGCATAGCTGCGGCACTAGATGAAGTCTCGTCCAAAGAGGATGGAGCATCAACTGCCTCTACAACTACCACCGATGGCTCATCAGACTGGCCTGTGGTGGTAGATGGCTGACCCTTTCTCTTAGGGTTTTGTGCATCCATCAGCGAGTACCATGAGAAAGGCTTCTTTGGCCACACCTTTGTATCAAAGTCCATCGGCTCTACCCTCGCATCCGTGAGATACTCTGTAATAGTGTTGGGATACGGGTAGGACGTGTCAGCTTGCCGAGCGATCACAGAGATGTTGGCCGACATCACGGCACCCACATTGATAGAGTACCCGGTCATGATATAAACAACTATAACCGCCCAAGGGATCGGAAGATAGGTCTCATTCTGGCACGGGTCTAGTCTGCTGCAGACAAAGGTTTGCCACCCTTTTTCCTCAAAGCTCATAGTGTTCCTGTGAATAGAAACCCATGTTGTAATCCATGGTGGTGGTGGCCCAGGAGCTGCTAGAATCTCTGCTAGCCAAGGACGATTTGCATCCCCAATTGCACACTTCTCTAAGTACTTTGTGGGCTCCACATCATAAAATCCCAAGTGTGTGTTCAATGTGTGCTGATCAAATCGCACTTTGAGGTTTCTCACTTTCGTCACCTTTGTCCCTTTCTTGATATGCACCACATTGGTGTAGAATTCCTGGACAAGGTATTCCTTGGCGTCCACCACGCTCTGGGTAAACCACATCCGCCCTTTGAGTTCTCTAAACTATCTTAATACTCCTGGGTTATACCTCTCCAGGTCTTTCAACTGAAACTGCCGCTCAAGAGTGAGCGACCTCACTGGCCACCATTCACGGAAGCTGGAGAAGGCGGCCAAGATGACAAAGCGGTCCTCCCATACATCTTTCTTCTTCGACCTTTCAAGGCCGACAACTGTAGCATCTCCCCATCTGCCATCATCGGGGATGTCCTGAACTGATGTATCTGGTGCCTCAGGGACAGGTGTAGTGGATGGCTCAGAAGCTTGACTAGCACTTTTCGATCCCTCAGAAATGCTATGAGATGAGGACGACTCATCCTTGAGTTGATACCTCCCTGGCGTCCTTGACTGAACAGTCGACTGCTCTTGTACAGAGGCAAAGTTTCCCTCTGATGCTTCCCTAGATGCGACATAAGATTTGGTCTCGCAAAGTTCTGCACCTCTCCCTCTGCCGGTTGTAGGTTTCTTTGTGATTGTCTTTTGTACTCTTGCCTCGACCCCTGGAAGGTTCACCTCTTCCTTTCGAAGTATTGCCTCTGCCTCTAAATAGAACCATTTCCTATACCAAGCAAAGCCGATTGTTAGTTGCAATCCAAGTTCAGACATATAATGAGTTATGTAAGGGCACACCAAAAGGCACAGTGAGGAACACAATTGAAATATGCTTGCAGGACAGGGATCTGCGGTCCGCACATTTTTCCTCGCGGCCGCAGATTTGGCTTTGTGGACCGCACAATTCTCTCTTGCGGTCGCAGATGTGAAGTGCGGTCCACACATTTTTCATTGCAGTCGCAATTCATAAACCAAAAATATGCCAACTCTCTGATGACGGAGAATTAGCTGATGTGCGGTCGCAATATGTTTTCTGCAAACTGCACATTTTGTCTTGCAGTCACACGTTGAATTAGAAATATGCACACTTCTATGGACACAGTGAAATAGCTATTTTGTGGCCACAATGGAAATTCTGCGGTCCGCACAATTTTCCTTTCGGCCGTAGACCCATTCGTTCCTAGAGTTACCCTAGACTCAACTTCTACAGACCGCACAATTTCTTGTGTGGTGCAGATTTCAAACAATTATGAACATGTCAGTACTTTTATCTAAGGCTTGAAATTTGTGCACAAACTTTTACATGGAAACAACATACAAGTATGAAAATCTATTGACCCATTCCCCATAGAGCATGAACTAGTTGACCTACTACCGATTTACCCCCACATGGTTGTACAATTGAGTTCTATGACAAATGGCCTAAAAATATTTAAAAATCTACAGTTTAAACTAAAAAATAAAAAATTCTAACAAGGAATTGAAGCATACCAGATGTGAATGAGTGCAAGGGATGAGTTATCAACAGTGGCCCTAGCCCTCTATTTATACTTTCGATAGTGGTAAGGGAAAGAGGGGTGAGTGCGGCCGTAGAATTTCAATTGCGGTTCACACTCTGTTACTAGGGGGCTTAAGTTGCCCTTTTGTTTTGCGGTCCGCAGAATTGTGTGTGCGGCCGTGAATCCCCTGTTGCGGTCGTAGAAATCCTATTACGGCCGCAGATCGACCATTTTCTGACAGGCCAACTTTAGAGAGTTGGCAATTTTCACCTTCCATTTGTGCAGTCCACAAGTTAATTGTACGGCCGCAGAGCACTTTTGTTGCAGCAACTGTAAAAGTGTGGACCGCACAATTCAACTGCGGTCCTCAATTCTTGCACACTTAGCCAGGTTTCCATTCCTGTACAGTACACACATCCCTGTAGCACATTTCAAACCAAGTTAGCACAAAAGTAACATCTAACTACAAAGAAAGAAAAGAAAAAGAAAAAGAAACACGGGTTGCCTCCTAAGAAGCACCTGATTTAATGTCGCAGCATGATGCAGAATGCTATCAGTTCAAATAAATCACCTCCACGACATGGCCATCTCCAACTTTTCCCAAATAGTGCTTCACCCGGTGATCATTGACTCGGAATACCTCATTGTTTTTGTTCTTCAAGTCCAATGCACTAAAAGGAGTCACACCCACAATTTCAAAAGGACCACTTCATTTAGACTTTAACTTTTTGGGAAACATCCTCAACCTCGAGTTGAACAACAATACGAGATCGTCCACCTTGAACTCTTTGTTTCAAATATATTTGTCATGAAGATATTTCATATTTTATTTGTACAAGGACAAACTTGCATAAGCATGATGTCGGAACTCATCCAATTCATTCAAATGTGCAACCCTCAAGTTAGCGGCTACATCCCAATCAAGATTCAACTTCTTTAGAGCCCACATGGCTTTGTGCTCAAGTTCCACCGAAAGATGACAAGCTTTTCTGAACACCAACTGGCATGGCGACATTTCGATAGGTGTTTTGTAAGCCATCTAATAAGCCCATAATGCATCATCAAGCTTCTTGGACCAATCCGTCCGGTTAGCATTCACTGTTTTGGACAAAATACTCTTTATCTCCCGGTTGGAGACCTCCACTTGACCGCTTGCTTGTGGATGATAAGGAGTCGTGACTTTATGAGTAACACCATACTTACTTAGTAAAGTGTTAAAAGCCTTATTGTAAAAAATGCGACCCTCATTGCTTATGATAGCCCGCGGAGTACCAAACCTTGTGAAAATATTCTTCTTCAAGAACGCCACCACACTTCTAGCCTCATTGTTGGGTAGAGCAATGACCTCAACCCATTTAGACACATAATCAACCGCAACCAAGATGTAGGTGTTACCACAAGAACTCATAAAAGGACTCATGAAGTCAATACCCCACACATCAAAGATATCAATCTCCAAAATGGTAGTGAGAGGCATTTCATTTTTCTTTGAGATTCCACCGGCCCTTTGACATTCATCACATATTTTCACTAAATCACTTGCATCCTTGTAAAGAGTGGGCCAATAGAAACCGCAACTTAGCACTTTGGCTGTCGTTCTTGCTCCACCATGGTGACCACCATATGGCGAAGAATGACAAGCCCAAAGAATTTCACTTTGATCTTCTTTCGGTACACATCTTCTAATCACCCCATCCATGTAAATCCGAAAAAGGTATGGTTCATTCCAATAATAATCTTGACAATACTGTTTGAGCTTCTTCCTTTGGTTTGAAGAGACCTCATCCGGGATAATTCCACATACAAGGAAATTTTCTAGATTCACAAACCATGGCACCTCCTTCATTGAAATATCCAAGAGTTTCTCATAGGGGAAGGAGTCATTGATTTCAAGGCCATCATGTGGCATCCTCTTCTCCTCCAAACGAGACAAGTGGTCTGCCACTTGGTTTTCACTTCCTTTTCTATCCTGGATGTCAATATCAAACTCTTGCAACAAAATCACCCATCTCATAAACCGAGATTTGGAATATTTCTAGCTCATAAGATAACGAAGTGTCGTATGTTCTGTATGGACAATAACTTTTGCACCCATCAAGTACGGGCGAAACTTCTCAATTGCAAACATAATTGCAATGAGCTCTTTCTCCATAATGGTATAGTTGACTTTGGAACCATTCATGGCATTACTAACATAGTAGACCAGATGAAAAATCTTGTTGATGTGTTGCCCCAAAACAGCCCCAACCGCTATGTCACTAGCATCACACATGAGTTCAAAAGGGACACTCCAATTTGGAGCGGTGATGATGGGAGTGGTTGTCAACTTGAACTTTAACAATTCGAAGTCTCTCATGCAATCATCATTGAAGTTAAAATTAGCATCTTTCTCAAGAAGCTTGCATAACGGGTTCACAACCTTAGAGAAATCTTTGATGAAACACCGGTAAAACCCTGCGTGGCCAAAGAAACTCCGTACACCTTTTACTGAAGTTGGAGGTGAAAGTTTAGAAATCACCTCAATATTTGCCTTGTCAAATTCAATTCCATTCTTTGAGATCTTGTGGCCAAGGACAATTCCTTCCTTGACCATGAAATGACACTTCTCCTAATCGAGCACCAAATTCGTTTCTTCACATTTTACCAACATTTTATCTAAATTTGCAAGACAATCATCAAAAGAATCCCTAACCACCGAGAAGTCATCCATGAAAACTTCAAGGTAGTCCTCTACCATGTCCATGAAGATAGCCATCATACACCTTTGAAAAGTCGTTGGCGCATTACACAAACCAAATGGCATCCGCTTGAAGGCAAAAGTACCATAGGAACATGTAAAATTTGTTTTCTCTTGATCTTTCAGAGAAATAAGGATTTAGTTGTAGCCCGAATACCCATCAAGAAAGCAATAGATATCACGGCCGGCCAACCTATCAAGTATTTGGTCAAGGAAAAGAAGTGGAAAATGATCCTTCCTTATGACTTTGTTGAGCTTACGATAGTCCATACACTCTCCAACCGGTCACTGTTCTTGTAGGAATCAACTCATTCTTGTCATTGGTGACCACCATCATGCCTCCTTCTTTGGGACACATTAAACCGGAGAAGTCCATGAACTAGACAACCTCAGCATCGAACCACTTGATAATCTCCTTTTTGACAACTTCTTGCATTGCCTTATTTAGTCTCCTTTGATATTCAATAGATGGTTTTGCAGCTTCCTCCAAGTTCATCCTATGCATGCAAAATGCGGGGCTTATTCCCCAAATATTCACCAATGTCCAACAAATAGTATTCTTCCTCTTATGTAGCACCGCCAATGTAGAATCTACCTGCACGTTAGTCAAACAAGAGGAAAGAATAACTGGAAAAGTAGAACAAGGGCCAAGAAATTCATGCCGAAGATGTGGAGGCAATGGCTTCAACTCCAAGGTAGGAGGCTCTTCAATGGAAGGCTTTGTAGGAGGAGTCTTCCTATTTTCAAGATCCAATGATAGTTTCCGAGGTGCATAATTATACGACCCCATTCCTTGCAGAGAGTTCACACATTCCATGAAGCCACCCATCTCGTCATCATCAAAGTTGAGCAAGACGGCCTCCAACATATCACCAACATTGATTATAGAACTTGTATTATCAACAATAACACCGGTCACCAAGTCCACAAAAGAACACACCGCATTGCTATTTGGTTGCCACGTGAATTTACACACATGAAAAAATCACTTTTTCATCACCCACTCGGAAAGTGAGTTCTCCGGCTTCAACATCACAAAGAGCCTTCCCCGTAGCAAGGAAAGGTCTTCCAATAATAATTGACACCTCATAATCAACTTCACAATCTAGAATGACAAAATTCACCGTAAGAAAGAATTTATCAACACAAACCAAGACATCTTCAATCACTCCCAAATATCTCTTCATGGTACGATCAGCCATTTGCAATCTCATAGAGGTGGGTCTTGGTTTCCCAATTCCCAAGGTCTTGAAAATCGAATATGGCATCAAATTGATACATGTTCCAAGATCACAAAGAGTTTTAGCAGACCCAGAATTGTGAAAGCATCGGGATCTTCCAATTTAGGAGCCATTGGGTGAACAATTACACTCACTTGATGAGTGACCTTGATAGTTTCAAAATTCATTGACTGCTTCTTTGTCACAAGATCCTTCATAAACTTTGCATAACCAGGCATTTGTTCCAAAGCTTCAACTAATGGCACATTGATTGAGAGACTTTTCATCATTTGAATGAAATTTTTGAATTGATTCTTGCCATTTTGTTTGGAAAGTATTTGAGTATATGGAGGTGGAGGCTTAGGCAATGGTGCCTTAGTCTTTTGCACTACCGATTCCGGTATGTCAATAACGTGATCCCTAGACGGGTTCACCTGCTCTTGAGTCTCTTCCACACAATCATCAACACCAATCCGAACTTCATCATTTGTTTGAACCACACCGTCCGGGGCCTCTTCTTCTGGTACCACTTGCTCGTCATCCACAAGTTGCCTTTGACTTGAGATGGGTGCATTCCCACCTCTTTCACTTCTTGTAGTAACAGCCATGGCATGCCCCGTGTTGTTCCCACCCTTTGGGTTCACCACAGTCACTTGGTAGTGCCCCCTAAAGATGAGAATTGAGAGCTTGAGAGATTTTCCTCATTTGCAATTCTAAGTTGCGGATCGATGTGTTGTGTTAGGCAAGTTGCGCATCCGAATCAGCATTCTTTTCCATCATTTGCTTGAACATGTTCTCAATATGCCCCATCTCATTAGTTGAAGAACTAGGACCATTTGAAAGATAAGGAGGCGGGTTGTTCGGTTGTTGATACATCGGGGTCCTTTGAAAACCCGACCCCCGATTTCCTTGATTATTGTTCCATCTGCCTTGATTGTTACCTCCCCAATTTCCTTGATTATTATTGTTATTCCAATTCCCTTGATTGTTTCCACTATTCCAATTTTCTTGATTGTTTCTACCACTCCAATTTCCTTATTTGTGAGAATTCCAATTGCCTTGATGTTTTAAGGTCACCATTGTTGTTGGCTTGGGCCTTGGAAGTTGTTTTTCGTTGCCCTTGAAAGTTGTTCACATATTACACCTCCTCTTCTTGATCATTGTAAGAATCATCTTGATCAAAACTATTATCCTCTTGCACTAGTGGACCCTTTGTTCTTCTTTTGTTCATCATCATGTTCACTCCTTCCATGGCATTGACTTGCTTAGGATGCTGCACTTATTGAAGTTGAGCCTTTGCTAGTTGATTCATGGTGGTAGTCAATTCGGCAATGGCTTTCCCATGGTCATGTAACTCTTTGTGATGGTGGATCACATTGGGATCACCTTGTGGAACATTAGCCCGAGATTTCCATACCGATGATGTTTCTACCATTTTATCCAAAATCTCACACGCCTCCGCATAAGGCGTAGTCATGAAGTTACCACAGGCAAGTTGATTCACTACACATTGGTTGGTTGTGTTGATCCCATGATAGAAAGTTTGTTGAATCATGTTCTCCATCATATTGTTGTTGGGACATTCCATAACCATTGTTCGATAGTGTTCCCATATCTCGTGTAGTGGTTTATTTGGCTATTGCTTAAATGCCAAAATCTCATCCTGATGTGTAGCCATGTGCCCCAGAGAGAAGAACTTAGAAATAAAATTTTCCGCCAACTCATCCCAAGTGTGAATGGAATGGTTCGGCAAACGTTCCAATCAATCTAAAGCTTTACCCCGTAGAGAGAAAGGAAAAAGCCTTAGCCTCAATGCATCCTCGGAGATATTTGTTTGTTTGCTCCCCCAAAAAGTGTTCACAAACCAGTTCAAATGTTTTGAAGCATTTTGTTTTGTAGTACCGGTGAAGAAACCTCGTTGCTCTAGCAAAGTGAGCATCACGTTGATGATTTGAAAGTTGTTCGCCCTAATAAGGGGAGGGACTGTGGCACTTCCATATCCTTCATTCGGTAACACCCGATGTGAATCCACTCGTGGTGAAGGTGGGGGTGAAACGGGAACATTTTCATGAGGCACTCGGCCTCTTCTATTGGCTTTAGGTTCAAGAGGAACCTCATCCACTTGGTCATCCTCAATGTCCACATCCTATAATTTCTCAAACAAGTCAGTAACAACGGAAAGAAAAAAGGATACTCCAAAAATACATCCAAATATATAGCTAACACCATTTTTAACTCCCTGGCAATGACGCCAAAAATTGATCGCGTCCAATTTCACACCTCAAAAGAAGTATGAAACGGTTGTTTGCAATTATAGAAACCCAACTAAGAGTCGGGGTTGAATCCACAGGGAGCTAAGATGGGAGTTAGGGGTATATACTTCAATGTGCGTGATTGAATTATCAAGATTCCACTTCCACAAAAAGATTGGTTTTCTATTTCTAATTTTTACTCTATTGATTTCCAAATAAAGAAAGAAAACTAGATATAACTCTTTTTGGGGGGGTTTCCAAATTGATAAAAAGCCTAGGGCTAGGACCATTACCTAGGTGTTTGCCTAATGGGATAAAGATTTTAATGCTTGTTCTATTAATTGGGGTGTATTATAACTATCAACTCTAAATTACCCACTCAATACCTCTCAGTCAGAGAGTGATTTTGTCCAATTTGGCTTTCTCAAGACCAAATGGGTATCACACAAAACAGTTGATAAAATCTCAATTCGGGTTATTACTATCTCTAGGTTGAATCCTTTAATTGGGTAAATCAATCTCTCAATTGACCCAATTCCTTGTTAGACAAGTTGTCCTAGACTAGGTCTCTCTTTCTCAAGAAGAGACTAAGTCAAATAGGCATGAACTAATGTTTGCAACCATTAATTTCTTAAATTAAAGCATGAAATAAGCTAAATAGTAAATACTCAATCATAAACAAGTACTAAATTAAGTACCCATAAGATTAACACACTAGGGTTGGGTCACAGCCCTAGTAGAAATCTAGCTACTCATACTTTGGTGTGAAGAAAATGAAGAAGAAAGACTAATTAAACTCATAATGATAGCTTAAAATAATTAACTCTATTGTAAAATACACCAAAGTAAAGTAAACTTCCAAAAATGGAAAAGAAAAACGGCTACAGTAATTGCTGATGTTCAAACTTGACCTAATTTTGTGAAACTCTTCTATTTATACAAGTTTGAAAATTTTGGACAAAAATGCCCCTCGAGAGGTTCTGCGGCCGCACCATTCCATGTGCGGTCCGTAGACTTCTTCATCTGGCAGGAGCTGGGATTCTACGGACGCACAATTCTAAACTGTGACCGTGAGGCAACATTTCAGTGGTCCGCATATTTAGAACTGCGGCCTCAAGGCACTCTTATGTGGTCCATAATAGTTGCATGCTTTTGTGCCCTTTATTGCCTTGTGTTTAGACTACTCCTTTTTAGTCGAATTTCATCTCGAGAGTCCAACTTCCAGTATTTCTATAATTTTGCACAATCATTAGTTTCGGAAACACAATTCAATACTTTCAAACTAAAACAAAAGCCTAAAGGTGCTAATAAATAGTCAAAATCCCCACTAATTAGCAGCTCAGCAACAGGAAGCATGATTAGCAGCTGAAGCAGCCCGTAGAGTTACAGATGAAATAGTCGACGAGGATCGAAGGTACAATCCTAACCGAACTATGATCGAAGATGAATTTGAAAATGCACCTCCTAAACCTGGGAGGTCTTTAGGAGATTATGCCAGACAGGTGTACAACCAACAATAGTCTAGTGTGAGGCCCCCGCCCATTGATACTAACAATTTTGAACTCAAACAGGGAGTCATCCAGACCATTCAAAACAATTGTCACACTTCTAAATAGTGTGACAATTTCTGAATAGTGAGATCGTAGGTTCTCTGATGAAGAAAACTCTTGAAGAGATTGTCACACTTCTAAATGAACTATCTGAAGACGCAAAACAATAGTCCATTGACCAAGGGAATTGAAGAAGATCAGCGGGGGTGCACCAAGTAGAATCATCGGTAGCAATGCAGGCTCAAATTGCAGTTATGACTAAGGACATCAAGAAATTGATGATAGCTCAGGTGAAAAATCAACCACATGTGGGATGTGGCATCTATGGATTGGGACACCCAACTCATGAGTGCCAAACATTCACCGCAGAAGAAGAAGTTAAGGCATCAGGGAATTTTAACAGAGGCAACTACCTAGGAGGTGGTAATTTCAATTTTATGGGACAGAGACATACAGGGTTCTTATGGAGTTCTTCAAATGGTAGCTTGAACTCATGGCAGCAGCCAAATCCTAGAGCACCAGTGCAAGGACCTCCTGTCTTCTAGAACCAACAGAGGCAACCATACCAGCCTCCACAACCCAACTACTCAATTTTAGAAGATCTAATGAAGACATTCATAAATAAATTAGATGAAAAATTTGAGACTCAAGGGACCGCTATTCGGGAGCAAGGCACAACCATCCGCAATCTAGAAAGAGAAATGGGGCAGCTCGCATCATTGTTGTCAGAAAGGGCTCCGGGGACTTTGCCGGCAGACACTGAGAAGAATCCAAAAGACACAATCAAGGCTGTATCCCTCAGGAGTGGGAAAACATTAGCAGAGCCCAATACAAAACCAAGGGCTGAGAAGGATATCAACTCAACCGAGATAGCAGAAGAATAGAAAATTGGTGAATCTCTCCCTAAGGAAGATATTAGCAGCAAGGAGGTTGATAAGCAAATATTAAGCAGTGCAATTGAGGAAAGCAAGCACATGCCAGTGTTACCCTTTCCTCAAAAGATGAAGTGGGAGAAACTAGACAAATGCTTTGGGAAATTCTTGGAGATGCCGAAACAATTATATATGAATATCTCATTCACCGAGGTGCTCACACAGATACCAGCCTATGCAAAATTCCTGAAGGGAATCCTTTCAAGCAAAAGGAAGCTCAGGGAAACGAAAGTGGTCAAACTCAATTCCCACTGCAATACCATTCTACAAAACAAAATTTCTCAAAAGTGTGGGAATCTAAGCAGTTTCACTATACCCTGCTCATTGAGTAGCAAAAAGTTTGACAAAGCCTTGTGCGATTCAGGTGCATCCATTAACTTGATGCCATTATCGGTGTTCAAGAAGTTGGAAGAAGAACTAGGAGTGATTAAATCTGTGCAGGTATCCTTGCAACTGGCTGATCAGACCATGATCATACCATAGGGCATAATTGAGGACATTTTGGTGAGGGTGGACAAATTTCTTTTTCCAGTAGACTTCATCGTGGTAGACATGGAAGTGAATAAGGAGGTACCTCTAATCCTGGGGAGACCATTCCTTTGCACTGGCAGGGCTATTCGTGATATATATGAGAGGCAACTCATGCTAAGAGTGGGAAACAAAAAAGTGGTGTTTCAAATGAAGAGAATGATGAAATACCCGTGTGATGAGGCATCTGCCTACGCTTGTCTCAAACTGGATGTGGTGGGAGAGTTAGCTGAACAACACAAGCTGGATAAGCTGGTAGGTGATTCATTAGGGAGATGTATTAGTCAATCAAACACAACAGATGATGAAGATCCTGAAATCAAGAAGGAAGTTAAGGCACTAGAAGATGAGAACCAAGTGGTAAATGAAGAAGAATTCGAGAAAGAAAAGATCAATCCGAAGCTGGAATTGAAAGTACTCCCGACACATTTGAAATATGCTTTTTTGGAGACTAACAAATTTCCTGTGATTGTTGTTGTTGATTTGATAGGTGAACAGGAACACATGCTTGTGAAGTTGCTACGGAAGCAAAAAAAGGCAATCGATTGGAGTATAACCGATATTTAGGGGATCAGCACCACAATCTACATGCATAAGATCCTGTTAGAAGAAGGGAGCAAACCGGTAATGCAACCCCAGCGCAAATTGAACAAAAACCTTGAGGAGGTGGTGCATAAAGAGATACTCAAATTGTTGGATGCAAGTATAATATTTCCCATCTCTGACAGCCAATGGATCAGCCCCGTATAGGTTGTGCCGAAAAAGAGGACATGACGGTGGTGAAAAATGAGGACAACGAGCTAATTCCACCAGAACAGTTATTGGTTGGAGGATGTGCATTGACTACCGAAGGCTAAATGATGCAAAAAGGAAGGATCACTTCCCTCTTCCTTTCATTGATCATATGTTGGAGAAGGTGTCAAGGCATGGATGCTACTGCTTCTTAGATGGATACTCGGGGTACAATCAAATACCCATTGCTCCCGAAGATGTGGAGAAAATCACATTTACCTGCCCTTCTGAAATCCTTGCATACCAGAGAATGCCTTTCGGATTATGCAACGCACCAGCTATATTTCAGAGATGCATGATGTCAATTTTTTCATATTTGAATGGGAAGTGTCTGGGGGTATTCATGGGTGACTTTACTCTATTTGGAGATGACTTCAAGGATTACTTGAGGAATCTTGAACTTGTCCTGAAACGATGTGAGGACACTCACCTAGTACTCAACTGGGAAAAGTGTCACTTCATAGTTAAGGAGGGGATAGTCTTGGGCCATAAGTCACAGCTGAAGGTATTGAGTTCGATAGAACTAAAGTAGATGTGATAGCTAAGCTCCCACCTCCGACGTCAGTAAAGAGCATCATAAGTCTTTTGCGACACGCAGGGTTTTATAGAAGGTTCATCAATAATTTCTCCAGTATTACCAAGCCCTTAACAACAATACTTTCCAAGGATGTGAAATTTGTGTTCGATGTAGAGTTCCTCAAAGCATTCAAACTGATCAAGGAAAAGCTAATGAGAGCTCCCATAATGGTGACTCTTGACTGGAGTGGACCCTTTGAGATCATGTGTGATGCCAGTGATGTGGCAGTGGGAGCAGTGCTGGGGCAGAGGAGAGATAAACTGTTCAGACCCATTTACTATGCAAGTCGGACCTTGAACGATGCTCATATGAACTATGCTACCACGGAGAAGGAGTTCTTGGAAGTGGTCTTTTCTTTTGACATGTTCAAATCCTATTTAGTGGAAAGCAAGGTAATAATGCATACTGATCACTCAGCACTGAAGTATTTGCTGAGTAAGAAAGAATCCAAATCACGTCTGATGCGGTAGGTATTGTTGCTACAAGAATTTGATCTGGAAATCAAAGATAGGAAGGCCACAGAAAATCAAGTGGCTGGCCACCTGTTGCGATTAAAAAAACCACCAGTTGAAGCGGTGGACATTCGAGAAGAGTTCCCAGATGAGCAGATATTTTCCATTGCAGCGGTCTTTGATAGACTGCCATGGTTCGCCGACATTGCCAACATTTTGGATAGCGGGTGGTTGCCACACGACTTGACCTCCGACCAGAAAAGGAAGCTGCAAAGTGAGGTAAAAAGTTACTTTTGGAATAACACCTTTTTGTTTAAATTATGTGTAGATTGTGTAGTTCAGAGATGCGTACTAGAAAGGGAAATGGGAAATATATTGTCACATTGTCATGATGGAGCAGCCGAAGGACACTATGTGGGAAATAGGATAGCAACAAAGGTCATGGAGGCCGGTTTTTACTGGCCATCTCTGTACAAAGACGCAAGATCTTACGTGGGTGCATGTGACAAGTGCCAACGGACAGGTAATGTGAGCACCTAATTTTTGACTATGTTTGAATATTTCCCCGCTCATCTCCCCAATACCTAACTTCCCACTTACCCCACTCACTTCCCACTTCCCCAACTCACATTAGTAACATTAGTAAAAAGGACGAGATGCCCCTAAACTCCATTTTGGTGTGCGAAATCTTCGATGTCTGGGGCATCGACTTCATGGGCCCTTTCCCATCATCCCATTCCTATGAGTACATCCTAGTGGCCATTGACTATGTCTCCAAGTGGGTCGAGGCAATCCCCACTAGGACCAATAATGCTCGGGTAGTATGTGAATTTCTTCGAAATAATATTTTCACCCGCTTTGCAACTCCCCGAGTCATCATTAGTGACAATGGGTCACATTTTGTAAATAAACAGTTTGTCACTCTGTTGTCTAAATATGGGGTAACTCATAAAACAGGAACCTCATATCATGCTCAAACTAGTGGGCAGGTAGAAGTAACTAACCGTGAACTTAAACGAATTCTAGAAAAGACAGTTAGTGCTTATAGAAATGATGGGTCAGTAAAGTTGGATGAAGCTCTATGTGCGTATAGAACAACGTTCAAAACAACCATAGGGACTTCACCCTTCAAGTTGGTATATGAAAAGTCATGTCACTTACCTGTGGAGATAGAGCATAAGGCTTATTGGGCAATTAAATTGCTTAATCTTGATCTTAGTCTTGCAGGTGAGCACAGAATGTCACAGGTGAATGAGCTGGAAGAATTCAGATTGGATGCATATTAGAATACACGAATTTTCAAGGAAAAGACGAAGTAATGGCTTAACCGTCTGATTAAACCGAAGGAATTTCATGAAGGGGAAAAGGTCTTACTGTATAATAGTAGACTCAGATTGTTCCCTCGAAAATATAAGTCTAGATGGACGGGACCATATGTGGTGAAACATGTATCACCATATGGGGTAATTGAGATCTAGAACATGGATGGAACGGAGAATTTCAAAGTGAATGGGCACATGCTAAAACCGTATCTTGCAGGAGGAATTGCTCAGCAATCCTCGAGCATCAAAATCATTTGAGGATGCCCGATTGAGTCAAGCTGACGACTATAACTTAGAACTACCTCTAACTCCTCTACTAGCTTAATTTTTCACTTTTGTTTGTAGTGTAGAGTAGATAGAAATTAGTGTGTATTATGACTTGGTAGGTGCAGGAAGGCATATGTTGCGGACAGTTGGAACTGAGGTGTCTAAAAGGCACCTTGTAAGTGTACTCATGCGCGACCGCGCACCTGGTGGGGTACCTTGCGCATATGGTCGCGCAAAAGATGACGTCAAACTATGAGAGTATGTGCGCGACCGTACACTTGAAGGGTTGACTGCGCACACGACCACGCACATGCATCAGTACACTGCCATATGTGCGTGGCCGCGCACGGGATGACCCGACCGCGCACAGGTAAGTAATTCGTTCTTCTAATTTCAGACCCCCTCCCCCCCCCAACCCCCCATCAAATTTTCCCTTTTTCCCTCTCCTCTTACACAAAACTCCCTAATAACCCCTCCCCCCCCTCTTTCATATCCTCTCTGCAAAAACAACACAAAACCACTCCCCTACTATTCACCCTTCCCCCTTCCTCATGAGCACTCTTTCCCAGAGACCCCTCATGTATGTGAGATATTTTTTCCCTTGTTTCTATTTTTTTTTCTTGTTTGTTTGTAGCAATTTTTTGTTTCTTTACATTTGTTATCCTTTTTCTTGTGGGGTGAAGGTTAAGTTTCACCATGGAGACTGACCATATAGTTGATAGGAGTGAAATTGGTGTATCCTTACTCTAGCTAGGGCTAAAATTTGCTTTGTGGGAGGTTAGGAACAGTTGTGCATATTAAGTGTTTGTGTAAATGCCACAATGAGGTTGAGGGTGTATTTTTGTGACCAGGTGTGAGGGTGAAGTCTGAGTAGCCTTTCTTGGTTTGCTGAGTTATTCATTAGTTGATATTTGGCTGTTTGTTACAGATACTATGGCGCCCTCTAAGAAAGGAAAAACTGCAAGTGCCTCTACAGGTGGTCAAGCGGGCACGTCCCGGTCGTGAGCTTCTGTATCCACTCGTCCTTATGATCAGAATAAGTTTTTCTCATGGGAAGCCCAACAATGATTTAATATCAAAGTAGACAAAAAGCCCATACCGGAAAGAGGAATCGATATTGGGTCTCTCCAAAATGACTGTCCTAGAGTGTATACGGAATAAGTCAGGCGAGGAATGGGGGTGTTCTTCGAAGAACCTAACGAAGCAAATTTAATGGTTGTTCGGGAGTGCTATGTGAACTACCTGGAACATGAGGACCAAGTTTGTACAGTCCAGAAGAAGAGAGCGAATCTCTCCAAAGAGGCCATCCAAAGGGCCTATCATTTGTTGGAATACGTAGAAGACCCTGATGCAAATGATTTGTATTTGGCGTACAACGGGGAACCTTATCCATGGCTCATATTCTTTGCGACAATTTGTATGCCCGGGAAGGAGGTGGTGTGGTTGATCCACGACCATAAATTTCACTCTGCTTCACTCACTTTTGAGGGGAAATATTGGCTCTACATGATTAATAACCGCCACATGCCTTCAGGCAACACTACTAAGGTGAATGTCCCCCGGGCTACTCTGATTTGGTGCTTTGTCATTGGCCATGACTTTGATGTTGCTAAAGTCATTTAGGAAGAGATGACAATTCGTTGTCTTGTAAAGAGGTATGGGTTTTTTTTCCCAACACTAGTCACTCGGTTATGCCGTGAGGCACGGGTACCAAAAAATAGGGCCACAGATAGGAAAGTCAAGCGCGAACAGAAATTCGGGCTAATAAAGTTGTAATTGGGAAGGAACCTGTTGGGTCTGCTGAGACAGATAGTGAGGAGTCTGATGCACCCGATGAGGTAAATGAGGTACACGGTGAGGATGTCGCTGCTAATCCACCGCATGAGCAGGGTGGTGGAGAACCTTCAGGCGGCGGATGGGAAATGAGAATGGTCGCTTTAGAACATGAGATGGCGAGGATGCGTATTTCAGTCACTGATTTGGGAGCTCGAGTGGACTCCTTTGCTACACAGAATGCCAAGTCCGAGAAGAAGATCATGGCAAGGCTGCGTGCACTTGGCTGAGCTTGTCATCTGGACCTCGGCACCGTCTCCGACACAGAATGACTTGATCATGGGAGTTTTCATCACCTTTGCATTTTCATTGTGTGTCATGGGGACATGCTACAACTTAAAGTGTAGGGTGGGGGATATTTGTATGTATGTATATGAGTTTTCTTCTTGAAAGTTGTAGTTTATTTTTGTTAGTTGTAGTAGTTAGAGATAGAAATTAATTGAAAAAACCCATAAAAAGTGGGGAAAAATAAATTTTTAATTTTTTCCGATGATGGATATCAGTCGACAGGTTTCTTGAGGGATTAAAGTCGACAGAAAAAGACAAAAATAGTGTCATGATTCCGATCTTGAGTGAGTTATGTACCATGTATGTGTGAGGTTTTGTGTTATTCTGTGTATTGCATCTGAAGTCTAGAACTTGCCATATGTGTTTGCAAAGCGAAATAGTAGTTTTATTCAATCTTGCAAGTGATATAGGCATTTCTTTGTTGAGACAGTTATATGCTTGTACCCACCTAATGGTTATGTATCTTAGTTAACCTCATTGATCCTGTAATCTTGTTTCTTTGGCAATCGCATTATAAGCCTTACCCATTTGTTTGAATTGACCATCTATTTGAACCTTTTACCTCTCGTGAGAACTTGAATTGGTTACGAACTTTATAAAAGTTGAAGTGTGGGGTAGTTGGTGTGGCTTTTAAGTGAAACTAATGAAATAAGAAGAAAGGTGCAATGTATTGAAAAAAGTATGAGCCACTTGAATTGAAAAATAAAAGAAGAGAAAAAATATATAGTTGTATTGTTATGCAAAATATTCTTTGATAGTGGTGACTCTTGATGTAATTATTCTTAAAGAAGTAGGGAGTTAATGTAAATCGATATGAAAGTGGAGTTATGGTTTGACATAAGTGGGGGATTTTGAACGGTTAACTGTATGTATTAAAGTATTTTGGGAGGTGTAGTCACTCTCATATCCAAATATATCCTACCCATCCCGCAGCCTACATTACAACCAAATAAAGTCCTATTGGATCTTTGACTGAATGAGCTCAATTAGTAGAGTTGTACACTACGGGCAAGCCTATGGTACGTCTTTTGTGGCATATAAATGTTGTTTCTGAGAGTGAGTGAATTCTTTCTATCTTGAGTTCCTAATTGTTCTTAATTTCTATCGTGTGTGGAACTACTTTCTATAGTTGTGTGAGGGCACTTAATTCATGAAGAAAATATAATGTGTGGTGCTTTTGAGTCTAATCTCGAGGTTAAGATGTTACGGTATTGTACTTAATCTGTTTTAAGTCTTAGTGTGATGAGTTATCAGAGTTGTTGAAAAACAAGGTAGTGTTCTATGTGAAGTGTAGTTTTATTGCTCGAGGACGACCAATGGTTTAAGTGTGAGGTGTTGATGGGAGTCTATAATTGCGTATTTTGGTCACTTATTGCACTCTAATTCACTGCACTTTATTAGTGTTTGAGCTTTAAATGGTATTGTTTTGCACAGAGTGTGTGTTTTATGCTTTGTAGGAGCGATTCCGAGTTATGCAGATGTTGTGGAGCTAATTCGAGCTTTTTAGAGCTTTGAAGTCTAAGAAAAAGTCCAAGAAATTAAGTCGGGATCATATTCGGGGGTCAACAGACGAGTAGTGCACTTAATGGGAGAAAAAAGAGTTGAGCAAGAGCGAAATTCAGATGCGCAACCGCGCATGAGAGACCCCAACGTGCATACGACAGCGCAAGTGACATAGTACTCTGCCAGACATGTGCGGCCATGAGCGCGAGCACAGCTCCAGATGCGTGACCGCACACGTCTTTTCCCGGAACTTTACCCAGGCCTATTTTGGTAAATTCGGAGGCGACTCTTTTTGACCTATATGAAGCCTAGATCATCTCAAAACAAGGGATCTGAGATTTTGAAGCAACTTTTGGAGAGAAGAAGGAAAGGAAACAATGGAGACTCTAATTACTTCATCCAATTCATTCAATACAGAAGTTTATTTGATTTTGTGAAATGTAATGTCTTCTTGTTCTTCTAACACTCTTGTGATGAATAACTTTTCCACTATGGAGTAATCTTTCTTAGGGTTATTAATGGATATTGTGATTTGACTATTGTTTTGGGTTTTTACTTCTGTTAATTGCCTGAATTCATTAAATGAGTTATTAATTGAATTGCAAGGCCAATTGTGGTTTTACTTTAATCGAAAGAGAAGTGTTGCTGTAATTCGCATTTTGTTATCTTGTTTGGGTTGATTTTACGCCTCTCATAGGTAATCGAAAAAGTTTAGAGAATTATCAGTTAACCCAATTTAGAAGAATAGTCGAGAGACGTTCTTCGAAAGATCATGCATTCACTGTATTTTTGCATATGTTCATAGAACCTGTCATTATTTTGGTTAACGGGACTCTCATTCATTCGGAAGAAGAATTAGAATTCTTAAGATAGCCTAATCATCTATTGAAATCGAAAGAGTCAATAGAAGTTTAGAGTGAACTTAGCACGGAGTTACCCGCAATAATAGTTGATCACATATCTTGTCACAGCCCTTACTTCTCACCTTGATATTCAATCGTTGTTACTTAGTCATTCAATTTCCATTATTTTCTCACAACTGATAATCTTAGTTTTTACTATTAGTCGATAATAACATAAATCAAAGGTTTATCTTCCTGGATAGTGTTAAGCTGAAGGTTTATTAGAACATTATTTAAGCCAAACCTTGTGAGACGATTTAATGCTATACTATCTTTGACTAGCGAGCCTAAGTTTTCTATACCGGTTTTGCGCTCGTCAACTAGCATTAATAGTTTTAATAGATTTTTCATACTTTCTCCTCTTAAAATTAGTACCCTCCCCAATATAATCAAATGAGATGAATTGTTATATATATAACAACTCTACAAATTAGTTAGCAAAATTATTTAGTAAAATTATCCCCAACTTGGTAATGTTATCCCCAAATTAGTAGGTAATTTACCAACATATAACTTTAATTTAGCAACATATAACTCTAAATAACCAACATATAACTTTAATTTAGCAACATATAACTCTATATTACTACTAACATATAATTTTAACATATAAGTTTAACATATAATCCTAAATTACCAACATATAACTTTAACATATAACTCTAAATTATCAGTATATAACTTTAATTTAGCTACTAACAATAGTCATAGATTTACTTTAGCTAAGATCAACCAAATTTTTACAAACTAGACTAGGAGGATTTAAACAAAATCAGTGTATTTTTTTATATAAAAAAAAATAACAAAGGAGGGTGAGGGAAACCTACCTGGCAGTGGAGGGTCATCGACGGAGCTGCTGTTGCGCGCTGGGACAGCGTCACCGGTGATGGCAGCGGGCGGGCTGGGTGGGAGGAGGGAGAGGGGAGGTTTGAGTGTGAGAGAGAGAAGAGAGAAGGAAAAAAAGAGGGAAAGAAAAAAGAAAGGGGTCGGGGGGTTTAAAATTAGATTCCGACCAAATCGGTCGCAAACGAGGTCAACACAATCAAACCTCATTTTAATAAATGATTTCGACCGAATCGGTCACAACTTTTTAATTTATTTTTATTTTTTCCGACCGAATTGGTCGCTAACAGCTTCGTGGTGTTTTCCGCCAAATTTTGCGATGGATATGGACGGAATATCTATCGTAGTTATTAAAAATTGGAAAATATATTTTTATGCGATTTTCGACCGATTCCGTCGGAAATTTTCGACCACTTTTTCCGGTTGGAATAATTCGGTCAGAAATTGGCTGTTTTTTGGTAGTGTATTCAATTGAAGAATTCTTGTAAAACTACTAACTGCTTTATATATTTTTAACAATTAATCAACCAGCTATGCTTTATTCGGGAATTTTGTGTTTTCCTAAAGGAAAGAAAAACGTAAATACGGTAGACTAGTGTACAATGTAGACCGGAGTAGAATAAGCGGCGGCCAGAAGTAAACGCGCTGCAACTATATATCGGCATCCTCAGCTATGTTTAGCATTTCCTGTGGGTATGGTGTCTGTCTAGATCTTTAATTATCCTGAAATAAAGAAAAAGATAAGTCAGCCTAATCTCTCATATTTTAGAAAATTAATTAACTAGTGTCTTAATTGTCAAAATTAGTTCCCAGTCTGTCGTGTAATTGTCAAACTAGCAGCCATCTCTCAGATTCATTGGATATGAGGTCAAGGTGCTAACATATTCGTGAAAAGGAGTGCTGGTTCTTCTCCGATGAATATTGAAAATTAGTAGTATTAATTTTGGTTAGAGACAGTAACGAGTTCGAAGCTATACGCCACAAAATTTACATCTTCAATCACTATTGTTCTGATTTTTCTCCGATGAATAAATAAACTCATCCTGTGGATTGTCGAGCTACAATGGACAATTTTAATATTTGGATGCAAAGTTTATTGGTCCAACTCATTTAAATTTAAAGAGCGTAGTGCATTTTACTAAAATTTCTTCGTCCACATAGCTCGAATCTCAGGCTTATGATAAAGCATGGAAATATCTAATTATTTATCTAATCACACTCTTGATTGCGACTCTACCGGTCTAATTATTAATGTTAGTCAAAATTTACGTGCTTTAATGAATTTCTGGTTTCACAAAGGAAAAATCAGTACCATGAATTTTGAGAAGTTGTGAATGGCTTTGACATGAAGCTGGCACTAGTTGGGAAAAGGGAAAAATTGTAGACTCAATGTGGGTTGCATGGCGCAGTTTCCATTCCATGTCTTCAAACGTTGGCGGCGCAATGACATACAGATAATATATTCAAGACAGATAATAACAAGAATCTATGCCTCACTCTATTTTCATTGGAGATAGTGGTAAGCCGAACCGAAATGCAAAACTCTAGGAAAACTATAGAATTATTTCATTTCATTAATATACAAAGTGTAAATCGACGTTACTAGTATGAAACTAAAAAATGGAGTGGAACACGACTCTAAACAAGGATCATTCTTGTTTTGGGGTTCAATTTACATATTAATCTTGTTATAATATATTTATAGTTCTACTGTTCAAGACTCATCAGTAGGCTGTCAAATTTAGCCCAAACCCAAATGATCCGCCTACCTCACTCAAGGTTGGGCTGGTTATTGACCCACCCATTTATTAAACTCAACTTATCTTAACTCAATTCATTTAAAATTGAACTGATTTTTAACTCAAATTGATCCATGAGTAACTTTATCAAAATAACTTAGAAATAATTTTATTTCGTTTGATATGTTATATATAACTATAACAAAAAAAGAAAAAAATCTTATTTAGTAATTATACAATTCATAAGAAAACAACAAATATTAAGTAGGAATCTTTATACAAATAACCGGTTATATATATATATATATATATATATATATATATATATATATATATATATATTACATAGATTATACAGTGATTATACACAACTATACACATACATACATAAATTATGCATATATTATACATTCACCGACTTTTTTTAGTATAAGCAGTTGGGTGAGCAGCTATTTGAGTTAATTCTTCTATTAAATAAAGCTTGATAAGAGTTGAGCGGGTTGAGTTATGACCCAAATTTTAGTCAATTCTGTCCCAACTCATTTTAGTCCAAGTAACTTTTGGGCGGGTCACCCATCCAATTATTGACTCAACCAATTTTGACCCGCCCAAAATCGGCCTAAACCGCCCATCTTTAAAACAAATCGAGGTAATTAAAAATTAACTCATCGGGTATTAGCATTCCCTCCTTGTACGATTTATGTCAAGGGCTTTCTTTACATGTACACTTAAGAACGCCACATGTAGGGGTGTTAATGTTTCGGTTTGGCTTATTATTTTATAAAATTTGTATCATACCAATTTTTCGATTATTCTATTATGTATAACCAAAATTAAACTTTTCGAAATCATCCCAATTATGTCGGTTTCTCTTCGGTATCGGTATCGGTACGGTTCGGTTAATTTTCGGTATTTTTTTAAATATCATGTAAAAGTCGCTAGTAAAAGTAAAATGCAATAATATACATACTTTTATTGGACTTAACAAAACTCTCTAGACAGTTTTACTGTTTAAATGGTGAAGAATTAAGAAAACATGAAAGATGGCCATGTTATAGATCTGTCAACTACTCTACAACAACGTAAAAGAAACTAAGCAAAGACAAAGAAAAAATAAATCACACGAGTAGAAAGATATTAATCAAGTTGGGACTCAAGAATAAAGTTTATAGAAGATTAAATATTCAAAAAGATAAATCTAAATCATACAAAAGGAAACATATTCAATACATTGTAGTTTGCTACTCATAATCGCTAGAATACTTTGTGTCTTGCTAGTAAATATGCTGGAAATAATTTAGTTTCAGTAGGAGTAACATAATAGGTTTGAGAATTAGGATTTTGATTTTAATTACTTGTTGGCTTGTAATCATTTTTATAATTTCAAAGGTTAAGGAAAAATTTAATGCTTTATTATTTTTAAACTTAGTATATAAATATATTTTTCACATGTAAATTTATTCGATACGGTTTAGTATTTTTTCGGTTTATTTTCATAAAACAAAAAACCTACCCTAATTATCGGTACGATTATAGATTTATATAAAAATCTACGATTTTATTAAAAGAAACCTAAAAATCGATTCGGTTCGGTACGGTTCAGTCGGTTTAGTCGATTTTTAAATATCCATTTACACCCCTAGCCATATGCATATTAGATTTCTGCCATGTACGTCCCTCAACATTATATTTTCATTTTTAATTTTTTTTAATAATGGCCAATATGATTTATTATCTATAATTAAGAATTTGACAACTTAGAATATATAGAGAGAGAATCTAATATTTACACGTTTTTGAATTTTATACAAATTATTCTAAAGATCTTAAAAAATTAATGGGGCTTAATGCCCCATGCATTTGGGAAATTGGGATTACGCCCCGTCTTGCCTTGCTCTCCACCTTGAAAATACTAGTATTAATCTAAATTCGTTGATATTATAAAATTGATATGTGTGGTACTCCAGGTATACTAAATTAAAATTATAAGCTAGCTTGCGTTTTTTATTTATGATCAGGGGCACCCTTTCATAAAGCAAGTAAAACAACTGTTTTAGACCCCATATTTATGGGGGACATTTTTTATTACACCTAATAGATTATGCATAAATTTAAAAAAAGGTTATGTGAATTGAAAAAGTTTAATTTATTTCTTTAACAAACTTATAATTGCATTGATTTTTGCCAAGAAAATTACACTTGAAATGAATATTGAACCCGAATTTCATAAGAAACATATGATATATAGGAGTAACAATTTGATGAGAATGTTGGTAATAAAATCTCAAAATCTTTCGAAAAGTCCTTTGGAGTTGATTACTTTATACATAGTACACAAGGCTATTTTTTTCACTTCAAAATATATTTGAACAATTTGAAGCATATGAATTTTTGATTTTCTTTTAGTGATAAAAATTAAGTTCACTAGATGATGAAAATTTGAAAAAATATTGCTTTAATCTTGAATGTTCCTTACATCATGATATCAATTCGATATTGATGGTTTAGTTTTATTTTCAGAATTAAAAATATTAAGAAAAATAGTATAATTAGAAGATAACAGTTTAGTTGATACACTTGGTCAAATAAAAAGATCTGATTCTTTTTCCAATGCATATATTACTTATGAAATAATGTTAATATTTCATAACATTATTGATAAAATGTCAGCGGAAAGAAATTTTCAGAATTAAAATTGATAAAATCCCACCTAAGATCAACAATGTCTCAAGAAAGGTTAAATGGATTAACTATATTGTCAATTAAGAAAGATTTATTGATTATAAGAAAATTATTAATAATTTTGTATCTAAGAAACGATAGAAAAATAAATAATTTTAAAAAAATAATAATAATAAAGCCCTCGTAAAATTTGACTTTATGCCACAAAAATCGTCTAGGCCGCCCTGTTTATGATATACTAATAAGAAGACTCAAGTGAAATTTTGACAAAAGATTAATCGGTGATACTGGTGGTTGGACCTAGGCGAGTCAAATGCCATAGACATACGCGTGGTTTTGCCTTTGGCATGCAAAGAAGCAACAGCCGACGTGATAATTCTTAAACTTTTTCGTTGCAGTCGGCGCGGCTAAACGTCAGGAAATATAACATTTGTCTTTGTCCTGCGTTTGAATTAAAAAGAAAAGCTGAATAAACCTCTACTCTATATTTGACAATCTATGTAAAAGGATTTCAAAATTTTTATCTAATAGCATTTGATTAAAAAAAAAAACTTCGATCTAATTCTTTTTCCAGTATTTGCACATGTTAGTTAGTGGTTAGGGCTGTTAACCATTTGCATAATGCTGGTATATAAATTACCAAATACACGATTCTACAAGTATGATTTTTTTACTGCTATTATTAACTCTGATTTAATCTGGAAGGAGATAAAAATTAATTGGTGTTATCAACCTGTATTGCTGTAATAAACAATTAAACTATTAAACTTTCTGAAATATATAAACAAAAACAGAAAGTTAGTAACACTAGTTTAACGAAATAAATTCTGAAAAACAGTATAGGAATAAATCGAGTTCACTGAATGCACAGTGTGTCCTTAAGAAAATTATTCCCCTCAAGTACCCGAGGTGTTGGAATATTATCTTCCCGGGATAGGACGATTTAACTCACCAGCGTATTGGTACCAAAAACTCTAGTGAACGGCGAACCACTCAATGGTCGTAAAACACACTGGAAAATATTGTGCAGAAGAAGAAGAAGATAATCAAAAAATTTAGTAAGTGAACATTCTGGGATTCAAGACATATTTATAGACCATTTGGCACTGATTCTGAAAAGGTTTGCAACCTTTCAGAATTCGGGAAAGAAAACGGATCGGACCGGACCGGGTCATGGGTTATTCCGGATTGAATTTTCGTTAATTAATTTAATTAATTAAATAATTGAAAAGAATTTTGTCCAAAAAGATTAATCAATCAATCTTTAATCAAATTCAAATCCTAAGTCGAGCAAGCGACGACTACGACGGAGCGAGGTTTACCTTCTTCTTAACTCTTTAAGAGTTAGAAGAAGAGCAATTGTATAAATACCCATCAAAAGTCTTTTCTTCCTCCAATATGGGACAATGTCTCTTTGCCAATGAGAAAAACTCAAATATTTCATTTTCCCTCTATTTCTCATTCACCCTCTTTAAACTACACCAAACTTAAAGCCCAAACAATTGGTACTAGTATTGTAATGTTGCAATATAGTGATATACTACTTCTATCACATTCATTTGCCACTCGATCCTTTCTTTCCTTTATTCCTATTTCTAACTCTGTATCTTCCACCCAAAAAAACACACAAAAAACTAAAAGAAAATTCTTGAAGGATGGCGCATCAATTTCGCTTTAGCTCTCATAAATCTCTTTCAGTTAATCTTTTTTTAGATTAAACAATGTTTATATAAGCTAGAAAAGTGAAGAGAATTAAATATAGTTGACCACCCAAATAAAAATCAAATTAAATAAAGTTGACTACCTTCAACGGAGCCTTAGTAATTAATTACCGGTGGCTTCTCATTTGGTACAACAAACAACGAAACAGTTTATTGACTAGTAGTAGTCCTTGTACAAGCCAGCCACATATTTAATTTTAGTCAAACAAAGTTCTTGAAATTCGGATCACTATTACTTATAGGATAAAGTCATGAAGTAAATTGAGGTAGTATTTTTATTATGGATTATGACAAAAAAAATGTCCTTACATTCGAACAGAAATTAAATTGAAACTTAGCGTGCAAAGTGATCTTCGATGTACTTTTTAGTTTTTCTTTTTTTGTAGGAAAAAATTTAAAAGGGAAGATGCCTGTGCAATATAATCTTAAAAGGATTATGAAAGAAACATTTAATCATTGGGCTACTACTTTTTCGAGAGGAAAAAAAGATGGTTACGACTTAATAATCGGCGATCTAATTAATGTAGTACAAAATACAAACAGGCATAACCATAAATAAAAAAAAAACAAATATAAAAGTAAGTGTAGAATATGAGTTTATGTACATTTTCTAATATATTAAAAGAAAAAGGTAAGAGCAAAAAAGGGATCACACTGAGAAGGCAAGATTTGCATGTTCAGTTGTTTTTCTTTAGTCTTTACCCGCTCACGATCACGCTATAGTTAAATTTTATATACTCCATTTTCGCGGTCCCATAAAATTATTAAATCACATTATTGTACAATTTTTACAGCTATAGAGAAAATAAATTAATGGAAACTTAAAATAATAAGTTTATTAAAGAGTTAAAATGCTATTAAGACTAATTGTTTACATCATTTTGTGACCGTGCATCTCTGTACAATTTGACCAGTTCTAATATGTAATATATAACTCACCATCTTTTCTTTTAACAGGTGCCAAGAGTAGAGATTATCTTATTTGAGTTACCATCTCATATATAGTGTCAATCTTTATTTATAATTATGTTTTAAGTAACTTAATTAGTAAATAAAAAGTAGTAGTAAAAGTTAACTTATCTATAACTTATTGCTTAGTTAAGTAATTAAATTTTTTCTGTAATAAATTCAGAAAGCAAATCACATCACAACTGTTTATGGGTGTGATGGGTGCGTGCCTCTATTTGGTGGAAGTGAAGAATGCTTGTCACCTACTTCTCCTCTTAATCACCCCTTTTTATAAGTTCCCACTTCCATTCTACTTCCTCAACTCTCTCATCTAACTATTTTAGAGAGAGAAAATCTAACCATTTTAGTGAGAGAATCAAACAGCCATATCTAGCTACGTGTATCTATATATGTTAACATTGCTTCTGTAGAATCTGTGTGATCTGTTTGGTTTGCTTTTGTTGAATACTAATAATCAAATGAGTATGGAGAAGCATAAATGCAAGCTCTGTTCAAGGAAATTCTCAAGTGGTAAAGCTATGGGTGGTCACATGAGGTCTCATTTAAGGACTCTTCCACTTCCACCAAAAACTCCGCCGCAGAAACAAGATTCCGCCGGCCGTAGCGAGTCAACTCTCTCACTCCATTCCTTAGAAGAAGAAGAAGAAGAAGAGATTAGGGAAGAGAAGTATTTGGGTTATGGGCTAAGAGAGAATCCGAAGAAGAGTTGTAAGATTGTAGATCCTGAGTTTTTGGATGGTGCTGGGTCAGTTGTAGTACATGACAACGAAAGCGAAACTGAGTCAACTAAGAAGCCAACTCGGAGGAGATCCAAGAGAACTCGAAGAATGTTCATATCAGAACAAGAAGCAGTGGAAGTGAAAAAGGAGAAATCAGCTGAATTTGAACCTGAACTAGAACCAGTGAGTTCCTTTTCCGATACTTCCCCTGAAGAAGACATTGCTATTTGTCTAATGATGCTTTCTAAAGATGTATGGAGAAGTTCATATGGGTCTGACGAGTCAAAATGTAGAAATCAAAAACAAGGGAAGTACCAATGTGAGATTTGTAACAAAGTGTTAAAATCTTCTCAAGCTTTAGGCAGTCATAAAACCATTCACAAAATCGAAGGGATCAAGTCAAAAGAAAATTCGAGACAATTGAGAGTGAAGAATGTGGATCAGAAAGTGCATGAATGTCCATTTTGTGGAAAAATATATGGGTCGGGTCAGGCACTGGGTGGGCACAAACGATCACATATTTTGAGTTCATCAACAACTGCTTCTTCTTCATCAAAAGTTGGCGATAGTTTAATGGACTCAAGTTCTGCTAAATTCCCAAATGGGTTTATAGATCTTAACATGCCAGCTCCAATAGAAGACGAAGATTTTAGCCAACCAGAGGTCTCTGGAGTTTCTTAATGCTGATTTTGATCAAAAGGAAGCAGAGCCATTGGAGATGAATATGGGAGGTCAAAATTGTAACTCTCATTTTCTTTCTTGTTTTGTTTTTTCCATAATTCTTTAGTAATTTTTGTCAAATGGATTCTGCTTGTTATAGAAAACTATTGAATTTTGATCCTATTTTAGCTCCTCTTTTTACGCGGTAGTTGCAAGTCACATTGCTTTGAAACCTTCACAAGCAATCTGAAATCAGTTGCAGAAACAAATTACTGACAGAGATTGGCCTTGGGACCCTAGCCTGCCTGTCCTGGGTTTAGAGGAGGGGGGTGGGGAATCCAGCTGATGGAGAGAAACAGTATTTTATTTTTGCTTTACATAATAAAAAATACTCCATTGTTATGAGACGAGCTTAAATAGAACGCTATATGTAGTAAGAAGTATTGAGGCAGCATATTTAGTAGTAGTCATTGTATAGATTTGCACTCGGTATCAATACTTGTTATTTGGTATCAATACAGTATAAGTGTCACAACTCACACTTTGGGTTGTGATTTCGGCAAAGAACTGGTAAGAAAAGACTCTTCTGATTGTCTGACGTAGATCTGTCTACTCGGACAACTTGATTTTTTAATTTTAAGTATATATAAGGGGTATAGGTGATGAAAGCTCCGACTTGCCTCCCCCATACTTGCTGCCACCAAGCCGTATCGAAAGAGCTACCATGGGGACGACCTCAAGGGCCTGCCTAGATGACTCAAAGGAGTGTCCAAGGTATCCATACGAGTTTGGGAACTCTATGGACGGCGCGAAGCCTTCGGCCTAGCATTGGGCACCAAAGTGGCGCTGGAGGCTCGATGTGTGGGACGGCCAGCCCCGCGGGCTGCCGAATGTTGGAAGGAGAACTCCGTGCCGATTGGATACTTGACGCACCTATCTTAGGAGCATCATGTGTCGACTTGTGAGCATGGCTTGGGTTCAACCATACAAGCAAGGGTCCGTTGGCCTAATGGTGCAGTTGTGAGGCGACACTGCACTATTCGGGATGGAAGCGTGTCGCGAGGGCTATGTATGGGCATGGCACGAAAGACGCGCATGACAATGGCCAAGGGCTAAAGGTTACCTTACTCGGGCCAAGCACGAGCTAGTTGCGGATGCACTAGGCCAGTGTTAAACTTGAGGATTGGGCTATGCACGCGGGAGCGATGCTCAGTCTTGGGCGAGGGACAAGACATGTCCTAAGCCAATCCCCCAGGGCGCACATGAATTATGATCCTAAGATGAAGCGCCACGACATGTCTAGGGCCAAGTGCCTAGATATCTTACGGGCGGCACAAGTTGGGGTGAGCCTCATGGGCGAGTCCCGCCAACAGGCACAAGATCGTGCTTGAAAACCTGGGAAAGGAAATAGGCTGGCCTGCAGCAAGGAGAACTAACGGCGTCGCAAAGGCGAGTCGGTGCCGCTGGCGAACGTAAAAAAGTCGGCCCGTGACAATAAGGCTATAAGCTAAGGTAATTGGCATGAATTTTTTAATTTTTCATTTTATGTTAGGAGTGTAGAAATATTCATTTGAATATGTTGTATTTGCATATGAGTATGGCTTCTGATAGAAGAATATCGATTCAGTTTTGGTCTGTGAAAATACAGCAAAGAATGCCATATGGGAGTGTAGTTCATTTCGTGTTAACAGCTGGGCGTTGTGCTCTTTGTGCTTCTTTTGTTTTTGCTTTTTGTTTTAAAATAAGTTTTTTTAAACATTATGTATATAAAGAATTCCATTGGCTTTTCCTCTCTCATCATTGCCTTTATGGATTTGTCTGCAGTATTAGTTCTTCTCTGGCTATGACAGATGTGACAGCCAGAAACTACATCTTAAGTGACCAGATGATCACGCTAGTTACTTTTCTGTTTCTCCATTAGTTTTTGTTTGTGCATTTTTCTCTTAATTGACATAATTGTAACATCAATTAGCTAAAATTTTAAGAGAGTTCTATCACCTAGTAGTGGCAAAATAGATATAAAAAAATAATTATTCATCTATATTATTCACGCAAAAATAGATTGAATAATGAACTTTTTAAAAATATATTAAATATGAAAATAATCCATATTATTCACTTAAAAAATAAATAATCGATATGTTTAACTTTTACATTTACAAAAAATCTACACTATTAATGAATTTCAATATGTGATAGCAAATTAGTTATTATTTTTATCATGTTATTAATATTTATTATAAAAATTTACTCTTAATTATATTGTAGAAAATTTAATGACGTAAATATTTTTTAATACTGTTTAAAACTTAAACTAAAAAATAGGAGTAATAAAATAAAGACTAAAGCTAGTGGTAGTGGCATGGAGTTGTTATTGGAGTTAGGGGTGTTCAAAATCGAACCGAAATCGAAAATCGAATCGTCAAGTGGCTTAATGGCTTATCGGTATCAGGTTATCGTATTAACGAGTGGGGAACAAATTGAAATTTTATTATTAACGGCTTATCGGTTTGGGGCCGGATCGGATAAACCGTTAACCCGTTAAGAATTTTTATATTTATATATTTTTATCGATATGTATATTAAATATCCCTTCCACTTATCCACTATTAGAAACCCTAAAATCTAAATTCCTAATTTCTAATTTTCCTCGGATCTCAAAATCAGCCCTCTCGCCTCTCCCTCTTGCATCGCCTCTCACTCTCAGACCCTCTACTTTCTGAAGGTTGAGGCAACAGTCAACACACCCACAACACCACAACACGTCGCCTCCCATTATCTTCTCTAATCTTTTCCTCGTTTCCTCTAATCTCATAATCCAGCCGTCAGTTACGGCCATAGCCAGAGCAGCAGAAGGTAAAGTGGGTATGCTTTATATATAAAGACTAAATATTGGTACAATTTATTAGATATGACTCTTTTACTTCGTTCCTAATTTGAAGGCCATTAATACATGTAATAGTCAAATACAAAAGAAGGGGACTATTGTACAGTTATAGCTTCTCTGATGTGTTGCATAGATGTATTTATCATTTACTCCATTAAGCATAGAACATATTATCTGTAGTCAAATTCAATATGTAAATGTGATGTTCAAATCCTTGGTAAGTTGCAATTCATGTAATATAGTTTCACTGGGGTAATAGAAGTAGAAGTAAAGTATTTGAAAAAATCCAGTATCCAACTACCTATAGGCCTCTGTAATACATATTCAAATAAATCGATAAACCGTCCGATAATAACTAAATCGATATCAATCCGCCTGATATCTTATCGGATGGCTAGCGAATTAATATATTTAAAAATTAATAATCGATAAGAATCGTTAAAAATAAATAATTACATGATCCACCCGATAATCGACCCTAATAGGCGTTGTCCGCCATATTTATTCATGAATAAATGAATTGAAAGGCTGACTTTTTCTTTGATTTCCGTGATTGGCTTTGGCTTCTAATATGTTGATGTGTTAGGCGATTGCAGATTACAATGAGGTGTACTATTTAGTCAGAAAAAGGACGTAGTTTCTGTCTCTGTAATCCTTTTCTTTAATTGCATGTGATTGCTTGTTTAATACGGATGTATATCGCCCTTTAATTCGGGCCCAAAGATTCTTTATTGATGCAAAGCAGCAAACCCCTCCTCATCTACTCTATTCAAATCCCCACATCGCACCAGAAAAGGGATTTTTTTTAACAACTAAAGCTTAAACAGTGATGTTTAAGTAATGTGAGGTCAAAATCTCTTTACCCTTTTCTGCAATTACACAGTCTTTCTTCCAAAGCAAAGTTTATAAATTACTCTTAGGGGAAATTTCAAAAATAAAGGCATGAAATAGTCACTATATTTGGTGTATCTTTGAAATATGTGGTACTTTTACCATATACTTGTGTTCTTTTCGTCCTTAATTAGAAATCTTTATTGCATAGACAAATTTAAAATAAACTTTATAGGTTCGAGTTCACAATTTGACCACAACTCATTTAGTGGGCGTTTGGGCATAAAAATTATAAAAATCCGAAAAACGTTAAAAAAAAAAAATCAAGTAAAAATGATATTTGAAAATTAGAGTTGTATTTGGACATGAATATAATTTTGTGTTGTTTTTGAATTTTTGTGAGTGATCTGAGTGAAAATTTTGAAAAACAGCTTTTGGAGTTTTTCAAATTTTCGAAAAATTCTAAAATTTATCTTCAAGTGAAAATTGGAAATTTTATGGCTAAACATAGATTTCGAAAAAAAAAGTAAAAAAAAAAATCGAAAAAAATTTCATGACCAAACGGACTTTTAATTTACTAGATTTAAAATTAGTTATTTGTACTAATATTGTGAGTTTTTTAATGTATATAAATGATCCAAATCAAAGACATTAAGGATCCGTTTGGCCATAGATTTTACCAAATTAAATTTGGATTTTATTTGGCAAACACATGTTTGGCCATAGATTTTACCTACATTTTGGTCAAATTGAACTGGTTTTGGGCCAAAATATCACTATTATATTTTTTAAAAATTGCCCCAAACTTTTGTATTTTATAAAAGAGCCCACCATTTATTATTTTGTAACGATGTTGCTTCGTCTTCTCGGTCATCTGATAGTGTATCATGTAGTTCATTATAAAAATGATAATTTTGTATCAAATTTATTTATGTTCAGGACTATGTTTTGCGATAATATAATGAATGTTATTGATAATGGTATTGTTGAGTATTTGTGATAGTTTTTAGAACCTGTGAGTATACGTCATTTTCATATTTTTTCAAACCAAACTTCACCCAAAACAGATGTCCAAACACATTTTCATTTTCAAACCAAACTTCACCCAAATTAGATTTTTCAGAATAAATTTGAGAATTTATGGCCAAGCGCTAGCTAAATTTAGATGAATGCATAACTCAAAATCTACCTGGCATAGATTTGATTAGTCACGTCAGCAAATTTGAAATATCAAAGATATGAAGCAAAACAAAAGCAAAATATGAAATAGAAGTTCACGAAATATTTTAATTAAGTGCGGTGAAATCTATAGATCGGGCTATTTGTTACTGCTCTTAACAGGATGATTGTCAGTTATACCCCTATTTCTTGAAATTATTTGGCCACTACCTCCTGACCTTTGCTATATTTACACTTGTATAACACGTTTTTCAATCTATTTTATATTTTTATTTTTTCCCCTGTTTTTTGTAAAACACCGTCAGAGGTATTGAGTAATTCCGTCAACTAAAACTTATATATAGAAAAAAGGGTTGCCTAGTTTTTTTTCTTAAAGATCATTTTTAGTTTTATGAAGCACGTGAATATGTGAATTCATAATGTTGCTACTACTCTGTTTGATGCATTTTATAAATCACCCTCGCGTGACATGTTTAGCAAGCTATCTTAAGCTCAAATTGCACACATAATAGAGACAATATATAAACAACTATTCTCTATTCTTTAAATATTTCCAAATTGAAATTCTTGGACCCAAAATTTTATCTTCTTCTTCTTCTTCCTAAAGTTTGGCTTGAGTTGAATTTTGGTCCACAGAGTATATCATTTACTATAGTTGGTATATTTAGGTGGTCCGAAAATCACCAGCTTTCAGAAATTTCGATCTCGTGCGAGAATCATATGATGAAGCTGGAAGGTAATGGTAGAAAAAATAACACTAGAAGGAGAACAAAAAAGTCAAAATCGCAAACAGAACAAGGAAAAAAAAATGCTAATATATGAAAAGAAAATAGTAGAAGGAGGAGGAGGCAGTGACGGAGCCAGAATTATCTCTAAGGGAAGTCAAATATAAATAAATAAGCAGATAAAAAAGTTAATGAGAGTCAACACATAATATATATACATAAAAATAAAATATTTAACCTATCTACGCGCTATAGTTTTCCGACGAATGAGTGTCAGTTGGCTCTCCTTGCCACCACTGGAGGAGGGCAAAAAAAAAAAAAAAAGAAACAGATCTTTTAACTTAGTGCAGAATATTATTGTATTTATTTACTTTTGTGGAACTGTCTATGAAATGTAATATAATATATATATCCCTAAGAATTATTTAACAAGATATATAATTCGAGTCGATAACAAAATAAATCACTACCATAACAACCCCCTTCTATTATGCCTTCGTTAGTTCCAATTTTGGGTGTCAAATTTGATCTTGTTGCTGCACGATTGGTTCCATAAACATTAGCAAGCTTAATAAAAATTTAATAATTAAAAAGTATAAATAAATCACTCATAAAATTTTATAATTATAAAAAGCAAAATAACAACAAATGAAGCTTTTTTCCCTCAAATCGTTGATAAATGATATCTTAAAATTTGAAACAATATATGAGTTTAATACATCATGACTTCACTTGTGAAATTGATTGAAAGAACAAAAATTGAAATATTTAAATTACACATGATAAGGAAGAAACCATACAGTTAGAATCAAATGTTTAAATAAGCAAAACGGGATACTCTACAATAATTATGGTAATAAAAATTACGTCCCACATAAGGATCAAGATCATGTCAAATCTAGTTTTAAAGAGAAACTTATATAAAATTTATTGTTTATTAAATTATTATATTTATATATCGATTTAGTACAAATCAAATTAATTTTATTTTAAGTCACTGTATACGGTCTAAATCGAGCTCGCCTACGACTTGGTAGATTAGGTTTGGAACGTGGCAACTACGGAATGAAGATCGACCTCGAGTCCCATCGAACTAGGACCCGAGGTCGGAACACCTGCCTTCGACTAGCGGTGAGTCTGATGTCGACCTTAGCCTCGAACAAGCTTGGAGAGACATTGTTGAGATAACTAACAGAAGACCGAAATATCCGTGACTGGTCGGATATTGCGGCGAGAATCTCGACACGTATCAATAAGGAACCGGCAATCAGCAAATTAAGAGATTTTTTACCTTCTATAGAATTGTACCTAAAGTAGGACTCCTCTACTATATAAAGGGGGTCTGATAATTCATTGAACATATTGTAACACACATCCCAAAGCTATATATTATTATTGTTAGTTCTTATTATTCTCTTGTAATTCTGTTCTGATGTCGATAAAAGCACTTTTGGCTCGAGGGCGGCTAACCTTCTAAGGCTAAGACTGTTCAACTTGTGTTATTTGCATTTACTTTCCCATTGTTTATTTCAATTTCAATCTTATTTATCATTTTGTATGAAGCTAGATCACGTATCGTTAAAACTGCGTATAAATTTAATTGTTATCCGATTTTGAGGGTAAACAGTTTGGCGCCCACCGTGCGGCTAAGGATAATAGTGGTTATTTGATACAAATCTCCATAACACACACACTACTTTATGCTTGCTCTTTGAAGTGTCTATGATTTTAGGTTAAAATACAAAATGTCGAACTCTCAATCAGCATCCTTACATGTTAACAACGAGTCCGGTTACCACGGGGAAAATAACAACGTAGCACCCGGTAACGAGGTACTGCCCACTGATCCAATCGAAATTCCGGTCGCAGACCCAATTGACGCTAATTCACATGTGGCTATCGACGCAAACTTGTCAACTAACCCCGAGAATAGCGTCCGTGGTGGAGCCCGATCGGCAACTCAAAATACACAAAAAATTGGAGGGGACGGGATCAGTTTACGGGTAATCTTCGAAATGCTGTAGGCTCAACATGCAGTGATAGCTCAGTTACATAGCCAAAGTCGAGCACCGAGCAGAGTTGAACCCGATCCACCCCGGGAAGTCACCTATAGGGATGAACCGGTCGCAGAAAGGTTGAATGAACATGAATCGGGGGCTAACCCCAAGATCATAAAGATACTCGAAGAGTTGACAAAACGGATAGAAATAGGGGAGAAGAAAATCGAAGCTAATGACAAGAAGGTGGAAACCTACAATTCCAGGGTAGACTAGATCCTAGAAGCACCACCAATATTGAAAGGCCTGGATTTCAAGAAGTTCGTGCAAAAACCTTTTCCTCCTAGCGCGGCTCCGAAGCCGATCCCTAAGAAATTCCGCATGCCCAAGATTGTTAAGTATAATAGAATGATCGACCTAAATGAGCATGTGACCTCTTACATATGTGCCATCAAAGGGAACGATTTGGAGGATGACGAGATCGAGTCTGGCCTATTGAAGAAGTTTGGAGAAACCTTTTCAAAAAGGGATATGATATGGTATCACAACTTACCTCCTAATTCTATTGATTCATTTGCTATGCTTGCGGATTCTTTCGTGAAAGCGCACACCGGGTCCATCAAGGTCGAAACAAGGAAATCAGACCTTTTCAAAGTAAGACAGAAGGACAACGAGATGCTCAGAGAGTTCGTGTCCCGGTTTCAGATGGAACGAATGGACCTACCGGCGGTTGCTGATGATTGGGTTGTTCAAGCTTTCACTTAGGGACTTAATATTCGAAGCTCGGTGGCTTCACAACAGTTATAGCAGAACCTGATAGAATATCCGGCCGTTACTTGGGCCGACGTGCATAACCGGTATCAATAAAAAATCAGAGTCGAAGATGATCAACTTAGGGCCCCTTCGGGGTCCGTTTATCATGTCAGAAACGTTGATAGAGCCAAGAGAGACATATACCGTGAACCATGATCGAGCAGGGATCGCTATCAACCTACAATAGGGACCGAAGAGGTAACAGATCTTCATAAGAAGCGAAAAGAGAAACGATCGAGATTAACATAGTAGGGGACTCATGAGTAAAAACGGCTTCGACAGGCCCGTCGGGCCTAAGGAAGCACCGAGATTATCAGAATAAAACTTTCACGTTGACGATGCCGCCATCGTATCAGCTATCGGACGTATCAAGGACACCAAATGGCCTCGGCCGTTACATTTATATCCATCCCAGAGGGATCCTAAACCATATGTGTAAATATCACGGCACTCATGCCCACATAATGGCGGATTACCGATAATTGAGAGAGGAAGTAGCCCAATTATTTAACAATGGGTATCTTCGAGAATTGCTTAGTGACCAGCAAATAATTATTTCAGGAATAGAGATTCTAACAAGCAGGACTAGCAAGAAGAACCTCAACACGTCATTAATATGATTATCGGTGGTGTCGATGTTCCTCAGGGGCCGATGTTGAAACACACCAAAGTATCCATCACAAGGAAGAAATGGACTCGAGATTACATACCGGAAGGAACCTTGTCTTTCAATGACGAGGACATGGAAGGAATCGTGCAGCCCACAATGATGTACTGGTAATATCTGTACTCGTGAATAAATCCTGAGTTAAACATATATTTATTGACCCAGGTAGCTCCGCCAATATCATCTGATTGAGGGTCGTGGAGCAACTCGGTTTACAAGACCAAATCGTGCCTGCAGTTCGAGTTCTAACTGGGTTCAACACGGCATGTGAAACCACTAAGGGCGAGATAACGTTACCAGTAAATACGCCGGGACCATCCGGAAAACTAAACTTTATGTGATCGAAGGAGACATGAGGTACAATGCTTTATTTGGAAGGCCATGGATCCACAACATGAGGGCAGTGCCCTCGATACTACACCAAGCACTGAAATTCCCAACACCTAGCAGAGTCAAAATAGTCTATGGTGAACAACCGGCTGCCAAGGAAATATTCGCGATCAAGGAGGTGATACCGGCATCTACAATCTCAACATCGAAGGATCCGAACCACATGGTCAAAAATGGGGTCAAATAGCAATCACCGATACCAGTCTCGGCAGATTCGGACAAACGAGGGGAAGACGGGGATGATGATTACGGGGTCCCCAGATCTTTTATAGCCCTCGATGATTCCGATGCCACTAAATCGATGGTCGAAGATCTGGAACAAGTAATATTGAGAGAACACTTGCCCGATCAAAAGGCATACCTGGGCACGGGTTTAAGCTTCAAGCTCAGGATAAAACTCATTCAATTTCTTATAAGTAATGAAGATTGTTTCTCTTGGTCCCATCTTGATATGACAGGGATCCCACCGGAGATAACCACTCACAAGCTAAGCTTGGACCCAAAATTTCATCCGGTCAAACAGAAGAGGAAGCCCCAGTCCGAGGTTAAACATGCTTCCATCAAGGACAAGGTATCTAAACTCTTTAAAATAGGGTCAATTCAGGAAGTTAAATACCCGGATTGGTTAGCAAACGTAGTGGTAGTCCCTAAAAAAGGGAACAAATTAAGAATGTGCGTAGACTATAAGGATTTGAACAAGCCGTGTCCCAAGGACTCTTTTCCTCTGCCCAACATCGATCGCATGATCGATGCCACGCCCGACCACGAGATCCTCAGTTTTTTCAATGCATATTCCGGGTACAACCAAATACGGATGGACCCGGATGATCAGGAAAAACCTCTTTCATCATAACGTACAACACGTACTTTTATAACGTGATGTCATTCGGATTAAAAAATGCTGGTGCCACTTATCAACGCCTAGTAAACCGAATGTTCGAGGAACAAATAAGAAAATCAATGGAAGTTTACATTAACGACATGTTAGTTAAGTCCTTGCGAGCATAGGACAATTTAAAATATTTGCACGAAACGTTCAGCATATTGAAGTAATACAATATGAAGTTGAACCCGAAAAAATGTGCATTTGGAGTTGGGTTGGGTAAATTCCTCGGATTCATGGTATCCAACCGGGGAATCGAGATCAACCCCGATAAAATCAAAGCCATCGAAGATATCACGATTGTGGACAACGTGAAGGCCGTGCAAATACTAACCGGATGCATTGCCACCCTAGGGCGATTCATTTCGAGGTCATCCGATAAGAGCCACTGATTCTTTGCACTATTGAAGAAGAAAAATAACTTCTCATAGACCTCGGAATGTCTTGGAGGAACTCAAACGGTACTTATCGAGCGCATGGCTTCTTCACACACCGAAGGTAGACGAACAACTATACTTGTACTTGGCAGATTCAGAGATAGCGATAAGTGGAGTCCTGGCCCAGGAAGAGCAAGGTACGCAATTTCCAATTTACTATGTTAGCACGACCCTAGGTGAGGTCGAAACTAGGTACCCTCACCTAGAAAAACTGGTGCTCGCTTTGCTAAGCGCCTCTAGGAAGCTAAAACCATACTTCCAGTGTCACCCTATATGTGTCGTAACTACTTACCCGTTGAGGGACGTTATGCATAAGCCCGATCTCTCAGACCGGTTGGCCAAATGAGTCATGGAAATAAGTGGGTTTGATATTGAATACCGACCCCAGACCACCACTAAGTCTTAAATCTTGGTAGACTTTGTGGCCGACTTTACGCCGGCCCTAATACCCGAGGTCGAAAGAGATTTATTAATTAGCTCAGGGACCTCCTCGGGAATCTGGACCCTCTTTACGGACGGTGCCTCAAACGCAAAAGGGTCTGGACTAGGCATCGTATTGAAGCCACCAATAGAAAATGTAGTTAGACAATCTATTAAGACTGTGAAATTGACTAACAATGAGGCCGAATATGAGACCATGATTGCAGGCTTTGAACTAGCCAAAAGCTTAGGGGCATAAGTGATCGAAGCCAAGTGCGACTCCTTCTTTGTTATAAACCAAGCTAATGGAACATTCGAGGTCAGAGAAGAACGAATGCAAAGATACTTGGATAGGTTGCAGGTAACATTACATCGGTTCAAAGGATGGACTTTGCAACACGTACTCCGGGATCAAAATTGTGAGGTCGATGCCCTCGCTAACTTAGGGTTATCAGTGGAAGATGATGAGTTCAATTCGGGGGCAGTCGTATAACTTATGAGATCGGTAGTGGAAGAAGATCATGCCGAGATTAATTCAACGAGCCTAACTTGGGACTGGAGAAATAAATATATAGAATACCTGAAGACCGTAAAATTATCGTCAGATCCAAAGGAATCGAGGGCCCTACGCACAAAGGCAGCCCACTTTAGCCTATCCGGAGATGGAACCCTGTTCAGAAGGACATTCGATGGCCCACTTGCGATATGTCTAGGACTAGGGGACACCGAGTACTTTTTGAGGGAAATCCATGAAGGTACATGTGGAAACCATTTAGGCATTGAATCATTGGTTCGAAAAGTTATCATAGACGGCTATTACTGGATCGATATGGAAAAGGATGCAAAGGAGTTCGTACGAAAATGTGATGAATGTCAAAGACACGCTCTGATGATTCCTCAGCCCGGGTAGCTGTTGCATTCGGTTTTGTCACCATGGCCATTCATGAAGTGGGGAATGGATATTGTCGGTCCCCTTCCATGGGCACCGGTAAGGCTCAATTTATATTATTTATGACTGATAATTTTTCTAAGTGGATGGAAGCCCAGGCATACGAAAAGGTCAGGGAGAAAGAAGTCATCAACTTCATTTAGGACCATATCATATGCCGATTCGGAGTGCCATCCAAGATCGCGCGCGACAACGGGAAACAATTCATCGGTGGCAAGGTCAGCAAGTTTCTCGAATATCATAAGATCAAAAGGATCCTATCAACACCCTAACACTCTAGTGGGAACGGGCAAGCAGAATCGACCAAAAAAACCATACTCCAAAACCTCTGAAAGAGGTTAACTGACGCCAAAGGAAGATGGAAGGAAATCCTGCCCGAAGTCTTATGGGCATACCGAACGACTTCAAAGTTCAGTACCGGGGCCACCCCGTTCTCACTGATCTATGGTAACGAAGCTCTAATACCGGCCGATATCGGAGAACCAAGTCTCAAGTTCCGATATGCAACCAAAGAATCAAACGACGAGGCTATGAACGCGAGCCTAAGTTTATTGGATGAAAGGCGTGAAACAGCCCTTATTCGATTGGCTGCCCAAAAGCAGCGAATCGAAAGGTATTACAATCGATAGGCCAACCTTCGACACTTCAATGTCGGGGACTTGGTACTAAGGATGGTTACATAAAACACCCGAAACCCGAACGAAGGGAAGTTGGGGCCGAACTGGGAATGCCCTTATCAGATTATTGAGATCACTGGTAAAGGGTCATACAAACTCGGAACGATGAACGGTGAGTAACTACCGAACAACTAGAACATAGATCACTTGAAGCGATACTACTGCTAAAGTACGATCCCATTCATTTTCTTTTATTTATTTACATTCCGAACTAACACTTGCAGGGAATCATCAAAGAACGATACAACCTTTAGGCCTGAAAGCACACGTTGTACTTTTTTTCCCTTAAACCGGTTTTTTTTCCAAATGGGGTTTTCGGCAAGGTTTTTAACGAGGCAACAAGTAAATTATGCCAACTTAGAATTGAAGGCCGGTTATGAACCGGTATCGAAGAACACAACAGTATTCGAGGCCTCTCTTCGATAGGCCCCGTACTAGGGGAATCACCCTCGGTTAAAGACTTTAGCAAGGAAGGAAATTTTATGATTGAACGGTCACGGCTCGATCGATAGCATTTACTGTAAGGGCCAAACGGTCACATGAACTGTGCCCGCATAGACTAATTGAGCCCTGGCACAAAACTTGTACACATGTGTAACTATCACGCACAAGAATAAAAGTTTCTACCTTGCGGATAACTATCTTGTCCTTTAAGAATTTATCTTTTTTCTCTTAAGGAATTTCTTACATTCGATCCCCTAAAGGTATTGATCCCAAGGGCCGCCTTTATCCGGGTTCAAATGATCACTCCCAATCAGAGGTTGCCATCCGAAAACAAACTCGGACGACTCGGATTATCGGAGCCCGGAGGCACAAAGCCTATTTGGCGTTGCCTGAATTAAAAGGCTACGACCATTCCGGGATATAGAAACCCGAGGGCACAAAGCCTATTTGGTGTTGCCCGAATTAAAAGGCTACAGCCACTCCGGATATCGAAACTCGAAGGTACAAAGCCTATTTGGCATTGCCCCAATTAAAAGGCAACGACCATTCCGGGATATCAAAACCCGAGGGCACGAAGCTTATTTGGCATTGCCCGAACTCCAAAAAGCTACGGCTAACCCCGTTTGGGGATGGTTATCTAAGGCAAGTCCGGATAACTCGTGATGACAAACCCATTGGGCAACACCCAAACTAAAAAGGCTACTGCTATACTAAAACGGCTCGGAGATGCCCGAGACCCGTAGCAAAAAACAAGGCCCTCAAAATTTCATAACTAGTTCTAAAGGCTACCCTCGGTAAGCTATAATCTAAACTACTTTGGAAAAAAGTTTCCGGTAATACCGAACCCCCACGATGCCTTAAAATGAAATAATGTTGAAGGCAAGGTTTGTTCGAACCTCCGAACGTAACCTAACTATTTCATGCTAAGGCATTTCGATCTTTGCAAAGATAACTGTTGAAGGGAAAAAGCCTTATATACATATCAAAAATTATTTTTACAAGGGTCAAACAACCCCGTTGCAAGTTTTTACAAAGGCCGAACGACCTCCACAAAAAGATAATACAAAAAGTAAAAACCAAAAACATCTGACAAGGGCCTAATTGGCCTAGTCTTTGTCGGGGATCACATCATCACCTTTGGGGTCTCCGCCACCCTCGGACTCACCCAAATATTCAGACTTGGAATCTTACTCCTCGGGATAGGCCAGCTTTCTGGCCTCGGCTTCGAGCACATTGGCATTCTTGATCTTAGCCGGTAAATCAAAACCCCGAGCGTGAACTTTCTCGAGGGCCTCCTTTCGGGATTACCACTTCATATGCTCAACTATATTTTTTACAAGGTCCTGAGCCTCCTCGGCATCGGCCTTGTACTAGGCCACCATTTCATCAGCTTCGGATTTGATCGCAATGGCCTCTGACTTGGCCGTTTTAAGCTCCTTGGCCAGACTTTCTTGATCTGAGACAACCGAACCTAACCGGGATTGGAGTTCCTCAACCTTTTTGGTATGAACCTCGGCCCTCTCCTTTGCCGCTCTAAGCTGGATTTTAGCCGAAATTAGTTGTGCCCGAGCAGCCTCTTTTTCTGAGACCAGACGATCCATTCAATCTCTCCATTCATCGGTCTCAGCTTTGACTATATCCATTTTAGCTCGAAGCTGGTCAATCCGATCGAGTTTTTGTTGGACCTGCATATTTTGACCATCAGTCACCGAATCAAATTCAGCGTCACTAACCTCAAAAACTTTTACCTACTCGACAAAATCCGCATGTTCCTTTCGAGCAAATTCCAGCTCGGCACGAAGGTTCTCAACCTCCTATTCGAACTGCTCGCTAAGAATTTTAAAGGCGTCTCTCTTCTTAGTGAGCTTGTGAATTTCAACTTTGAATTGTTTTAGCTCGTCCCGATACCTTAAAAAGGTCTCGTGATGAAGCACCGAGGCCTACGAGCATGAAGAAAAACACTAAGTTATTTATGAAATAATCCAAGTGTAAATCAAAGAATCACTTAGGAAAGCATGAAGTTACCCGGTTCAGCGCCTGTTGTGCTTCGTTGAAAAGGCAGGGTGCATCCACCTCGTTCATCTTGGCTTGATCATACTCGGTCACCAACCACCAAAGATAACTGGTCACCCCTACGGGGGCGAAAAAGACTCTGGCATCCTCCGAAAGGAAGATAACAATGGATCGCTTCCGATCGGGATTAACACTTGGGGCAGGGAATCGATTGGCCAATTTCGGGCTCGAGGAAGGCCCGTTTGCTTCAAAGGGTGAGATCTTCCTCGGTATCTCTAAATCGCCAAATCCAGTGGCGTTTTCAGTGGCCACCGAATCCATGCCGTCGAAAAATCGCGGAAGAGGTCATTCACTCTATGGGTCCCCTCAATGGGGCCTTCTTTTGCACCTTGGGCCTCGTTGAACATTGACTTTGTGAACGAGGGTGACTCAGTAGTCTCTATCAGGCTAAGTTCTTCCTGCGGGGCTTTGCCCGCATCCCGGGAAGTTTTAGTTCTTGCCTCTTCCTCGGCCTCCCCGACTTGATAAAGATCGGCCTCGACTCCCTCTAGTTCGGAGCCCCCTTGCCCTTCGTGTTGCGACGTCATGCTGGCCACCAGATCGAAGGCTTCTCCTTCCCCCTCAGACTTATCCCTCAATCGATAGAGTGAGTCCGGAGATAGTACTCGAGCACTGGTGCTTTCCTTGGGTTTACGTGCCAATCGTTTTCTTGGCTTCTTCTTCTCAGAACTCGGAGAACTCGGAGCCCTTTTTCTTTTCTTCTCTTTGTCATGCCTCGGAGCAGATGGTTCGGTAAGGGTATTGTCGTCACCAGATGGAGGCCTTATTGCGACATCTTTTTATAAACCTGCCAAAAGAAATAAAATGAGTAAGAACTCAACATCGCAGAAGGGAAATAAAATACCACTTAAGAAAAATCTTACCATGGGAACGAGCCTCCCATCGGCCCTTTGAAAGCTCGCGGCACGAACGCTCGGAATAGGGCCTTTGTGTAGTAATGCCCTCAACCCATTCCTTGAGTCGAGGAACTCCATCCGCCATCCGAGCAATAACTGCACCACCATAAAACATCGATAAGAAGGGAGGAAAATGAAGAGCGATGAACAAAATCTTGAAAGCAAAGAATATACTTACGTGTCATGTTCCACTTCTCAGGAAATGACATATGATCTGCTGGGATTAAATTCGAGGTCTTCACTCGGACAAAGCAGCCTAACAAGCCTCGATCCCGATCTTTGTCGATGCTCGAGAACGGGGCCTTACTGGCCCGACGACCAAGCTTGATTAGTCCCCCTCGATAAATTCGGGGACTATATAAGCGCATGAGATGGTCGAGGGTGAAGGGATACCCCTCGATCTTGCTTACAAAAAAAATGGAGGAGAATTACTATCCTAAAAAAAAAGGATAAATTTGACCAAGGGTCACCTCGTACCTCTTACAGAAGGCAATAATGACCGGGTCCAAGGGACCCAGCGTAAAAGGATAAGTGTAAAGACTTAAAAATCCCTCCATGTGGGTTGTGATGGCTTCCTCAGGCTTGGGGACCAATATGTGCTTATTAGCCCAGTTGCAATCTTTCTTGACCTCGGAAAGGACGTCCTCGGTGATCGAGCAAATATATCTCGAGACCAGCTCACACCGACCCAGTACCGAGGAGGGCTTCTCGGTCTTGAAATTAGCACCAGTCAGGCAGCCCCCGAGGATAAACATTTTCAGAGGAGGTTCCGGTGCCGGTTCCTCTGTAGCAGTAGATGAAACATTTTCCTCTACAGCCGGTCGCGAGGCAGAGGTAGTTTCTTTTTGGGAAACGGATTTTGAAGTTTTCGCCATTTCTTTGATAAATGAAATAAAGAGAGGGAGTTAAAAGATTGAGCTTGATGGTTTGGAATAAAAACAGAGTTGAAGTTCTTATAAAAGGATTTCAGAAGAGTCAGAAATTTAATGCTCGGAAGTGTTGAAATTCCTAAAGGTACGAGGTGGGGAGGTTTGAAAGTAAAAGTTTGAATGAACTAATGATTGGCTATTTATAGCTTCCCAACGACTGTTCACATCTGGGAATGGCCGATCGGCAACTGACGAGCATTTAATGCCATTAAGACTTGACTGACGAGACGTTTTGACTGTTTTGTCGTTTCTGTCACAAAATATCGAAGTTGGGATCGGAAATTAAGTTCATGCCGTTTTTCGTCATCTACTCTCCGAAAAACTAGGGGACTATGTGTATACGGTCGAAATCGAGCTCGCCTACGACTTGGTAGATTAGGTTTGGAACGTGGCAACTAAGGAATGAAGATCGACCTCGAGTCCCACCGAGCTAGGACCCGAGGTCGGAACCCGTGCCTTTGACTAGCGGTGAGTCCGATGTCGACCTTAGCCTCGAACGATCTTGGAGAGACATTGTTGAGATAACTAACGGAAGACCGAAATATCTGTGACCGGTCGGATATTGCGGCAGGAATCTCGGCACGTATCAATAAGGAACCGTCAATCAGCAAATTAAGAGATTTTTTACCTTCTATATAATTGTATCTAAAGTAGGACTCCTCTACTATATAAAAAGGGTATGATAATTCATTGAACATATTGTAACACGCATCCCAAATAATATATTGTTATTGTTAGTTCTTATTATTCTCTTGTCATTCTGTTCTGATGTCGATAAAAGCACTTTTGGCTCGATGGCGGCTAACCTTCTAAGGCTAAGACTGTTCAACTTGTGCGTTTTGCATTTACTTTTCCATTATTTATTTAAATTTTAATTTGATTTATCATTTTGTATCAAGTTAGATCACGTGTCCTTAAAATCACATACAAATTTAATTGTTATTCGATTTTGAGTGTAAATAGTTAGTTTGAATCATTTTTTGGTTCAATTTGATTTGTAGATTTTTCAATAGCACCCTGTAGGGGACGTGTTATTTTTTTTTTTTGGGAAGAAAAGAGTATTACTCCTATAATTTATTACCTAATGAATAATGATTCCAACCTCCTGACCTGTGATTCCTTCCTGCATCTCCGTTTCCCCAAAATTAAATCAAAAAAAAAAAAGGAAGAAAGAAAAGGGCTATCACACTCTACGTTTGAGAAAGCTCCACAGTCTGTCACTGCTTGTAGCAGCTTCTTATTATATGAGACATTGATTCATTGTCATTCCCTATTGTGGGTTGATAGTATGGTCGTAATATGATTTTAAAAAAAGGTTAGCAGAAAAATCAAAATCAAGTAGCTGTAGTTATGAAATTTTGGATGTATAGTTGTGGGGTATTGGCTAATAATCCCCAGAAGCAGCAGCATTTCTTGTTTAGCTGTTGTTCGCGGCGACTGATCTCATGTACCAAATTTTGTGGGTTCATGTTGTTTGCCTTAGGCTTGATTTCACTTTTCACTGGCCACGTCGCATCCAATCTTGAATGGTACTCTCACCCACTCCTCAAACCTTCTTGGTTCTACAATCAGGTAATCTAAACAGAAATGCTCAATTAGCTTCATTTTCACTGTATTTATATTTTTCTCAAAATGTTTTTGTTTCGACCAATTTAGAATGTAGCCAAAATTTGATTTTTGTTTCAAAATTTGACAAATTATTTCAACTCTTTTTTGCTTTTGGGTTCGATAAAATACAAAGGGAGAGTTCAGAATCTCATGTTATAATGCACCTAAGTGTGTGGCCTAGTGGTCAATGAAGTGGGTGAGAATCGTGAGGTATCAGCTTCAAATCCCACCGGAGTCAAATACTAGGTGATTTCTTCCCATCTATCCAAGCCTTGGTGGATAGAGCTACCGGGTACCTGTTGCTGGTAAGTATCCCGTAGAATTAGTCGAGGTGCGCGCAAGCTGACGCCGGCCCGGACACCACGGTTATCAAAAAAAAAAAAAAAAGAATCTTATGTTATAAGTTTGCTGGTGAGTGATCGAATGATTTTTTATCTGTTGGGACAATGATGAATTTCACTATTCCTTTGCTATCTGGCAAGAAGTTTATAGGAAAACTGAAATTTATGGCTGCAACACTAGCTAGCTGCTATGAAGGTGGAAGATTAGTTTTCGCTTGCCTATCCAGGTGTTTTGAAGCATCACATTTCTGTTATTTGATACTATATTTTAGGATGGAGGTGCACCAATTGATATTTGGAAGTCAAGGTATTCCGCATCTTACTTTGGATGCAGTGAGAGAGGCCCTCGTTTTGCTTGTAAGTAACCGCTTTTCGTCAGATACTCAGTGTCCTAACTGTTTATGATGTTACTACTCGTATCACATATTGTTTTTAGGCAACATTATTTGGTTGGTCAAAATCTGAAAGTGAGGTCTTGAAGGTTCAACTCGACGCTTTTGGCATCTTAAATGGGTTATGGAAATCGGTATTTATATCTTATATCATGATTTCAACTAAAATGTTATGATATACTCTCCAGACAATTATAAAAAAGTAGAGTACTATGTTTGGAGGAAGAGGCTGGAGAGAAAATTGGTTACTTTTGGGTATGGTAAATATGTGAAGAGAGTTGACTTGCTGGCATCCTACTTTTAAGAATAGATGGTTTTTAGTTCCCACGCTTTTTCTCATTTTTCTTATATACGCTACTTGCACCTGCTATTTGTTGCTTGATTTGATTTTCTTTCCAACAAGAAGGTGAAAAGAAAGTCAATGAAAAGCAAATTTGCTAAGTTGCCTGATCTAGTGTAATTTTCAAAATAATATTATTCTTATCTTCACTCTCCCATCAGTCATCTTAAAGGAAAGAGTAGCCTTATTGCTATCTAGCATCGTAGTTGATGTGTATAAGTGAGTAAATTATTGTTCAGGTCTGCCATTGCATTGGATTTTGCTGCTTTTTGTTATTTGACACAATAGGAGTTAAAACATGCTTATTTAAAATACTTGACAAGCACTTGCACTTAGTTATTGTTTTAATTGCCTAAAGTCTTTCTCCTGCCTATTTAGGTTTGAAGTTCACTTATATGCTTCTGTATCTCTCTTCAATTTTGGTGAGAATAACTTGGACTCTAATGTTTCCGAAACGAAATGTAGCTGCTGTGAGTGTGCGATCTTCAAATGGATATCTACTTATTGCAGCTAGCGGAGGACTCAACCAACAAAGGACTGGAGTAAGTATAATGTTCTTGACTTGATATAGTTTATCCACTAATCTTTGGCATCTCTCAAGCAGTTTTCTTTTGTATTGATAAGTTCTCTCAAACGGGTTGCTTTTGCTAATTTCATTTCTTTATCTCAGTAATCTAACCTTTGGAACCTATCTCGTGCTTACCAGATAACTGATGCTGTGGTTGTTGCACGGATTCTTAATGCCACTTTAGTTGTACCTGAGTTGGACCATCATTCATTTTGGAAGGATGATAGGTTGGTGGGCATTTTAAAGTTACTTTTGGGAGTCTGTCTATTGCATAAGTTCATAGTGGATCATAATAGCAGAAGCAGTTTGACTCTTTTTTTTCACTAAGATATCCTTTTAACCTGCAGTGATTTTGTCAACATCTTTGATATTAAATGGTTCATCTCATACCTTGCAAAGGATGTCAGTATTGTTAAAAGAGTTCCAGTGAAGGTCATGAAGTTAATGCAAAAACCTCCATATACCATGCGCGTTCCAAGAAAATCAGAACCTGAATATTACTCGGACCAAGTATTGCCTGTACTTTTAAGGAGACGTGTAAGTAAACAAAAAGCAGAACAATTAATACTGTCTTTTATCATATCTGTTCAATCATTTACTCACCTATACTAGCTTCTGTTTTCTAACCGTAACCTCATATTTCCCAAAAAACTATAAGTGAACTTTAGGGAATGTGGTCACTCTTCTGGGTTTATTGTTCAGTGAGCTGTTTAGGCAGTCAAGTTGTAGAAATCCTAAACTATGGTCTATTTCAGGATGCACACATCTTTATGTTTCTAGAATCTAACGGAGCCCATGTATGACGTAGCTATTCTCAATCTCAGAGATGTAATGTGGCACAGATAAAGCATGTATTGAAGCCATTGTTCTGGAGACTAATGGTGTTTCTACTCTCTCTAGGCATAGTTATATCATGGTATGGTTGGAGCACTTCTCTTGTTCTAAAAGCTCTTTCAGATGGATTATGTTGAGGTCATAAATTTACATGATCATAACATTTTATCATGTTTATATAGGTTTGTCTTGAAAATGGCATGCTTAAATGGAGGATATTTTAATTCCCCTGGTTAATGAGGTAGTGGAATAGTCAAAATTGAGTGGTTAAATTTACCGGGACCATTAAAATGAATCTAATATCTGCTTTACCTAACTTAGAAAACATGTTTAACAATCAATCGACTTTCCCCATTCATAGATTCATAGTCTCATATCCATTGGATAAATGTGTATCATACTTATCAATTGGTGATACATGCCGGATTAGGGCGCTTGACGAGGATGATTTTCAAGTCAACATCATAGCATTGGAGTGCTTTAAAGGGGTCAAGATCAAGTGTGGCTATATTAACAATTTAGGCTAGCTTTGTAATTTGGCTCTACATAGCTTCCTTACTAGCTTAAGTGTATTTTGGTCATTTAGCGTAACTAGCACTCTAGTATAAATAGTTCCTTACTCATCTTGAGGAAAAAGCTTGTGATGGATTGATAAACAAAGACAAACCTTGAGAGGTTTAGGGTATCTTTATTTTCTCTTTATTTACCATATTTTCTTAGATTATCTATGTTAGGTTAATCTTGTATGAGTTCATGTTCATACTCTTGGATTATCTTATGTATTTGAATGTTAATCCATTGTTCTAGTTAATATATTTACTAGGGGCTTTGAATTTTATTCTTTACTTGGCTTAATCCGTGTTTCTTATTCGTGCTCTTCATTGATTGGTGTTCATCATAGGAAATTCAAGGGGTTTAACTTGTTCGTAGTTAATTCTTATCTTTCTCTATTTTAAACCCTAATCTTCTATCTTTTTGATTCCGCGTATTTTGCAATATCCATATTTTCGATACGATTCCGTATCAATTGGTCTACCTGGTCATCTAGGAACCATATTGACATCATACAATCTCTTAAATGTTATTTAAAATTCACTGCAGCTTTCGTTGTTTCAGTTATCCTTCAGTCTATAGTAACAACTTCAAGACGTGGAATTTAACAGTTGATGAAAGAACACACATTTTATGAATTTATGCTCATCGAGCATACAAGTCAAAAATTGGTAGTAGAAAGTGGATGCTTCTGCTCATGTTTTATTAATGTTTGATCTCCAAATTGTATGCAGGTTCTTCAGTTGACAAAATTTGATTATCGGCTTGCTAATGACCTTGATGAAGAGCTGCAAAAATTGCGTTGCCGTGTGAATTATCATGCCTTAAAATTCACTAAGCCCATAAGGAATCTTGGTCAGAAACTTGTAGTGCGTATGCGAAAGATGGCAAGACGTTTCATTGCAGTTCATTTGAGGTTTGTTTGACTTACTGTGTTTGAAATCAAACCTTAGTCTACTATCTGTTTAACTTTGCATAGCAATATTACAAAGCAAAGTCTGAATTGTGGAACTGAAAATTAATGCTGGAACTTTGAGGATTTTGTGTTTTGTAAAGAAAGAATTTGGGAATGAATTTCTCAATTATTCCCTAAAGCATGTTGGGGTTTAAATAGTGTTTACAAGTAATCCTTAAAAGTAAAAGAAATTAATTTCTATTCCTAACTACACAATCACAGGGATGCAAAACTTTTCTTGTATTTACAAGGAATGTGATCTCGCTGTATTAGCAATTTTCTTAATAAGGAAACCTTCGTATTTCTTAACACTCCCCTGCAAGCTAGAGTGTGCATATTGTATTCTCCTAACTTGTTGCAAATATACTCAGTTCTGGAGCCATGAAGTGACTTCGTAAGAATGTCTGCTTGCTAACAAGTCACTCGAGCTGACAAAATCTCTCACAACGCTCTTTGACTCAATCTTTTGTTGAATGAAATGACAATCTACTTCTATATGCTTTGGTCTATCATGAAATACTGGGTTTGAAACAATTTGTATGCAACATGATTGTCACAGATCTATTGCTTTGGTGCATCTCCTCCTCATCTCCACTCTTCAAAAAGTTGCTTTAGCCATATAAGCTCACATGTAGCCAAAGTCGTTGCTCGGTCTTCTGCCTCTGCACTTGATCTAGCTATTGTATCTTGCTTTTTGCTTTTCCAAGATATTAGATTTCCTGTAAAAGCACACCTAGCAAGAAATAATATCTTGGAAAAGCAAAAAGAAAATCTATCTTGGAAAAGCAAAAGGCAAAAAAGCAAGGTGTAGTAGTTAGATAAAGTGCAGACGCAGAATACCAATTAAAAAAAGATACTATTAGATTTCACAATACCCTGAAGTAAATCATCTCTTTGAAGGAGATCCAGCCCGGTCTGCATCAGAGTACCCAATAATATATGCATGTTCCATATCCTCATACAACAGACCCTATTCAGGTGAACATTTGGTATACCTTAGAAGGTGAATTTACTGTATTTCAATGACATTCACAAGGAGTTTGGAGAAACTAGTAACATTAACAGCCAATGAGATGTCTGGTCGGTAAGATAATTATGCTTGTCAACCAATCTTCGATGATAAAGGGGTTCCTTCAAAGGCTCCCTTGTGTGAGAAGAAGCTTAGAGTTTCAGCCCACAGAAGTGTCAATAGGTTTGCAATTCATCCATTACCTTAATCAATGTAACACACGTAACACTCCCCTGAACGCCCATGACTGGACGTTTGGTGTGAGAACAGTATAACATGGGTATCCAATATTGGATAAACCAGGAATATTGATGAGCCTTGCTTTGTTAGTATGTTAAGAATGAAGAGAAGAGAATTTGGGAATGACTTTCTTGATTATTCCTCCAGCATGGTGGTTTAAATAGTAGTTACAAGTATCCTAAAAAAGAAAGAAAAGCAATTCCTCCTTCTAATTACACAATCATAGGGATTCGAAATCTTTCCCATGATTACAAGTAGGAGGGTCTTGCCATATAGTATACAATTTTCCTAAAAAGGAAACCTTCCTAATTCCTGATGGAGCTGCTGTCTGTCATGAGAATCCTGTATACCTTCTCTCTTCTTTTTTTCCCTTCAAAATCCTCTCTTGTTTTTAAAAGTTCCAAATCCATCCTAAGGTGGCAGCGGAAACCAAAAAGTGATTATAGGAAGGAGGGGGGTGTATTGGCTAAACCTCCTTGTACCTAAGTGAATGAATGGTAAAACCCATTCTTTTACATTTGAAGCTTAGAGAAAAATCTGATTGCCTTCCTAATCTGGTGGGTTATTATTCTGAATAATCTTATTCCATTACCAAAAAAAGAAGAGAAATTCTGAATGATGTATAACTTCCTGCCGAATATGATATGGAGATTTGTTTGCTCAAACCATGTAAGCATTCTTTCATTTATATTCATAATTCTTAAGAATTGCATATCAACTTGAGATCAAGTTTGTATGCTCTGGGGAAGGATCATAGACAATTAAGGGATTAAGAGAAATCCTAATTAGTTGTTGGGTAACAAAGACTTAAAAAACGTAAAATGAACTGCAAGATCCATGCTTTCTTTTGCTGAAAGGACAAAACGGTGTTTTGACCTTCTGACTTGATAGTACTTGAATATCTGTGTCAGCTAAGTGTTAGATGTGTGTTTAGATTACGAGTTGTACCTGTTATGCCTTCACTACAACAACAACTACGCTTCAGTCCCAAACAAGTTGGGTCGGCGATATGAATCCCCATTCCTTTCATTTAGCTCAACTCATATCATCATCATTATCGAAATAAATAAAAGTGCAAGTAAAAAAGATAAATATAATAATAATAATAGTAATAATAATAACGTGTGTTGTTATATATGTCTGTTATCCAAGAGAGTTCCTTTCACATTTATGCTTTCCATTGGCACTTAACGTGTGTTGCTCTGATACATATATATATTTCAGGTTTGAACCTGATATGCTAGCATTTTCTGGGTGCTACTATGGCGGGGGTGATAAGGAAAGATATGAATTGGGTGAGATAAGAAAACGATGGGCCACTTTACCTGTAGGATTTCTTTCCTTAAATAATTATGACTTTGTTCTTTACTACTTGGCAATTTAGGCAATTTTACTTCTGCTTGATCAGATTAAGGATTTTTTTTATTGATTAAGAAATTGAAAGTCTCAAATCACTGGTCCTGTGGAGAAAGAGTCTTCTCAGAAATGTAAAGTCCAGATCTATATGTTTCCCCTAGATTGGGGAAGGGTGGCCTATTCCTATTTGTTTATTATTGTGTCTATCTGGGATCTTTGAGTTTATCAATCTATTGCCATGTCATAGAACTTACAACTGTTTTCTGGCTCATAGCCCTTCATTATTCTATTTGAGTATTGCATGGTTCGAGGACACTGGGATTTGAAATGCTTTCTTTTTCTGGAATAACTTGGAAAGATGAAATATGGTTTTTACAGGAGTAATGAACAATTACTTTACAACCATATCTTTGTTTTTGCATTTGTAGAAGAAATGTCCAAATACCACTAAATGTGGGTCTTAGTCTTATATGCTTAACATATGTCATTTTTTTTTTTATAAAAAGAGTGCAGTACAGACTGGTACAACCTCCCCCCCCCCCCCCCCCAAGAAAAAAAAACCCTCCTTTCCTTGTTTTTTCCTTATTCAACTGGACCTCGTATGATCTGTATACCTTATCGCAAAATTAAGGTTTTCCATACTTTTTGATAACACATTTCTATTCAACTTGTGGCTTCAGGAGCTGAGCCCTGATGAAGAGCGAACTCGAGGAAGATGTCCCTTAACACCCCACGAAGTTGGGCTTATGCTGCGGGCGCTTGGCTTCAAAAATGACACATACCTTTATGTTGCATCTGGTGAAATATATGGTGGAGAAAAAACTCTCCAGCCTCTAAAAGAGCTGTTTCCAAACTTTTATACCAAAGAGATGGTTGCTGGTGATGAGCTGAAACCTTTTCTTCCTTACTCTTCTCGTCTTGCAGCAATTGACTACATTGTATGTGATGAAAGTGATGTCTTTGTCACTAACAATAACGGGAACATGGCTAAGATCCTTGCTGGTAGTAGGTGAGGCTCTTCTTTTTTTCTTTTTCTTTTCAGCACACTTACATATCTAATTAAACATTTGTTCAGAGGACACCTGTTTTTTGTGCTTAGCATGGTACGTGTCTACTTCGTTGAACTAAGTTTGTCTAAGCTAAGCAAAAGGGAAAAAGGAATCAAGATTAAAGCGCATTGTGCTATCGGTCCATGGTTAAGAAAATTGAGCAAATTTAGTGGCCTCTATGTCACGAAATCATGTTGAATCAGTTAATAATTAGTTATTTGCTTCAAGAGTTTATGTCGTAAACCAAAATGGAATTGTTTCTTCTATTCATCGTGTCGATTAAAAAAATTTCAGGAATTTAAATTTGGTTGCCTAAACTTTGTCTGAGAGTTCTATGACTTTTAAACTTAGTAACTAATGTGGAGATTAAGTTTGCTGATTCTAGAACTTTCAGATTAGTTGTGATTTAAACTCTAGCTTATTTCTTTGGAAGCAGGTTAATACTGGAAGTAAGTGTTCAATTTCAACATCTTTTAGATAGATAGTTGCAACTCAGAAATTTTGTACATTGAAACTTCATTACAAATAATTTCTATTCATGTTCCTATCTTCTTGTTTCACCATTGAGCTAATTGTTTTCTTTCTTCATCATGCCAAAGGAGGTACATGGGGCACAAGAGGACCATCAGACCAAATGCCAAAAGACTCAGCGCTTTGTTCATGGCTCGAAATAAGATGGACTGGGAGACATTCTCCGGAAAGGTCAAATCATGCCAAAGAGGATACATGGGAGAACCTGAGGAAATGAGACCAGGGCGTGGAGAGTTTCATGAATTTCCATCCTCGTGTATCTGTAAGACACCATTCAACCATTCAAATGTCATAAACAGATACAACGATCATATTTCAGGAAGTAATCCAACTCTGCCGGAGTCACAATATAGGTACATAAGCAATAGCAGTGACCTTGACGAGAAGAGCTCGGAGAAATTTCAGTAGAGGAAATTTGACAGGACATGTAATTGTATTTAAAGAGGATCCTGAGGCGTTGGTTCAATGGTAGGGACGCAACATGTGATGTATGAACTAAAAGGACATCATGGATTCGAACCATGCCATGGACAAAGCCTAGTATTTATATTGGGAGGAGGGTAGAGAGCCAGAGAGTATACTCCCTGCAATTTTAGACCTTGCACGAAATGGAGTCGGGTCAGAATCCTACAGAATCTTTGTATTAAAAGAGACTGATTTAATCCGATTATATGAGTTACTCAGGGGAAGTGTTGTAGCATTGTCATATTGACATGGTCCTCTAGAATTGTTTGCGACCGCCTTCTTTTGGCAGGACTTGAGGTTGTCTAGATTTGTTTTTTTGGTTCACCGCTGTTTTTATAGAAAGCGGATGTTGATGTGCTACGACTGTTAATATATATTTTTGTAAGATATGTAGAGAACAAAAAAGAAAAAGAACTTTGATCTCCATTTATATGCATCCTATTCTGTGCAGTTACCACTGTTTACGTTGTATTCTGGTGTTTATATCTCTTTCTCAGTATAGCATTTGATGTTGAAATCAATTTCATCTTATTCAAAGGGTTATCAACATGTAATGCACCCTACCAAGATTAGTTCATTAATTGGTACACTCGTACCTTATTCCTTCTTGATTCCATTCATGTATACAGATTAGGCGCTGACCGCTTGCATCAGTCTGTAAAATGTATATTATTATTGTATGTGTTCTAACATGCATCAAAATAATCTGACATTCCAACTCCCCAGCTAAAGTAAATCATATATCCAGGCTACTGGTGTAAACCTGCGAACTTTGCAAAATGCAAACTTCTGATAATTTCGAAATTATTCCTGCAATTTTTATCCAACTAGATAGAGAAGTCATTTAGAACCTTTTTGGGGTAGAACATTTAAGGACTAGTTCATTATGGACATCTACTGCTTAAATTTTAAGTGGAAACATCCAGTCCAAATATTTATCTCTAGAATAAATGTACACACGAAACATCACGCCAGCCATCCTACCTGTTACGCGGCGCCTTCCTGAGATTTCTTGGAAGAACGACGTAAGGTTAAGCAACTGATATTCGTGTAGTTACTATCCGCCAACTGGGGTCCCCTCCGTACGGTAGACGAAATTGTCAGTGTCGTACGGAAAAATCAATGTCAGAGCAATTGAGAGAACAAAAAAGAGAATTGAGAATGAAAAAAAACTTGATTGCATTAATGAAAACTATTATATGAAAGGAACACGATGTCGAGGAGGAGAGACACCGGTACAGAGAATTGCTTGCTTGCTAGAAAGTTTGATTGCTTGACCCCCCTAATAGTACCTAAAAAAATAAACCAAAGTTACAGGACTTGACATAACTAAGCTAGAAAGACATAATGGAAATTCATGAAGTAAAACTACTCTATATTTACAATAGAAATGACATACATTTCTACAAAGCAGAAGCAAGTCCGTTGGCAACATCCTTGTCTTTAGCATCAGAGTCTGCGCGCGCGGTGCTGTTGGCATCTGCCTGAGGCTTGGCGCTAGCGAGGGCTATCGGTGGGGCGACATAGGCACAGACGCGCTTGACACTTGGCACGGCCAAGACCACGGGGCCGTGCATGGCGCTAGGCGTTGGGAGGCTTGCTAGGACACCATGGGGCGCGTCCAAGGGGTCATGGGACATGCATGGAAAGCCACCCATGACATTCTCCCCCACCTGAGTTGGCGACATCTTCGGCGCCTTACTTGCAAGATAATCTTCGATCATGCTCTTGTAGGCTTTGAGGTTTGTTCCCCTCTCCCAAGTATTCTCCTCTGCATCAAAACCCTGTCATTTCACCAGGAACTCTTAGATCTTTCCTTGAAGCATGAATCACTCGATCATCAAGAATAGATTTTACCCTCCTTTTCCCGGTTGAATTAGGGCCTCAAATACTGGGTATTGTGAGTTGGCTCCGCGAAGGATTCTCCATGTCTTCCCGAAAATGTTTCAAAAGGTTGACATGGAAGACTAGATGAATTTTCCACTAGGCTGGGATATCCACCCGGTATGCAACTTTCCCAATGCATTTCTCAATGGACAAGGGTCCAATGTACTTTTGCAATAGGCGAGGATCATCGACCCCTGCAAACAAGTACCGCTTTGGAATTTTCACCATCACTTTGTCTCCTACTTGATATCCAACAAAGCGATAATTTTGATCAGCATATTTTTTTATCCGCTTCTGGGCTTTGATAAGATAGCTCTGCACTATCTCCAAATTTCGCCTCCATTCCTTCGAGAAGCTAGCAACTCGAGGAGATTTTGACATATTTGGGGCATTCACAGTGTGTGGGAGTAGCGGTTGCTGTCCGGTAATAATTTCAAAAGCGCTTTTGTTTATACTAGATCTCTTTTTTGAATTGAAACACAGTTGAGCAACATCCAAAAGCTTCACCCAATTCTTCTGCATGATCTAGTAACAAAATGGCGGAGATATTCCTCCAGCATGCCACTGAACCACTCCATTTGGCCATCAGATTGTGGATGGAAACTTGAACTATGGCTCAATTTGGACCCGAGGCACTTAAAGAGCTGAGTCCAAAAGTTGCTAGTGAAGCGAGAGTCGCGATCATTAACGATGTCTTTATGCAGACCCTTATATTTGACAACATGAGAGAAGAACAGTTGAGTTGTATCTTCTGTCGATATTTACTGTGGGGCAGCTATAAATGTAGCATACTTGGAAAACAGCTCTACCACAACCAAGATAGTTATAAGATCTCCGACCTTGGGCAATCCAGTGATGAAATCCAGTGAAACGCTTTCCCAAGGTCTCTTTGGAACAGGAAATGGCTCCAAAAGTCTCGTTTGTGTCAAGTGGTCTGACTTGTCTTTCTGGCATACTAGGTAAGTCTTCACATACTGAGCAACATCATCAGCCATTTGAGGCCAATAATAAGCATTGTGCAACAATGCCATAGTGCGTTCTTCACCTGGATGGTCGACCCACAAAGTATCATGGCATTCCATCAGAAGAGTCCTTCGCAAATCTCCTCCTTTAGGAACAGAAAGTCGGTTCCCTTTCACCTTCAAGAATCCATCTTCCATGTAGACCTGGCGAGTCTTGCCCTGTCCTACCAAATCGACCAAATACTGTGCAGCATGATCCTTTGGGAGTATATCTTGTATTTGGTCTCTTATAGTGGTGGCCACTTCGCTCCCCCTTAGGGTGGCGAGTAGGCACACTGATGCTAAGTCAGCCCTTCGACTGAGCACATCAGTAACTTGGTTGGTCTTCCTACTTCGGTACTCCAGGTTGAAGTGAAATTCCACTAGGAGTTCCTTCCACCTAGCCTGTCGGCCATTCAGCTCTGGATGGGTCATGAAATGGCTAACAACTGTGTTGTCTGTCTTGACCACAAAAGGGGTTCCCAACAGATAGTGCCTCCAAAGGCGTAAGCAATAGACGACAACCAATAATTCTTTTTCGTGGGCGGTATAGAGCCGTTCTGCATCCTTCAACTTCAGGCTCTCATACGCCACTGGATGCCCTTCTTGTAGTAAGACTCCGCCCAGGGCATAGTTAGAGGCATTCGTTTGTACTTCGAATGGCTTGGCCAAATCAGGAAGTGCCAAGACAAGGCTACTAGACATAGAGATGAAACTTATGAATATGTAGATCCTAGGTCAAATAGTACTGAAGCATCCCTACTGCAGACAGAAATAATACATGTGATCACGGCATCTGAGGCCACTGTATCTGTTCTGGCTGGAAAAGCATAGAACCTAGCTGGAGCGCTACCTAACTGGCCTCCACCCGACTGGACTCTACCTCTAGGATGACCCCTACACACCTGCCCTTCACCTCTGGGTGGCAAGACGGATGGTGGGGCAACTGGTGCTAGAATCATAGGATGCTGACCCTGCTACACTGCCTTGCCCCGAATCCTGGGGTAGAATCTCCACACGTGACTAAGGTCCCCGCACTTGAAACAACCTCTCGGTACGGTGGACTGTTAACCTGAAGTCTGACCCTTATGGCCTGAATACCCACTGGAGGAACCCTGAATAGTGGTGGGCGGTAAGAAATCTCTGGCATGGCGCTGAAATAAGGTCGCACTAGAGCACCGCGAGGAGGTGGCAGTGCTGGATATATGGGCCTGCTAGACTGACTCCTCACGAACTGACCCCTTCCCCCAGCTGGGGCACCACTGAACTCCCCAGAATACCGGAACTGCTTATCCCTCATAGCCTGTTCCCGACCATGCTGACGTGCACCCTCGATCCTCCAAGCTATCTTCACAACTAGCTCGTAAGAAGTCCCCATCTCAACCTCTCGGGCCATAATGGCCTGGCTAGCAGAGTGCAAACTTGCAACAAACCTCTGCACCCTCTCTGTATCAGTCGGAAGTATCATAAGTGTATAGTGAGACAACTCGGAGAATCTCGCCTCATAGTCGGTCACTGACATCTAGCCTTGTGGAGCTGCTCGAACTAAAATCACAACTCTTTCCTCTTAGAGGGTGGAATATATTTGTCCAAGAAGAGGCGTGTGAACTGGTCCCAAGTCATAGGAGGAAAACATGCTGGTCTGCCGAGAAGATATGACTGCCACCACCTACGGGCCCTGCCCTCAAGCTGGAAAGTAGTAAAATCCACCCCATGGGACTCCAATAGCAATCTGTCCCTGCACCGATCAATAAAGTCCCGGGGGGTCCTCGTGTCACTAACTTCCAAAGATAGGAGGTTGTAGCCTGGTCCATCTGTCCAATAGCCTATGCGGATCACCGGCCGCAGTTGGTATGGGCTCAGGTATAGCTGCTATAACTGGCTGAGCTCCGCACACGAGTAGTGCACCCGGGGTCTGATACACGACAACTGCATGCCCTGGAGCCTGAGTAGTAGGGGTTTGTGCTCCCCTTCTCGCCTGAGATATGGCAGGGTCTGCTAGAAATAAACCGGCATGAGTCATAGAATCCATTAACCGTAGCATACGTCCCATGACCTCCTGGAATCCCGGTACGGACATGAAATCCACTGGGGCTGGTCCTGCTGTAGGCACCTCACCCTACTTCTCAATAATTGGATCCTCTACTGGATCCACTAGTGGTATATCTGGGGCAAATTTAGGACGTCCTCATCCCCTAACACGGGATGGATCCCTCCCTCGTCCTCTGTCTCAGCCTCTAGCAACGGGGGAGCAGCCCCTCTATGGTCTGGAAGATCCGATGCATGCGTTCTCGCCATCTGTTAGAGAATAAATGAAAGATACTTAGTACCACATCAACTACACGATAGGAGATGAAGAAAGAGTAGTTTCCTAACACCCTATAGATTCTTGAAGATAAGTACGGATGCCTCTGCACCGATCTGCAAGAATCTATTAGGCCTGCTCATAACTTGTGAGACCTACATGAACCTAGTGCTCTGATACAATGTTGTCACGACCCAATTTCCTTTATAAGCCGTGATGGCACCCAACGTCGCTGCTAGGCAAGCCAACGATGAATTAAGCCATGTTATTTCTCTTTTAATAAGTCTTTCAAGTAATTAAACTCTATTTAATAATAACTTAAGGAGTGGGAAATTTAATAACTGAAATGAAGACAACTGAATGGCAATCATAATGATGTAAGTACTCCAAATCCATAAAGTCCACTAGTGCATGTGCCAAGACCTCGTGTCACAAGTATATGAGCATCTAGTAGAATATACAAAACTCTAGCTACTGTCTGAAATGTAAATAGACAGAAATAAATACAAAGGAGAGACTCTAGGTGCTGCGGAACGGCTCAGAAAGCAGCTCACCACTAAGCCTCAGGATATTTGGGATGCGTGCCGGTAGTACCGCCAAATGCACCTGCCTCATATCCTACACAATTAGTGCATTAGTGTAGCGTGAGTACATAAACAACATGTACCCAGTAAGTATCAAGTCTAACCTCGAAGAAGTAGTGACGAGGGGTCGACATCGACACTTACTATGGGCTAACAATAGCAGTACGAAAGTTCTAAATAAGCATGGGTTATATAGATGGTAATAATAATAACTCGTTAACAAGAAGGAAATAATTAAACCTTTCACGCATGGAAATTCCCAAATTAATTCAGTCATATATGATTTTGACTTCCCAATCCATGAAATGATATCAAATGTATAATTAGACTCTGAGTATTATCACGCACAATTATGTCGAGGTCGTATGGCCCGATCCTGAATAATGTGTATACTGCCGAGGGTCGAGCGGCACGAACTATAGATGCATCTATCTACTGCCGAGGCGTTCGACTCGCTCCACAAGAAGAGAGGATACTTTATAAGCATTTGACCTAAATGTTATTAAAGGCTAATACACAATGTAATACAACTTCCATTAACGACCTTTCACAATTCCTTTAACAAGTTCTAATATAATTTAAGCACTTTAATTAACAAGTAGGGTACAAACATTTGAAATAATTCATGATTTGGGTCCTAAAACTACTCGGACATAGCATAATTAGTAGCTACGCACGGAATCTAGTCACCTTGTACGTACGTAGCCCCCACACTTTGAAGCAAACATTAATTTAAATTACTTATGGGGTAAATTACCTCTTACAAGGTTACAAGAGACTTACCTCGTCTTAAGGCCTACTTTTCGGTCACAATTTCGCTCTAAAGCCCCAACTCGGTGCCGAACAATCCAAAACTAGTCAAATTTTATATAAATTAATCAATACATGTTCAAAAGTTCATATTCTAACTATTAGAGTGATTACCCAACCCCAATTGAAGGATTCCTGAAATTCATCCCCGGGACCACGTGCCCAGATTTCGGAAATTTTTGAAGAAAGTTGTTACCCATAACCTCACGAACTCAAATATATAATTTTCCCTCAATTCCCTAACCATTTTCGTGGTTAAATCTCATTTTTTATCAAAACCTAGGTTTTTCATCTAAACCTAAAATTTCCACAATTTTCATGTTAAAAATAGAAAATATAGTTGAATAATATAGTGTTGGGTCCTGAGGACCAGGATGGCCGAAGATCAAAATACCCTTAATCTATGTATTTAACATATATTAGGTAGAATTTACTTACCTCCAAGTGCTAGGTAAAAACCCCTCTCCAAGATCTCCTAAATCGCCCAAGAGGTGAAAGAAAATGAGTCAAAATCGTCTAAGTCCCGCATTAAATGTTTCATTCAGCCTCCAGGACTTCCGCATCTGCGGTCCCTCGGCCCATACTGTTGTCATTGATCGGTCTTAGAGCTCGAAGCTCGACCCCCATACTTCGGACCTTGACCGAGCTTGTTATGTAGATATCCTTTGATCGAAACATTATCGTCTCGACCAGTCCGTACGACTGACTCAAATCAGTTTTCACCGCACACAGATAGTCCCCTCGTTTCTTGGAAAAGGATTTGGCGAGAAACGATATGATTTCCCAGCAGCTCGATCAGATATATACTGACGTTTTCATCGATCCCGACCATGACGTATATAATAGTTGTCCCATCGGTTCGGTTTTACCGAGGCATTTAATGTGTCAGACGGTGGTCGGCCACCTCCAATATTGAACCGTCATTGCTTCAATCTATAAATAGCCTTTCCTTCCACCATTCATCATTTTACGTCTTCAATCTTCCAAATTTTCCAAGTTTCTTTTCGTCTTTTTTGAGTTTTCTGCCTGTAAATCTGTGAGTTTTACTGCAAACTCTTCCTTAGAACACCAAATACCTCCATTCTTTGTCTAAAAAATTTTAAATGGCAAAAATGTCTAAAACTGTTCCATAAAAAGAGACTGTTTCTTCATCTCAACCTGCTGGTGGCGAGGATGTGGAAGAGCCCCGCCCTGAGGAATTCATTTCGGTTGGGTGTTCGACTGTAGGTGATTTTAAAATTGAAAAGCCTTCTCTGATACCGGGTCGGTGTAAGCCGATGTCGAGGCATCAATGTTCAATTACCGAAAAGGTTCTCGATAAAGTTATACAGGAATGCAACTGGGATAATAAACTAGTAGTAATCCCATCGCCCGATGAATCAATTACTACCCACGTCGAAGGGTTCTTAAGTGTTTATACTTATCCTTTCACGTTGGGACCTCTAGACCCTATCATCGTTGCCTTTTGTAAGAGGTACGATATGACCCTCGGCTAAATCCACCCTTCCTTTTGGAGGATAGTGATTCTTTTTCAATTTTTCTCAAGCAAGGTCGAGGGGCGTATCTTCACCTTCGATCACCTTATGTGCCTTTACAGTCCCCGACTTTATCGAGGAGGGTTGATCAAGCTTGTTCGCCGAGCAACCAAAGCGCCATTCTCGAGCATAGATGAGACTCGGGATCAGGGTTGGATGGGCCGCTTTGTTCAAATCAGAACCTCGGACCTAATCCCTGCCGATGACTTGCCATTTCCCGAGAGATGGAATATGAGCCGTGAGTAAATGTTTCTCTTTGCCCGTTTTGATTTTGTGATTGCCTTCTATTTTGTTGATCCATTTTTCTTTCCTAATCACAGCCATAGCTCGAATGCCGGAACTGATCCCGGATCTTAGGCAATAGGTCGAAAGTCTGGTGTTACAAAGACCGTACTCTGAGCGTGCTTGGGTCGAATTATCAAAGGGTCGATGGGAGGCCCGCAGTCATGGTAAATCTTTTTTATCGACTTGCCTCTTCATCGGTTTGTATGGTAAATCTCCCTCTTCCCTTTTGTAGGACTTGGGAAAGATGTAGTCATGAGGCCCCCATCTGGTGGCGAAGAAGTTCCTGTCCTGAAGCAGGTAAAAGAAAGGAAGAGAAAAGAAGTATCGGCTCCCCGAGCTCGGAAAAGAAGAAACCGGCTAAGATATCTCGAAAGCCGAAGGGGGGATCTGGTGTTGTGTCTTCGGAAGTGGTCCGCCATTTAAGGTACGAGCCCGAAGAAGGAGAGGAGAATTTAGCCTGCATACGGGCTAATGTTATGATTCAACAGTCTTCCAATTTGGTGGAAGCAAATCAGGGAACCTTGGCCATAATCCTAGAACAAAAAGAAGTCGAGATTATCCCTTCTCGAGCTAAGATGATAGAAAGGGATACCGAGGGTGGATCTTCTCGGGCAGTAGAAGGTATTTCAAGGGATGAATTCGGGATAGTTGACATTGGAGAATCCCCTCAGATTTCGGATTCCATGATTCAAGAGGCCGTCATGTTGGAGGATCAGTCCTATAAGGGTATTCAGGAGTCGGCCAATATCCATGGTTTTCTGGAGGGGCTCGAGTCAGGTGCCTCGGAGGAGGTTGCCGATTTTGGTGGAATTAGGTACCCAAAAAAGCATCGTGGTCGGGTTCTGCTGAGCCTTCATCGATTCATAAACTGGTGGACCAATTTTCGGTCCCGAGTATCGATCCCGACCGAAGGCGGAAGATAGTGCTCTCTGTACCTACGGATACCCGAATTCTTTCTTCCCCTGTGGGGATTGCCAGTTACCTTCGGTCCTTGGTGACCAAAGAGGATCAATCAGTGATGAATAAGTAGGGCCCGCCTGTTTCTTCAACGAGGCCCAACATGCTTTGAATCGGGTAAATTTGATGGTGTTTTCGCCACTTCTTTTACATATAGAGTTATAGGTAATTCTAATGTTTCTTCTTTTGTTTGCAGGCTTCAGTGTTGCATCACGAGGCCTTTCTTCGAATCCGGGAGGAGCATGATGCCGAGGTTCGGAGCCTCACTGAGAAGAGTGACTCGTACAAGCTCCTTAGTGAAAAACTTCGAGCAGATTTGACAGCAGCTCGGGAAGAGCATGAGGAGATGGCTAAGCAGGTATTCCGAATGTTCCATGATAGTGAAGATGAAAAAGAGATAACCACTAATGATCCGATTTTACAGGTTCGACAGAGGATTGAGCAGATTGGACGACTTAACTCACAGGTAGATGCGCTACTGGCCGAGGCAGAAGAATTTAAAAAGTGTATGGATATCCATGCCTCGAAAAACGAAGTCGTCGAAGCTCAGTTGGAGTTGTCTGATGCCCAACTTTGATCTGCGAAAGAAAACACTTTGGGGTTGATCAAAAAGATGAAAGAGCTTCAGCATCGGTTGGATTTGGCCACTTCAGATAAAGCAGATTCGGCCAAAGAACTTGAAGTGGCCAGATCTGAGGTGATCGAGGCCAATTAAAGAGTTAATGCCAAAGTGGCTCAGTTCAGGATCGATGTCGAGGTTAACCAAGCCAAAGCTGAGAGCATGGTCGAACATGCAAAATGGCAAGCTCGACGAGAGGCTCTCGAGGAGGTCAGAGCTCAGGGCTTCGATATTGGGGCCGAGATTGAAGTCGCCAGGGCGGAAGAGAACAAAGCTCGGAGGTTGGCCTTTCCCGAGGAGGACTCCAATGACTCGGGGGAGTCTGAAGATGAGGATGATGCTGAGAATACAGCCTCCGATGAAGATTGAGTCATTTAGGGCCTTAGGTCGTTTGCTGCGTTCTTTCGATACCGCTTTCGGTTTTTGTATAAAGAACTTCCTTTTGGCAGAGTAGCCGCCTCTGTACAAAATATTTGTAAATATAAATCTTTCGTCCTTTTGAAGCAAAAGAGCCTTTCAAGCTAAATATATAGTTTGAATTTTAATCTATGTTGCCTTCGAGCCTCATGGGTAGTCCCCTTTGCTTTATCGGGCTCGAACATCCTTCAGCTTTAAATAGTCAAGTGTTCGTTTGAATTCGAAGAAATGAGTAGTTTTACTCAAAATAATGTATCCCGAAGGCATAATGGTCGAGTGAGTTCTTTCTCGAATTCAAAATAAAAGTAGCCCGTAGGCTTAGTAGTCGAGTGAATGATTCGAACTCAAAATAATGTAGCCCGTAGGCTTAACGGTTGAGTGAGTTCTTGCTCGAACTCGAAAATAAAAGTAGCCCGTATGCTTTGCAATCGAGTGAATGATTTGAACTCGATGCAATGTAGCCCGTAGGCGTAATAGTCGAGTGAGTGCTTGCTCAAACTCGAAATAAAAGTAGCACGTAGGCTTAGTAGTCGAGTGAATGATTCGAACTCGAAATAATGTAGCCCGTAGGCTTAATGGTCGAGTGAGTGTTTGCTCGAACTCGAAAATAAAAGTAGCTTGTAGGCTTTGCAGTCGAGTGAGTGCTTGCTCGAACTAAAAATAAAAGTAGCTCGTAGGCTTTGCAGTCGAGTGAATGATTCGAACTCGATGCAATGTAGCCCGTAGGCGTAATAGTCGAGTGAGAGCTTTCTCAAACTCGAAATAAAAGCAGCCCGTAGGCTTAGTGGTCGAGTGAGTGCTTGCTCAAATGCGAAATAAAAGTAGCCCGTAGGCTTAGTGGTCGAGTGAATGATTCGAACTCGAAATAATGTAGCACGTCAGCTTAACGGTCGAGTGAGTGCTTACTCGAACTCGAAAATAAAAGTAGCCCGTAGGCTTTGCAGTCGAGTGAATGATTCGAACTCGATACAATGTAGCCCGTAGGCGTAATAGTCTAGTGAGTACTTGCTCGAACTCGAAATAAAAGTAGCCCGTATGCTTAGTAGTCGAGTGAATGATTCGAACTCGAAATAATGTAGCCCGTAGGCTTAATGGTCGAGTGAATGATTCGAACTCGAAATAATGTAGTCCGTCGGCTTAACGGCCGAGTGAGTGCTTGCTCGAACTCGAAAATAAAAGTAGCTCGTAGGCTTTGCAGTCGAGTGAATGATTCGAACTCGATGCAATGTAGCCCGTAGGTGTAATAGTCGAGTGAGTGCTTGCTCGACCTCGAAATAAAAGTAGCCCATAGGCTTAGTAGTCGAGTGAATGATTCGAACTCGAAATAATGTAGCCCGTAGGCTTAATGGTCGAGTGAGTATTTGCTCGAACTCGAAATAAAAGTAGCCTGTAGTCTTAGTGGTCGAGTGAGTGATTGCTTGAACTCGAAATAAAAGTAGCCCGTAGGCTTAGTGGTCGAGTGAGTGCTTGCTCGAACTCGAAATAAAAGTAGCATGTAGGCTTAGTGGTCGAGTGAATGATTCGAACTTGAAATAATGTAGTCCGTCGGCTTAACGGTCGAGTGAGTGCTTGCTCGAACTCGAAAATAAAAGTAGCCCGTAGGTTTTGCAGTCGAGTGAATGATTCGAACTCGATGCAATGTAGCCCGTAGGCATAATAGTCGAGTGAGTGCTTGCTCGAACTCGAAATAAAAGTAGCCCGTAGGCTTAGTAGTCGAGTGAATGATTCGAACTCGAAATAATGTAGCCCGTAGGCTTAATAGTCAAGTGAGTGTTTGCTCGAACTCGAAAATAAAAGTAACCCGTAGGCTTAATGGTCGAGTGAGTGCGGGCTCCGTTCTGGGGGTGATTTCTCGAAGCGGATTGGAATCCGGCCTGCTTTGTATACAAGTTTGGCTCTGCAACTGAGCTATCGCTACTTGTTGGGCTTTTAGCATCTCAAAGATCATACGCAAGCTGGCCCCGATTTCTCCCGCGTTATGGGTGTCTCGGGCTACGGATCGAGTACCGCCCTGAATGCTTCTTTCCGGTTCGGAACGCTGATTCGCCTCCAGAGCTATTTGTGAATTGACATCCAATGTTACTTCGGCTCGAATTTCGGGTACTTCGATTCGAGCCTCAGTGCCATCGTCAAGTGGCCTTCCGGCCCCGGGTGCCAAGTTGTTGGTTTCATCTTGAAGGTCGGCTTTGAGGTCGATAGGTAAAGCCATTGCTGATTTGAAGTTGTAAGCTGGTGTGTACTATAGATTTATATCAAATAATCACTGTTATCCTTAGCCCCACGGTGGGCGCCAAACTGTTTACTCGAAAAATCGAATAACATTAAATTTAGTATGGTTCTAAGGATACGTAATATCCTTTGATACAAAGATAACAATACAAGTATTTTGACTACGAGAATAGGAATGATGAACAGAAAGAATGTATAGGATGAAGTAAGACAAGCACAAGGAGATATCTTTGTCTATGAGAAAAGGCCTTTTTCCAATCTGTTCAATGCCCTTTTGCTTACAAGGATCCCCCTCTTTTATAATAGAGGGTCATTACTTTATTTACAATAAAATAATAAAATAAAGTATATAGTGGAGGACCCATGATGACTTATTTCTTCCTCGATTTTCGCCGAGATTCTCTCCCATAGTGCGGTTGCAACGGCCCTTGTCTGCGAGCTCGATACTGGTTCGAGCTCGGCATTGGACCGAGCCCTCGGCCTTGGTCCGAGCTCGATTCTGACTTGGGGTCTCGGTATTCGGGGTGAGTGTTGGTCGGTCTATGCATCTTCGATAATCTCCATTTTGCCTCGTAGTTCGATTTGGATATGAGCTCGATAATGATACCGAGCTTGTCATTGATCGGTCTTAGAGCTCGAAGTTCGACGCCTTTACTTCGGACCTTGACCGAGCTTGTTATGTAGATATCCTTTGATCGAAACATTATCGTTTTGACCAATCCGTATGACTGACTCAAATCGGTTTGACCGCACACAAGATTATTTTCGAAAGACCCTCGACGTCTTGGAGTATAAAATAATTTAGTAAAGAGAGTAATTGTTCGTTAAAAATCTTGACACCATTCCAAGCATACCCCTTATTGTACTTCAATTAATTATCATTATATCAGCATAAACATTATAATAAGTTTCTTGCGTGTTGGAACGTCATTTTAGTTATTCTAAAGAGGAAATAGTTTCTTTTTTGCTCATGACATCAGACATCTGGACTACTATACTGGAGTTTACCTTTTCTTCTCCTCTTTTTCTTATTGTTCCTCTAAAAAAAATTATCACTTTTTAAATGCATTAGTTAAACTTATCTCAACAACGTTTAAAATTCATTTCTTGAATGCCCATTACAATGTAATAGTATAACTTAATTAGTCGTCTCCATGAACCATTAATACGTACGGAGTAATATAAAACACCATTGGGGAGTTCAATTTGCAATAATTTCTTGCAAAAATGTAAAGTACCTTTTTGTTCTTGCAAAATTTTACAAATAAAAATTTGCAGCTCTTTTTTTTCTCTCTCTCCAAATACTAGCTCAAAACCCACAAATATTTTTGAATTTATGGCATACTTTTAGAATGCGTTTGATGCAACTATTTTCCTTTAGGAAATATTCACAACAATCTAAGACAATCAAAAAGTAGAAAATAGTTTGTAAAAAGGGATGTGGAGGACATCTTAATCAAATATTTTCAGTTTAAAACTTGAAAATGAAAAAACACCCGAAAGGAAATGATTCGTTCTTTAATATGTCCTACACAATGTGAATTTGAATTAGTTTGGTCATACGGTATATCATATGATTATAAATAAAAAAAATTAGCAAAAGAATATAATTTATTAAATATTTTACATCATACCAAACACAACCGCATTATATATAATCTTAATTATCATTATCACCAGCATCAACATTATAATGATTCCCCTATGCGTTGGAACGTCATTATAGTTATTCTAAACAAGAAAGAAATTTGTTCTTGACATCAGACATCTAGTATTATAACTCTAGTGGAGCTTACCTTTTCTTTTCCTTCTTTTTTTTCTTCTTAAAAAACTATCACTTTTTAAATCTTGTTATATTAGTTAAGCTTATCTAAACAAAGTTTTAAATTCATTTCTTAAACGTCCATTACAATGTAATATAACTTAGTCGTCTCAATTAAACCATTAATGTGAAATATAAATCAAAAAAAGCCAAAGGGCGGTGGGACGGCGCCAATCATTTGTCCTAGTCCACTCAAATAAGGCCCATGGTCGGCAAAACCAAACACAAAATGTGTTATTTTTAATTTTTTCCTCTTTTATTGTTAAAGTTGCAAAATGTGTTATTTTTGGTAAGACCCTATGGATATATAAAGACAGGTTATGTGAAACTTGGAAAACCATCAAGTTTTAAGCAAAACCCTCTTAAGAACTTAAATTGAGCTTCTTTTGGGGCATTTTTCTAGTGAGAACTAAAAATGGTGAGGATTGCCTTTGGTAGCATTGGTGACTCTTTTAGTGTTGGATCATTGAAGGCCTATGTAGCTGAGTTTATTGCTACTCTTCTCTTTGTGTTTGCTGGGGTTGGGTCTGCTATAGCTTATAGTAAGTAACACTTCTCTAATTAAACTTGCATGCTAACATAAATACTTAATCTGCTCTAGCACTAAATAGTAAAAAGAGCAATCAGGTGCGCTAAGGTCCCATTAATTCGTTATGCACATGCCACGGAGTCTAGAGAAAGACTAGACTGGCTCTATCATATTCAATTTTACCTTACATTTTACTAGATGCCGTTTTCTCAATCCATAACTGAAAACAACATAACTTTTACAGTTACACCAAGACTGCCTAATTAACCTTTTTTTTTTTTTTTTGCTTTGTGGGGTGATTTTGTAGATAAATTGACAGCAGATGCAGCTCTTGATCCAGCTGGTCTAGTAGCAGTAGCTGTGGCTCATGCATTTGCATTGTTTGTTGGGGTTTCCATAGCAGCCAATATTTCAGGTGGCCATTTGAATCCAGCTGTAACTTTGGGATTGGCTGTTGGTGGAAACATCACCATCTTGACTGGCTTCTTCTACTGGATTGCCCAATTGCTTGGCTCCACAGTTGCTTGCCTCCTCCTCAAATACGTTACTAATGGATTGGTATGTACTGCTATCATTTTCAATCCATATTATATGTCTTTTTATATTTTTCACAACTTCAATAAAAAAACAACTTTACCTAAGATCAGCCTAAGCGGTCGTATAGCCGTCCATCCAACCCTTTAAATTAAAAAGAGCCGGCAGATACATAATATATGTATATTTCATGTAGAATATTTGTATAATTAGTGTATATTGTACGTATATCGACTAGAAAAAATAAATAATGAATATGACCGTTTATTTGTAATTGGAGTTGGGCCTCATATGTTGGTTTTTGGCAGGCTGTTCCAACCCATGGAGTTGCTGCTGGGCTCAATGGATTACAAGGAGTGGTGATGGAGATAATCATAACCTTTGCACTGGTCTACACTGTTTATGCAACAGCAGCAGACCCTAAAAAGGGCTCACTTGGAACCATTGCACCCATTGCAATTGGGTTCATTGTTGGGGCCAACATTTTGGCAGCTGGTCCATTCAGTGGTGGGTCAATGAACCCAGCTCGATCATTTGGGCCAGCTGTGGTTGCAGGAGACTTTTCTCAAAACTGGATCTATTGGGCCGGCCCACTCATTGGTGGAGGATTAGCTGGGTTTATTTATGGAGATGTCTTTATTGGATGCCACACCCCACTTCCAACCTCAGAAGACTATGCTTAAAACTTAAAAGAAGACAAGTCTGTCTTCAATGTTTCTTTGTGTGTTTTCAAATGCAATGTTGATTTTTAATTTAAGCTTTGTATATTATGCTATGCAACAAGTTTGTTTCCAATGAAATATCATGTTTTGGTTTCTTTTGAAAGACTGAGGATATCTAAAGCCTATGCATGTGTACATTCATTTAGACAAAGCTAAATAACTCTAAAATAACAGTGGCCACACAAGAAAGAAACAACAACAACATACCTAGTATAGTTTCGCAGGTGCGGTTTGAGGAGGATAGTGTGTACGCAGACCTTACCCTCACCTGGCGAGGTAGAGAGGTTGTTTCCGATAGAACCTGGCTCAAAAAAAAAGGTGAAAAGGGAGAAAAGAGAAGAAGAAGAAGAAGAAGAAGAAGAAGAAGAAGAAAGAGGAAGAAAGAGGAAGAAGAGGGAAACTAAGGACGATAAGGAAAGAAACTGGAAAGAAAATTTCAAGCCACTAACCTTTTCAAGTAACACATAGTTTAGAAAGTTCTACACCCAGTTACGGCTTTGAAGCAAGTTTGATGATAATAAGATGAATTGGAAGAAACCTGTCATTTTCTCTCTTTTTCTTGAACAGTTCTTGACTCATGTAGTATTGGTATAAACCAGTCAACTCTTCTCTTTTCTGAATAGTGTGTGTACAATATATTAAAGTCACAACACTAATATCCATACTTCCCTGTAACTAAATGTACAAAGATTTATGGTGTCCCCATTCCCACTTGGGTTATACTCAAAATACAACAGTCTTGTCTTTTTCATATGGTAAAACGCGCAACTCGCAGTATGATTTAATTGCTTTTGCTAAACACTGTTTCTCAAGATCCTCAGACTTCTGAATAAAGCTCCGCAAATTGTCTCTATGAGAAACTCTTTCAACCTGAAAGAAGAAAGGTTCTGTAAAAGCATGAAGCTGAAATCATAAAATGATGGTGAACGTTTAGCGGATGATAATCGACTAGTTTCTCAAATTAGGGGCCGATTTGCTAAGATGGTAAGGGAACACTAGTATAAAGATTTCAAATATTTTGAACTTAAAAATGCATTATCCTCTTCTCAAATCCTTTCCATCGCTTCGTATTCCTTCGAGAGAACCAATCTCTCAGGTCTACCTTCATACATTCTACCGAACAGTTACTGGATTTAAAGTCAAAATATCAAATCCAAGGCCAAGACTCAAGACGATGCAAGTAAACGAAGTGCATTGAAACAATCAAGAACATGAAGCAGCATTATGCCAATGAACACACACACGCACACGCACGCACGCACCCATGTGGCATTTAGACAGCTTTTTGAAAATATTTTTGAACAAGAATTTTTATGAAAAACGAATGTGTTTGGGTGACCATGTTTTCGTATTAGGATTAATGTATTTTCTCTAAGAGCACACAACCAAATTGTAACTTATTGCTCCGTAAGACTTTCAACCAAAAGCATGTCTTTGTTTTACAGATAATTCGTTTTTCAAGAAGAGTAAAAAGAAAAAATGGGTTAATAAGTTTACGAAGTAATGATACATAAATTATGATTGAAGGCATGCTTTTAACTTCACGAAACAGAATCCAAAGAAAGAGAAAAGCTAGGTAGGACTGCAACCATAGAATGATAAGCTGTTAAAGATTGAACATGCAGGTTGGATCCTAAAACTAATTTTTGGAGTTCCAATGCACATAAAAAAGCTTACAAATAGTAAAGACATTGCATGGTTAGACATAAGAATACTTACCATTTGCTCGATGATTGGACCTGCATCAAGTCCTTCACTAACAAAGTGACTTGTTGCACCAATCAACTTAACACCAGCCTCAAAAGCCTATCAAAAGATCACGAATAAAAAGCCTCAAGTTTGTAAACCATCATAGAAAGAAGTTCCAGAGTAAGAGTGGAAAATGACCATTTTAAGGAAAAGGAGTCTGGAAATTGAACCTGCTTAGATGGACTCCCGCCCTTGAATGATGGCAAAAGGCCATGGTGAATGTTAATGATATCCTTCCCATAACTTTCTAAGAACTCTGCAGAGAATACCTGCATGACAAGTGCAACCTTAAATTACGAAAGCAACTTAAGGAGTGAACTGCAACATTTATTAGGAGTTTTATAATGGTGAACATCATGAAATGACATGAATCATGTAAATTATAAACAACCAGTTTAAATCATTTAAACTGAACCATCTAATATAAGCAATAGAAAAAAAGTTTTCTAACACAGAACTGCCTCTGTTGCCCAACAGAACCGCCCCTTGATATAATCAAGAGAAAGCACCAGTAAGAGTTCAATGTCCCAGAATTTTGATTACCTGCATGTATCTAGCAAGTACCAAAAAATCAGTATCATGAACTAATTTCAAGATCTCTACTTCTCTTTTCGTCCCCATAGTTGTCGGCAAATAATAGTATGGAATTCCATGCCTTTCAAGTAACCGAATCACATGAGCGTCTGGACCTCGATCGTGGTTGCTGTTAAACAAAGAAATACATTTTATATGATAAAAAATATTTTATAGTAAGTAATTTACATGATAACTGATTCTTTGAATTGAAAATAAATAGTATAATGAAGAAATTGCATATGCTTAACCTTATTACAGAAGTTACATCAACAGGAAGCCTACCATTCTGCCACCTGTGCAACAAATCTACAAGACAATGGTCCTGCAACAAGTTGATGACAGTTTTTACATTAAAAATGGTACTAAGAAAGGTTTCGGCATAACACATAAATCAGTTGTTGACCAGTCTTGGGATCAGAACCTGCTTTGAAGCAAGAACTGCGATCTTATATTTGGGATCTATTTCAGGAACCCGAACAACAGACTTCATTGCATTAAACATCTTTGATAGCTTAAAGAAGTCCTCATCCATTTCCCCTCGGGGCCATTTAGCAGGGTCAAAAGCAAACTCACTGTAATTGAAGCAAGATTTACTTTGTATTATTCTTATGACTTACCAGGAAAAGGAAAAAACAAAAATAAAAGAGCTATGAACATAGCTGACCAATCCAAAACAAAAGATAATATTCTAGGTATCTGGCAAAACGTTACGGCTAATTCTGAATAAATATACCACATAGTACCACTTACAAAGACACATAAGGACCATTGGTTCATTACTTCTTGCAAAATGAACATTTTACCTCTTTCACCACAAATAAAAAGAGAAAAGAAAATACAGTTCATTTTAATATGCTTCATAAGACAGTAATTGACAAAAATACTTAGCAAGACATTAGGTTCTTCATTTACTTTTGATCAGTCCTTAGGTTCTTACTTTATAAACAGATCAACTTCAAAAGACAATTGCTCTATCAACACTATTGAGTGAATAATCTTTATGAAGATCTCTTGTTATTAGAAGATACAGAGTAACTGAGTATATCGTCATGAAAGCATGGAGTTAACATTTTCATAGACGCCTGAAACAGCCCTGAAAACTCACATAAGTTAATCTTAAATTGAATATTACTGGCCAGGGTCTCTTTGCAATAGATATAAGTTTTTTTTCTTTTTCTTTTTTGGCTTATGCAAGGTGAGCCTCATTTGACTACCTAGATAAATATAAAATTGTTTGTGAAGTGTTTGCCACTCTCCAAGCATGCTAAGTTAATTGATTCTCAAAATCACTCTCTACCGATAGAATATTGTAGCTGCAAGATTATATAATGTGTCGACAAAATGGTCCTTCAGCATCCTTATCTGCTGCTACAGGTACCTCTGTTACTGCTTATGTTATTATGAACTAACCAAATGATGATTCACCAGTATTATGTCACTGCTATAACAATTTTCTCTTATTGATACAACAATCACAAGAAGAAGCCACTGCAGAATACTCAATATATTTCTTCTCATTATTTTTTACGAGCATACTTAATAAAGCTCATTGTGATTAACCATGATTGCAAAATTAAAATTTCTTATAGAAGAGGAATGAAGTAATCCGGTACAAGCATGTCCAAGCATGACACTGTACACAAATGTTTTCCTTAACCAGAATCCAGTTAGGATGAATAAATGGTAGGGGATGGATAACTTTCTTTTTGAAAAACAGAATCCAGCTACGCTATACATTATCAAAATTTTTATGAGTTTTAAGTTCTATAGGCTACAGTATAAAACATAGTTACACAATCTAGTCACTTACAGCTTGTTTGGATGGTCGTTACCTATTATATCGTATCGTATTGTTACTTTAAATACGATATTTATTTTGGTTATTACTTAAATTTTATTGTATCGTATCGTTAAATCCGTCGTTACGTAACGACGAAATGTGTCACTTTATGTAACGACCGATTTGGTGTGGTTGCGTCGTTATCTTGTCTTTTTCTCTCATCTCACCCTTCACTATTATTAAATTATTTTATTTTATTATTTACCCACCCTTTTTATATAATAAATTTACCCCGTATCATAATTTTACTTTATAATATGACAAATTTATTATTCATATTGCTGGTGCATGATATCATGAAACAACGGTAAACGATACAATTTATCCATACATTGTATTCATCAAATAATAAAGTACAATACAATACAATACAATACGATACATTATGGAACGATGTGTAACAACCATCCAAACAAGTTGTTATCAGGGAATTACAAGTAATCTCTATGATAAACATTACTTGGTAACTTCATGCAAAAGGTAACTAAACAGCTATAGTAGGTTAAACCATGGGAGGGGGTTCATCCGACCCCCTTCACCCAAAAATTACATTGTATATATAAGGCAAAATCTATTTTTTACCTCTATATAATATGTTTTGAATCCCTTTGATACAACCCAAAAGCATAGCTTAGTGATAAAAGGAGTTCAAAATTTTTGTGAGGTCAATGGTTCAATTCCCTCTAGCTACAATCTCTTTTAATTTTTTTCTTTTTTGAACCCCGTTAGCGAAAATTCTGCCTCCGCCACGGGGTTAAACTACACTAAAAAAAGTCTTTACACTTTCAGTGTATATAACTTAAGTCCATTTTCTATAGTACTCCGGCTAGTGCAAAAGATTACACATAACCCAACCCCAAATGAGATACTACAAACTTAAGAGAAAGTAAGAGAAAATACCTTCTTGAGTAAAAGACATTCTTGTCTTCTGGAACAAAAACATCAGCGTTAAGAATATTTCCACCCCTTGATGCTATGCAATCTGATAGCTTTGCTACGATTCCTACTTCATCCTATTCACAAAAACGAATTCAATTCTCGTCTCAATCTCCCAATCAGTAGTCCTATTACATAAGACAAATAACCCACATCCGAATTCATTTATTACCCATGTTGGAAATGTTTATGTATGCTGGTAGTGCACTGTGCATACACATATGAACACTTACTTACTGGGCAATGAAAGACATGAATGCCATGTACCAGGGAATTTGAGGAGGACCCAAATGGGAATTTTACAGATTTGAGTGACCTTTTCGCAAATTTACTAACTTGCGGACCAAAGTTTGGGGATACCAATAGGTTCATGTCCTCGCTCCCACCTTCAGTTCTAATTTTTCTCTCCAAATTCTCACCAGCATTTCATATCCAAGTTTATCAGTCAAATCATACTCTTATCTGTTTCAGACATCTGTCCAACTTCCAACTTCCAAATGTGGGGCACAACAAGTCCACCACAACCACAACCACAACCACCTTTTGGACCTTTTAGGCACGTTTGCTTACATTTTTATCGCTCTCTTTCCGTCTTTTTATATTTTTGTACTATTGGGATATATTATCAACCATGCAGTTTAGACATAGTATTATATTTTATATTTTATGGAATAATTATTTATTTAATTTATTCAATTCAATAAAATACTATTTAAAATAGATCAATTGTTACATGTGTGTCCTTTAGTTTTGTAATAGATAATTTAGTGTATGGAGTCTTAGCTCATGCAAAGAAGATGTCGGTTCTCATAATTAATAAATTATGTTCACAATCGAAGATGTTATTGGGCAAAATATCTTGATGATTATAGCACAAGATTATAGTATAATTTGTCTTGATTATGGGAGTGGTTTTACTCCGACTTCTTGTGCTAGTATACTTAGTGTATATTGAACGGACCGAGTAGAGAAAAATTGTTATTGTACTGAAAATATATAAAATATTTTCTCTAATTCATTAAATGATCTTAAACTCCTAATCTTGATATAATTATTATGATCAATGTGATTTGTTTATTGTTTTGATTTATCAAAAGGTACAACTCTATTCAGAGTTAGTGTATGCTTAATAGATTGGACAATGACGAATAGCATTTGTGAAATAGTTGATAGAAACCATAACTCGGTTTTGAGTTTGATGATATCCCTTTTATGTAAGCTTATAAGTTTTCATGTGAAAACTCGACCGGTGGATTTTGTATCCGTCACATGAAATAGTTTAAGCGAAATTATAGAGGATTTAATTAGTTGATTAAATTAAATTATTAGTGATTTAATTTAATTAACTGATATTTGTGATCTTAACATGGGGAGTTAAAATAAGTGTTAGTGAATTTTCGAAATTCATATTGAGGAGTTCAATTGCAGTTTTTTAGTGGAATAAACTGCAATTAATTATAGTAGGAATTAATTCATCCAAATTTTCGAATTAATGCTATAATTGGTTGCCTCTTACTATTTATGTGGTCCCTGCTATACCTAGTAAAAACCTGGACTGGCTTGGGTAAAAAGTGACTCGGGAGAAAAATCATCTTGTAGAGTTAGATTAGGATTCTACTTGCACAAGCAGAATTCTACACGTTTTGGAGCCCTCTTTGGCTGAAAAACGAGTCTACATAGAAAGATATTTTTCACCCAATAACTCACCTTTTTTGAGTTGTACTATTGTTCTTGCTCACTCAAAGCAATTTCGTCCAAGGTCTTACTAGGACCATAGCAGAAGACTGTAGCCCTGGATTCTTGCTCTGAGGAGGACCTGTGCAACGTTTTCAAGAGGTTAGTGGTTTCGAATCTCGTAATTATATCATTGTCTAATTTACATGTATTTGATGCCTAATTTGTATGTTTACTTTCGCTGCGCATGTTCTAACATGTACATCACTTAAGAATAACTATTCAGCAATCTTAGTATAAGAATAAAGAATTATTTATTTAATTTATCATGTATCTCTCTTAAATATCTCATTTACTACTCTACTAAATGAAACGATGAGGGTAAGTTTTTTTTTTTTTTTTGTAAAAAATGTAAATGTACTTTTTTTTCTTTAGAAGTCAAAAATTCAGAGAAAATGACGAACATGGTCCCTTGTATTTTTGGGTTGGTTTAAAATAATCCCTTAAATATACTCCTAAATAGTTTTGGTCCTTTAAGTTTGCATTTCTGGTCTCCACCAACTATACTTGACTGCTTCATTTGAATTTGAAGTGCGGCAAATATGAACTTTATGATGGAAAATTTTGACAAATCTCCTTGCAGAAGTGAACGTGATTCACTCGACAAGAAATGCAGAGGAAAGGATGAATTTAAAATAGCAAAGGGGATGCCTCTTTCAAGCACCTATGCTACTCTACTACTCTATGGGGGAAGAAATGGCGTGGATTAAATGGTGGTCTATCCTCCAATTATGGATGATCCAATGCATGATCATGGTTAGTGGTGTACAAACCGAATCGAAAATCCGTGCCAAATACCAAATCGATTAAAAATCCCAATTATATTTGGTCTAATTTAGTTTGGTATTGAGTAAAACAAATTCGAACCAAACCAAAATATAAATATATAGTTTTTATATATATGCCTTTAAGACTTTTTATAGAATTTTCTTTAAAAAATATCTAGAAATATTTGCGACTCTTCTGGCATGTAATATTTCGTTAAATATGAAGTGCTCCATTTTTATTAACTTTAAATAATTGGTTGTACGATCACTTTCTTATCAAGTGTTACTAAAATGCGTCAATCTCTTTGTTCTTCCATATTCATATGTCAAAATCTATCAAAATTCGTATATATCTTTTTCGAATTTGAAGTGAAATTTCGATAATTTAAAATTAAATAGAACATATCATTATTTAGGTATCATATTGATTTTTATACTTAATTACTAAATTTGGTTAACTTTGAAAGTGTACATCAACGAAAAATTAGTCAAACGACTAAAATAAATAAATATCATGTGTTATTAAGAAAATTCTCCTATAAGAATATTTTAATAGATCATATGTTTGTAAAAAAAATTAATTTTTACTAACACATATATTTACTTATCAAAAATTTGACAAAGTAAGATTAAAATAATATTCATCTAACAAAAAAAAAATCAGAAAATGCTGAAAACCCGGCAAAACCGAACCAATCCAAACCGATATAGTTGGTTTGGTTTGGTTTTGATATAAACCGAACCAACTCAGTCCATTTGCACCCCTAATCATAATAGCTTTAATATTTCAAGATATTATTAAGTTAACGTTGTCAATATCCTGGAAATTTTGCAAAATGAATCAAGCCTATATGGCTGTAATATGAATTTAAAAGCAGCTCGATGTGGTGGTAATATGTAATTTACTTGATTCTAAAAAAATATCCCAAGTATTAATAATTTCTGCTAGGAAGAAGGTTAGCTACGATTTACAGCAAAGCCAGAATACAAAGAACCATAAAGTGATTGAAGCTCGAAATATACGAAGGAACAAATATTTTTAAAAAAATACGCAATGACTTAGAACAAAAGAAAGTGATATATTTTTTGTTCTTAAACAAGCATCCCCTCTAAAGAATGGCAGTTTTCCTTTGCATGTAACTATTATGCTCCCTTCGTTACAAAAATTTTGGACTACTATTGGGAACTTCTTCTGAAAATAGTACTCTGAAAAGACTTGGTACAAAAAAGATTTCAATGCTAGTAAAGAGTGGTATGGAGGAAAATGTTTTCCTTGAAAATATTTTTTTGGAAATTAAATAATTTTATCACTTATTTTTTCCAATTGGAGGAAAATAAGTTTACGAGGAAAATATTCTCTAGAATATTTAAGCAAACAAAACAAGGAAAAAATAAAAAACATTTTCCGAAAGATATTTTTCTTCATACCAAACAAGCAAAAACACCCGTAGTCTTTTGAAGATTTACGAGTATTTTGTGAGAATAATTCTCTTCCGGAAAAGAAACCGCTTCTCCAGAAAACATGTCTTTTAAGGAAACATTTTTCCACACTTCATGAAAAACATTAAACTTCACTCCCCCCCCCCCCAAAAGATGGGGGGGAACTGTGTTTCCGCAAGCGTATCTCAGTGTCATCATCCCAAAAGACATTAAATTTACAAATAGTTTCTGACCAAAATATAACCTGAGCTCCCACTGATACGACCCTTAAAATGGAGTTACCTCGTAATATTGTAACGAAGACCTTCTCAGCAAAATTTTGTAATATGATTTTCTTAGGACTTAGGGAGGGGAAAGGGACAGGGGCGTGCGAAAGCATTTCCCTTTTAGGCTTTTCTATAATACAAATTGACCACCCCTTATAATTCTATAATTGAGATTTGAGACATTGTAACTAGGGATCATGCCACCTGCCCAGGGCCTCTCCCATGCGAACCCGGTCTCCCTTTTTAATACAAAACCTGAATTCTGCTGACATGCTTATCGGAGCTTGGAAGACCAGAACCACTGTTGAACCCATATTGAAGGCTGCTAGCTGTAGAATTCAACGGAATCAAATAGAGAATTACTCAATTGATCTATATATTGTTTCGAATCAAAAATGGGAGAAAGTAATTGTACAACATTTACATACTATTATTTTGTCCATAAGATGTTGACATATTATTATACAAAGCTATTCTGGTATTCCCGAATATCCATGAACATATTTGCAACCTATGATGAGCGCTTCAAAATCAATTTCTTGGCTAGAGCCATAATAGCACTACCTAGCAAGAACTGTTTCTTCTAGTCTGTATGTGTATATATATTACGGATTGTAATGCAGGGATTAGTTATGTAGGGATTAGGAATACACGGATCGCTTCTTGTTGGTTGTTGGATTTATTGCACTAAAATTGGATATACAAGCTATCATTTGAAATATTTGTTTATTTTTTAAACTAAAAAGCAATGAGTTTACAATTATACCCTTGGATGCTTGACCTTCATTGGCTTCTAGGAAAAAGACAAGGGTAATTTCGTCCTTTTGGTGCTTTATCCATATATAAGTTATACATGGATAAGTTATTCCATTTTGTTGGTGGTATATGGTGTATTAAGTTATACATGATTCAAATTACAAACCAAACATTGGATAAACTTATACCAAATTATATATCACGGAAGATATCCGGGTGAAGGTGGGCGTGGCTTCCATGGAAGACAAGATGCGGGAAGCTAGGCTTAGATGGTTCGGGCACGTGCGGAGGAGAAGCATGGATTCCCCGGTAAGGAGGTGTGAACGGCTAGCCTTGACGGGTACGAGTAGAGGTAGAGGGCGGCTTAAGAAGTATTGGGCAGAGGTATGGGTGGCATGTGGGCCGGTTAGGACCGGGACCGGCCCAGGACCGCAAGCCCACATGGGCGGTGGGCCTAAACGGTCCTAACCGGATAGGACCGGGACCGTGGAGTGGTGGGCCGGGTAGTGGGCCGGTCTCATAGGGGAGGCCCGCGAGACCGGGACCGGCTGAGAAGTGGGCCGGTTCAAGCGGTCCTAAACGGTCCTCTCAACGGATAATTTTAAAATAAAATAAAAAAATTAACCGTTTGGCCATTTAAAAACTAGCGGTTTGGTCTGCCAAAATAGCCGTTGGCTATTTGCAAAATAGCTATTTAACCCCCCAAATTTTGTTTTAACCCCAAACTTTTTATAATTACACTTTTTCCCTATTTTCAACTATAAATACCCCCTCATTTTTTCATTTTTCTCACAAAATCATCAATCTCTCTCAATCTCTCTCTAATATTCTTCTATAATTGCTTACTTAATTGTTACAATTTATGCAAAATTGTGAAGTTGGTGAATTGAAGTCTTAAGTCTTCAACGATAATTATTTTTCAACAAGTTGTTCGTCAATTCGGTAAACTCGTTCCAACTCTTAAGTTTTAATATTATAGTTTTGTTTGTTTTATTTACTTTGCTTGATTAATTAAGATGGCTTATTCCCTAAAAAAATGTTTAGTAAAAATAAGGGAAAATCCAAGAGTGGTGAATCTAGTGGCCAATCTGTTCCTCCTCCACTTCCCCCGGCTCCCCGGCCGAAACCCGTTACCCGTCCTACACCTGCTATTCTTGATAGCGATAATAGTTTATTACAATTTACCGAGAGTCAATTTTGCCATAATATTGCACCCGGTGAACAATTAAACCATGAATATATGAATGCTCATTATGGTAATCCAACTATAAGATGTATATATAGTATAGTATAGTATATATATAGTATAGTATAGTGTGTGTGTATATATATACAGTAAGATATATATATATATATATATCTTAAGATGTATATATAGTATATAAATCGAATATTAATGTATAAATCTTAAGATGTATATATAGTAAATCGAATATAGCTTATATATCTTAAGATGTATATATAGTATAGTATAGTATATATATTATAACGCATTGCTTTGAATATCTCTTTACAATATTTTTGTCTTTAAATTTGAATTAAAAAATTTTAGTGGCCAATCTGTTCCTCCTCCACTTCCCCCGGCTCCCCGGCCGAAACCTGTTACCCGTCCTACACCTGCTATTCTTGATAGCGATAATAGTTTATTACAATTTACCGAGAGTCAATTTTGCCATAATATTGCACCCGGTGAACAATTAAACCATGAATATATGAATGCTCTTTATGGTAATCCAACTATAAGATGTATATATAGTATAGTATAGTATATATATATATATATATATATATATATATATATATATTAAGATGTATATATAGTATATAAATCGAATATTAATGTATAAATCTTAAGATATATATATATAGTAAATCGAATATAGCTTATATATCTTAGATGTATATATAGTATAGTATATATATTATAACGCATTGCTTTGAATATCTCTTTACAATATTTTTGTCTTTAAATTTGAATTAAAAAATTTAGGTGACAATTCTATAATATAATTTACTAGGAATTGCCTTAGATATTTTTATTACCATTTTTTTTTCTCTAACTTGTATAAAAATAATTTAAAAAATAGAAAGTTTCCGTTGGGCCCGCTTAGGCCCAGGACCGGCCCACTTAACACGGGACCGCTAGTTCGTAATCCCGGTCCCGGACCGGTTCCAACGAGAAGCCCGCGAAGCCCGGGACCGCTTAGGACCGGCCCACTTAGGACCGGACCACTTAGGACCGGGCCCGGCCCACATGCCACCTTTAGGCAGAGGTGATCAGGCAGGACATGGTGCGGCTTCAGATTTTCGAGGACATGGCCCTTGATAGGAAGTTGTGGAGGTCGAGCATTAAGGTCGTACGTTAGGAGATAGGAGGCTAGTCCGATAGTGTTGTGTCTTAGGCTGCTAGTAGCTCTTGTTGTGTCCATACTACTTCATTAGGGTTGCAGCCTTGCAGCTTAGGCTGTAGGAGGCTGATTTGATAATGTTGTCTTAGGATGCTAGTGGCTCTTGTTGTGTCCTTATTACTTCCATTGTGTCTGTAGCATTGTGCCATTGTTACTACTTATTGTTATTGCTTTTCTTTCTGCTTTCTGGTTATTACGTTATTGGTGTTATCTTTCTGATTTCCTTTGATGTTACTGCTCCACTGTCCTTTACAATCGTCGTGAGTTGAGGGTCTATCGGAAACAATCTCTTTACTCCTCCGGAGTAGGGGTAAGATCTGCATACACACTACCCTCCCCAGACCCCACTTGTGGGATTACACTGGGTCATTGTTGTATATATATTACGGAACTTTATTAAAAAGGGGGAAAGAAAAGGAGAGGAGATCATTAGTCTAGTTTGGTAATATCTGCATTACAAGCCTAAAAGCCAAACTGCAAATCCATGCAATAAAAGTACAAACCATAGGTATAAAAAGAACGAATAGATCTTGCAGTTCATTGCAAAATGGGATTTATTTCTCGTACACACACATCAACTGGACAAGTAATATAATTTATCATGATATTTTGCATGCTCAAAAGATGCAACTGCAAGATGGGATTTATTTCTCGTACACACACATCAACTGGCCAAGTAATATAATTTATCATGATATTTTGCATGCTCAAAAGACGCCACAAAAACTGAAGTTTAGCATGCATATTTCTCTTCCAAACTAACATCAAATTTCAGGATGGTACCTCATCTCCTTTCTTCAGGAAAACACCAGTGCCTTTGGGTTCATATACCTGTTCTTCAGGAGGTTCTGGATGTAGCATCTTCTTCCATGGCCTATTTGTTCGCAGAGTTGGTTCAATGAAAAGCTGAAACATCAGAAAAAAGTTGAGTCAAACAGAACCAGGTGAAGGCCACGGTGGGATCTGCAAATGGGTATCACCGCGTACTTCATCCACACTATTAGTGGGTCTGTCTTCAATGAGCTAGTAATTGAGATTTCTTATATGAGTTGTCCACACTCATTATCTCTTGGTTGATTAATTATAGAGCGGTCAATATTGGTTTGGCCCGCTGGGCCGGCCCAACCCAGTCCGTAATTTAATGGTTTTGGGCTAAGATTTTTGGAGCCCATTCAAAAACGAGGCTTTTAAGCCAAGACCAAGTATGCATGTGGCCCATGAGGCTTGATCAAGGTTGGGTTGGGCCGGCCCGTGGGCTTAATAAACTTATTTAATTAAAAATATAAAATAATATAGAAAACTAAAAATAACAAGAGAAGTCCAATCTCAAACTGGTATTTAAATACTTTTTTCCTTAAAATTTTAGTTATTTCTTAATGTTTAACTAATTAACATTGCATATAATTATAGTGGGCCGGCCCATCCCAGTCCGTAAAATGCCAAAGCCCATGTGGGCTGGGCTAGGCCATCCCGTATTGACATCTCCAGTTAATTATATGCAAGAGTGTCAGTTATGCTTCACTAGCCTGGTTACTACCGGGGTTTCTAATGGCAAAGTCGATGACACTGTATGACAATCAAAAGCTGATGCCTCTCAATTGTCTTAGTCATCCAACTCCAGTTTCTCTTTCTATTTATATATTATATTAAGCTCAGAAAATTTTTGTCCTTGCTAGTTTATATTGTAGAATTTCATAGCCATGATCCTTGTTGAAAAAATCATAGCCATGACAATGCACTCGAATGTCACGGCTTGCTTATAGAAATTCTTCAGGTCATTATTAGTGGGGGAAAGGGCCAAATATACCCCTCTACTTTCATATATTGTCTATATTTAACCTCTGTTATACTATCGGGCCAAATTTACCCCTTCCGTTATACTATCGGGCCAAATTTACCCCAACAATCAGCAAACTTTTAAAAATACCCCTTGATCTGTTAAGTAATCCAAAATCTCCCAAATTCATTTTATTTAAATCACTTGTTGTTCTTTTTGGTCCACTATTTTTGAAATAATTGGCATTTACCTGCTTTCTGAATTAAAGAAAAAAAATAAGAGAAAAAAATATTAAATGATACAACCGAATAAACAAAGTATAGTAAATTAAAAAATCTAAATTAGGTAGCTTTTCTAAATTCTAAAAGTATTTACAACATCCCAATTTTAATGAATTCATTGCACCAAATGTATGGAGACTTTGCAAGTATTAGTGATTGAAGTTGAAGTTTCTCGGAGACTTTACATTGTCTAATTCAATTTTGCTTTAATTAAATGCCTACATATTTTGCACTCTTAAGTTAGTCGATCGAACTCTATACTAACCAGGTAACGATAAAATATATTTGAATATACATGTATATACATGATGATCAGCTGCATATAATACACAATAAATAGACCCACTAAATTCTACGGTGTGTATATGATTGAAAAATAAATAAAATTTTAAACCAATTTTATTTATAACAAAAGAGAAATGGGTGCATTGGTAATAAAAAAAATTATAAATAATTTGTATAATCTAGTAACTTTAGCATTCACATCAATAGTAAATTTTGAAATTAAAATAGTGGACCAAGAAGAACAACAAGTGATTTAAATAAAAGGAATTTGGAAGATTTTGAATTACTTAACATATCAAGGGGTATTTTTAAAAGTTTGCTGATTGTAGGGGTAAATTTGGCCCGATAGTATAACGGTAGGGGTAAATTTGGTCCAACAGTATAACGGAGGTTAAATACAGACAATATATGAAAGTAGAAGGGTATATTTGGCCCTTTGTGGAGGAATAAATCTCATCTCGTGATTCATAATGCAATATTATCACTAAGGCACCTATCCAGATGTACCTACAGTGCAAAAGCCTAGAAGACTGATGATAAGTTTCTGCACAAGTAATAAATGAACACACCCCCCCCCCCCCCAAAAAAAAAATAGTTTTGGATTAAAACCCCCCTTGCTCAGTTTAACTTAACAAAATTGAGTAGCTTGATAATGAAAAAGCTCCAGTGGGCAGTCCTCCTAAAAATATATTTACAGAGAAAAAAATGAATACTTGTATACAAACAGATAGCTGACACACTTTAAACATACAAAATTAAGTGTTCCGCCAAGGGACAAGCATCATATCTAACCTCAATGGAGCCAATATTTGTTGCACCTATGGCTGCCATTGCCATAAAACCTTCTTGCCATTTACCTTCAAGCACAATCTGATAATAGGCAGAAATCACAAAAGAGAAAACACACATCATTTTGTTAGACATTGATAGTCACAGAGAGAATGAGCAAGCATAATCAGAAGAAAAAAAAATCAGAGGATATGGGAGGGACTAGGAATATGCAACTGAAAACAAGAACATTTTAACATTTGAAAGGAACAAACAAGTAAAAACATTCTATTAGGAGGACTTCTCTACAGGATTTGAACCCTGAATTCCAAGGTTTGCACCTACTTCATTGACCACTAGATCACACGTGGGACTACTATCGTCCTTATTGTGATACCTTGAGCACATATATTCCTTTAATTCAAAAAAAGTAGCAGGCCAATCAATCTCTGTACTCTTGATGCAATGGACTCCTTTGGTCCAACTGTCGGAAATTCCCAAATGAATTATTTAAAAGTAATGGAAAATGTCATTTGTTTTGCAAACAAAACGCAATTGGGTTTTCTTGCCCAATTTCATTCTATCCCAACCACGGTTAATTTCGTTGCTGGCAGACTTTTTCCTTCGATTTTGTGGTGATTCTCTTGTCTGGGATTTTTTTTTTGGGTGACTCGGAGGAAAATATATGGGAATTGCTTTTTACTCTAGTCACATGAAAAACACGTGATTTCTGTTAGTTTTAGTGGCCCCATTTGGATGTTCAGCCCATTGAACCAAAAGTGCTTAGTTTTAGCAAACTTAAAGGACCCTATATGCTCAAGATAATACAATAGGGACAAAACCAACCTTCAAACTTAACAGATGTTAATTTCAACTGGCTCACCAAGTTCTCCACAAAGAGGGACATACATGGCAGGTTCAATCATAACATTCCATGAGATTAAAAATTTATGCATAACTTGCTTCTGGTGCAAATAACAACAGCAATAACTACTTTATAACCTCTTTCGGAGAAGTCACCATCTCAAAAAGATCAAGAAAAAAATAGGGAATTGAACGCAACTACAGCATAGTTAATCAGAATTTACCCTTTCATTCTCCACGTAAAGATTTCTTATTGTCCTGGTAGCTCGTTCATTCATGGGAAAGAGACGACCTATCAAACAAATGAACGGAATAAATAAACCACCGGTAGGAAATTGAATAGGAAGACTTTACATGCATCAAATTTTCTTTTTCAATTGGAGGAGATGGTGACACTCGAAGCGGACTGTTGCTTTGATATCAAGTTAAATTGATCCCAAAGAGGTTGAATAAATATTTTTTTTTAAAAAAAAAAAAGGTCAGCCCGGTGCACAAGGCATTCCGCGTTCACGCAGGGTTCGGGGAAGGGCCGCACCCCAAGAGGTGTGATGTAAAGAGCCTACCCTAATGCAAGCATTAGTGGTTGCTTCCACGGCTCGAATCCGTGACCTATAGGTCAGAAGGAGACAACTTTACTGTTGCTCCAAGGCTCCCCTTCCTTAAGAGGTCTCTTGAATGAATCTAAAAAAAAATATTTAGCCAATTGGACACTCTCACTACCAAGTCACATAATTCCTTTACAGGTGACTCAACCACACTGAGTGGCCTTAAGTTTGGCAAATTGATGTGTTAATACATTTTCCTATCGGGTACAAGTATCTGATTGTGTACAAACACGATGGTCATTATAGTAAAGTCCTCTACGTTAGTTTCAGTCACATAATATCTTTTCATTATCATATGAAATACGGTTAGAATATGCATGAAAACAGAGAATAACAGTAACCAACCCTCATGTGTTGAAGACACAAATACAGATATACCGGACTATCAATATCGACTAAATGAGAGTGTGGCTGACAAGGTAAAAGAACAAATCAGCCACAGTTTTCTAGACCCCTTTTGGGGGGGAAAGGATAGTGGGTAGGGCTAATCTTTCCCCCATATTAGTTTACTCACTGGTAATCATTCCATGTACAGGAATTGGGGAAAAAAAGGGCTTGAACTACAGGGATCTGATACCTGGCTTTCTTGGTATAAGTAGTTGTCTATATAGGCTGACAACGTTTCCTAGGTTGTTTCGGTATCAATAAATTATGGTAGCCAAAAGATCCTTTCTGCATGACCGGCGTATCCTTTCTATATCATTGAAACATGACTTTTTTGGGCAGGGTGGGGTAAAGGATGCGAGGTGAAGCGATCAAAAAGATAGGACAAATAGAAAACGTCACAAACAATAAGCCTAATATTGTGGATGAACTCTTTTTAACCAATGGATGCAAATGTGAAGACTTACCAGAGAAATGTCGACGACCAAGAACTTTCCAATCAACTGGTGAGTGTATGCGATGATAATCTCCAGGTCTCAAGTAAATCACACAGTAAAAGAGACCTTTCATTGGACTGCAATAAGTCAACTTTCAGTTTCAAATTAAGTAGCATTCTCTCCTTTATCACCAAGAAATTATTACCAAACGCAAACAAAAAGTAGAAAACATAAGGAAAGAAAAAAGGTTCACCTGATGACCGAGTACTACATGTTAGGCATCTGCTAACTAGATATAATTTGTCTAGTAGTATAGATGATCATTCCCATAAAAAGATGTATGTCGTCCAGAATGGTTTAAGAATCAAAATATACAGTTTTAAAGGAGTACTGGACATAGAGCTTTTTTTTTTTGGTGGAAAATAAGGAGATGGAAGAAGGATCCTAGAGAAGATCAACAAGTGCCTTGGCAGTTTTTTATATTCAAAATGATTAATTAAAGGAAACAGACATTTTCATAATACACTTGAGGTGTTAACATGTTGTGGTATATTATAGATATCCTCACAGCACACAGTTTAACATTCATGTGATTACCAAGCTGGTGCAGGATCTCGGACTTTGGGAGAAGCCAATGAAACTCTCCACCAAGACTTTTGATTTGCATCATCCGTAGAACCTTCTTGCCCACCATCTTCATTTTTATTGTCATCAACCACAGCCATGGGAAGAAGGGAGCTGGCACCAAGAAGTGAAGAAGCAGAATAAGTGAATCCTTTGACTTGCTCAATCATAGCCCCAGCTTTTTTCAACTCGCCAAATTGGAGAACAGTACCATCAACTGGACTAACCTACAACCATATAAACCAACTCAAAAAGGTCAGAATATTTGATAATCTGCAATATTTTGAAACACCAAGAGAACCGAGAGATAACTAGGAAGCTGGTTACCAGTTACCAGACAACAGGGATTGCAATCAATAGGTCTGGTACCCTCTTTCAATCTTCTGACAAAAAACTCCCGTAAAGATGCATATTCTTCCAAAGGCAAAGCTACTTCTTCCAAGTCTGGATTCAAAAATGGAGTTCTCTAAATATTACCATCATCAAAAGCTTATCTTTACATTCGCAATGTGTCATAGAATAAATATGAAAATCTAAAGCATCAAACTTGTAAGAAGAATGTTCAGAGCATCACGAAGTAGAAACTAGAAATACTGCTTACTTGAATGAAATGCCCGAGCCCATCCTTTATATGCATATGGGCGCAGCCACATCGGAAGTTCCTGGTAGAGCATTGCATGGAGTCAAATTGATCCAGAACTTTTGACGAATCTTCTGCTATTTGAAATTGCTAGAGACTTACCACACTGGTCAAGGTACCCCAGAATCTAGAAATGGAGCGTAGTGGAAGCAATCTCATGAAAGTAGCCTACAATTGAGAAGGAAAATTATTTCCAGTAAGTTCAACATGAAAAACTGCATAGAATAATGTGGCAAGCTGAAAGATTAATTGCATAGGAAATAGAAATGCGTTCTTACCTTTGCATCAGGCCGGAATTCTAAAGCTCCCTTTTCTCTTGCCTCTTCAACCTGCGACTCAAAGAGGATTAGGAATGCTCCATGGGAGAAAACATAATATCTTAACTTGATGTCATCTGATTTTGCACAAACCAAAATAGAAACCCAACAGGCAATAGTTTGCTAACGGCATTAGATTTATGAGTTAGAACAATACCTTTTGATCATCATAAAGACGTCGGGCATGGAGAAGACCAAGCATAACTATAGTTGCGACTGTTGCACCAGGCAATAAGAGATTGCTACCTGCATACCAGTAGCCTCAAATCTCAGCTGCTGTGCCGTATGATAATATTGGGATAGGTTAACAAGTAACATGATTAAGCACTATTAAGTTATAATCTGATGGAGCATTATATATAGTTTTAAAGTTAAGGAACTACCAGTCCTTATTAATGGAAGCCCGGTTGGCTTTTTCTCTCCACAGAAAGGGTTAAGACAGGGAGATCCCTTATCCCCCTTCCTCTTCATTCTAGCCATGGAAGGACTTAGTCAGATGCTAGACAAAGCAACGCAGCTACAATGGATAGAAGGGTTCAGTGTTGGAAACTCTTCAATAGATTCCATCTCAGTTTCACACCTATTATATGCAGATGACACAATAATCTTTTGTGGTGCTAAAAGGTCTCAGGTACAATACCTCAATCTCACTCTACTCATATTTGAAGCAAGCCTACATATCAATATGTTAAAGAGTGTAATATACCCCGTCAATGAAGTCCCCGATTTGGAAGCTTTGGCTGCTATCTTATGATGTGATACTGGTACCTTTCCAACTACTTACTTGGGCCTCGCCTTGGGGGCTAAATACAAATCAGCTGATGTGTGGAATGGAGTCATTGAAAAGGTAGAAAAAAGACTGGCAACATGGCAGCTACAATACATTTCAATGGGTGGCAGATTGACCTTGATAAATAGTGTCTTGGACAGCATTCCAACCTATTGCATGTCACTCTTTCCTATGCCTAGTAAGGTCTTAAAACAACTGGACAAAGCCAGAAGAACCTTTCTATGGAAAGGTAACTCTGAAGCTCATAAGTTCCACCTTGTCAAATGGTCCAGAGCAATACAACCTAAATCCCAAGGTGGACTTGGAATCAGAGACCTAGCAAAGCACAACAAGAGCATGCTAATGAAATGGCTAGGGAGATTTGGAGATGAAGGCTCCAACTTATGGAAGGAGGTGGTTGCTGCCAAACATAGACAACAAACCCACTGGTGCACTGAAAACAACAGAGCACCTCATGGAGTAGGCCCTTGGAAGCACATCAGCAGCCTGTGGGAGGAATTCTCACAGAACATATCATTCAAGATTGGAAATGGGTTACATGTCAAGTTCTGGAAGGATAAATGGTTAGACACAAACACACTGAAGGACAACTATCCATCCTTATATCAGATAGCCAATGCTCCAAATTCAACAATAGCTCAAAACAGATCAGAAGGAACTTGGGACATCCTGTTTAGAAGGAACATGCAGGACTGGGAACTAGAAAGTCTACTGGAACTGTATGGAAGACTTGGGAACTTCTCTATGAATGAGCAAGCATCAGACAAACTCAAGTGGGGTAACTCTGAATCAGGCTCTTACAGTGTGAAGGTAGGCTACAAACACTTCTGTGAGCAAAATGAAATCATCGACTCTTGGCCTTGGAAACTGATTTGGAAGACAAAACTGCCCACAAAAGTCATCTGCTACTCATGGACAGCTCTAAGGGGAGCTTGTCTCACACAAGATAATCTCTGTAGAAGGAGTTTCCAACTAGCTAATAGATGCTACATGTGCCAACAAAACTCAGAGTCTATTAACCATCTTCTTCTTCATTGCCCAGTAGCCACTTCCATGTGGTCTATGTTTTTTTTCCATTATGGGAATAAGCTGGACCCTACCTCAGGGCATTAAGGAAGCAGTTGAAGGGTGGAACAGGTGGAATGTTGACAGAGCCATCAGGAAAATCTGGAAGATGATCCCTCCTTGCATCTTTTGGGTTCTTTGGACAGAGAGGAATCGTAGATGTTTTGATGGAGTTTCCACTACTCCTCATTTTTTGAAAGCTAAAGGTCTAGTGTACCTTTTTAGTTAGAGCAACCTCACCCCTGTAAATAGCGTTGCCTCCTATCTAGATTTTATCAGTTCCCTTACTTTGACTTAGGCCATACTTTCGTTCTTGTGTTTTTTTGTTGTTAGCTCTCCGACTGGAATTGAATCACATTGTAATGGAGCTAACACTTTCCTATTTTGTATTTCTGCATCCTCTAGATGCCATCAATGAATCATCTTACTTCATCAAAAAAAAAAAAACAAGGAACCATGAATCAGATTGAATTTTCAGCAGTTCACAATAGCTATTCTGGGCAGGTAAAATATTACCATGAAAAACCCCATCAGACACGAGCCTTACATACGACCATAGTCAAATCAAAATCTCTAAAAAATAAAAAATAAAAATAAAAAACAGGAGGAGACCTCCAGTAGGCACAGCTCACTCCAGCTATCAACTCCACTTTCACTAGATTTAGTTTGGAATTTGCCACATAAGTCGTTGTGCTCTATTTTGTTAATGTGTTAATTTGTGTGCCTATATGAATAAGGCACACGATAATATTGTATACTAAATTTATTCCAATCCACTGAGTTTCTTTAACCCAACACTTCATATTGGTAATAATTTTCCTGCATCAAATAGAATATTCACTTGACTATTTTAGGATTCTTTACCTTCCAACAGAATCTGATTTGCAGCCTCTGAATGTTTACTTTGACCAAGAAGAGTACTCAAATGATAAATCATCACTTACGAGTTGACAAACAACATTTTAAAGTAACATAAGCTCCATTACCTGACAACATCTTACCTTTCACTCTGGGTGGGTACCCTGTTAGACTCTCATAGTACTCCTCCATTTTAACCATCTCATTTTAATTCTATGTCTTACCTATTTATCTAGCACGCCATTGTCCAGAACAATAAACCTAGAATCTGAATTGTCTAAATCATTTTATTTAAGTTCCTTTGCTGTTGACGGTGGTGTCTAAGAAAACATGTGTGCATCTCGACTATTCCATTGATACAACTTTACCAACTTTCGGAGATAAATCAGAAAGTTCATCAATAGAATTAGAATTACAAAAATAATTTGAACTTTCACAATACATTAAAGTTCTCATCGCTCGTGACGGCCTCATTTCATATAAAATGCAACTCATTCACAAATTGTGTTTCAAACAGAGAAGTAAAATAGAGTTGTACCCTGAGAGCTGCTGTTACTACTACTACTGCCGCCACTATTGAGCGATGCTCGAGCTTCGGTGGCTTGTACCTTACGAAGAAAGGTAGTAAAATGGAAACGCTGTGCATTTAGATGATTGAGACGTCCATTGTAAGTGAAGCACGGAATTCTCTGGCAACCCCTGAATTTCATCTTCTTGTTAAATCTTCGAAGTGGGTTTTGTGGACTGCGTCTTGAATTGGTACACGAATTTCTTGTTAGGGTTGGGGTAAAATTTGATTAATTTTAAGAGATTCAATCATTAGGCTAAATAAATATAAAAGTTGTTATAAAATAAAGACGGTAAAGTAAAGAAATCGAATAGACAGATTGATATATTATTTAATTTCAAACTAATGTATACAATGAACTGAATTGTCCTTTATTTACAGAAGAAATAAAGTTGTTGTAAGCTGATACTACAAGCTCGTTGTAAGCTAGTACTGCAAGTTGTTGTGTAAGCTGCTGTGTAAGCTGTTTGTAAGCTGTTGTGTCAGTTGCTACTGCACCATATATAGATAATCTTCTACCATGGGTAATATTTATCCATAATTGAGTACCAATAGGATAAATTTCTTCAAGATGCTTATTTTCAATAGAATACTAAATAGATAAACATATTTACGGCGGAGTCCCATATGTATAAGCTTCTTCAGGAAGCTTATTTACAATAGAGTATTAAACGAACATCCACAATATAATATATTTATAACACTTCTCCTTGGATGTTCATTAAAAGATATTGTGCCTCGTTAAAACCTTACTAGAAAAAATCCTAATAACGAAAAAAGAGTACACATATTTAGTAATACGCAATTCTAGCTACCTCGTTAAAAACCTTACAAGAAAAATCCCATGGAAAAAACCTTAGTAAGGAAAAAAGAGTACAACGCATATTTCACTCCCCCTGATAAAAACCTTGTTCCAAATATTTGAGTGTCTGCATTCCAATCTTGTATATCATCTTCTCAGAAGTTGAAGTTGGCAAAGTGAACAAATCTACTAGATTGTCACTTGAACGGATTTGTTTCACATCGATGTCACCATTTTTCTAAAAATTATGTGTGTAGAATAATTTTGGTGAAATGTGCTTCGTTCTATCTCCTTTTATAAATCACCCATTTAATTGGGCTATGCGTGTAGCATTATTTTCGTATAATATTGTGGATTTTTTATCACATTCCAACTCATATTTTTCTCGAATAAAATGAACCATTGATCTCAACCATATGCATTCCCTACTTATTTCATGAATAACTATTATCTCGATATGATTTGAAAAAGTAGCATCAGTATATTGCTTTGTGAAGCGCCATAATATGACAGTACCTCTACACGTAAACACATACCCGATTTGAGATCGAACTTTATGGGGATCAGATAAATAACCTGCATCTGCACAACCAATATGATCTGCACCACCTTTGTTAGCATTAGCAAGATATATAAGTGCACCAATTGCACTCAAATAGAGTATTTCAGGACCAAGGAGTTCCTCATCCTCTTCTAGAGGTCGGAACGGATCCTTATTCACTTCATGTGATCAAACACCTATTTGGTGTACTTAATGGGTGTGCTTTGTCCATGTAAAAGCATTTTAAGACATTTTCTGTATAGGCAAATTGATGGATAAAGATCTCGTCTGCTAAATATTCAATTTGCAGACCAAGACAAAATTTTATTTTTCCAAGATCTTTCATCTCAAATTCTTTCTTAAGATATTTAATTGCCTTTTGGAGCTCTGCTGGAGTTCCAACAAGATTTACGTCATCAATATAAACAGCAAGTATAAAAAAATTCGGTGATGACATTTTCTTTATAAAAATACATTGACAAATAACATCATTTATGTAACCTTCTTTCAGCAAATATTCACTGCGGCGATTATATCACATGCGTTCATATTGATTTAAACCGTAAAAAGATCTTTGTAATTTGATCTAGTACATTTCTCGAGACTTTGAATTATATGCTTCAAGCATTTTAAATCCTTCACGAATCTTCATATTGATTTAATCAAATGAGTCATATAGGTTATAACTTGCATTTAAATAGCGTGACATCTTCAGGTGTCTGGACTATATACCTGATCCTCACAATCTTTTATAATATCATGCACTATATTGGATTAAATATATCGTTGACGATCATTTTGTATCGGTTCCTAAGAGACATAACTTGTTGAGATCTCATCACTTTCTTTATTTTCAGGTACCTGAATTTCTTCTAGAGTTTCATGAAATGTTATGTCGTGGGCTCTTCTAGAGCTCATTTCCTCCTTATTATGATCATTTTGATCATTTGCTCCTATCATTTTTCAAGGATTGTTACCTTTGAAACTGATCGGTTTACTATGCTTCATGCGTGCAGTAAACTTTATCCTTTGGGGACTTTAATTTTAATAGGAGCATTTGCAACTGAAATATGATATTTAGTTTTGGATCAACAAATGCTTCTGGCATTTGACTTGAATTATCTTTTAAGTGAGGATTATATTAATGATAATTTAATTCATATAGTTGTTGTGTAAGCTGCTTGTAAGCTGCTAATCTAAGCTATTGTGTAAGTTGCTACTGCACCAGATATAGATAATCTTCTACCATAGGTAATATTTATTCATAACGGAGTACCAAAAGGATAAGCTTCTTCAGGAGGCTTATTTCCAATAGAGTACTAAATAGATAAATATATTTATGGCGGAGTCCCATATGGATAAACTTCTTCAGGAAGCTTATTTACAACGGAGTACTAGATGAACATCCATAATATAATATATTTATAACAAAAGTGAAATTTTGTGTTCTTTTCTATACGTAGTTCATACTTTAATTATGTTCTACTCCTATTATTTAAAAGAGAAAGAATTGAAATATCTCTCTATAATACGAGATTGTTATGGAATAATATGAAATAAAGTAACACAAGAGAAATTTAGAGAGATAATACTAGATCTTTTCTTGATGATATATTCTCCCAATGAGTAGAGAAATCTTCTATTTATAAGAGAGTTGCTTGGTGACCAAGTAACTAGTCTTGGTGGCCAAGTAACAAATCTTGGTGAGCAAATAATTAATCTTAGTGACCAAGTAACTAGACTAGTTTATGACTAAGTTACTCCGAAGTAATTTCATAATACATGGATATCCACTCTTAATATTATTTATAACACTCCCCCTTGAATGTCCATTAGTAGATAATGTAACTCGTTAAAACCTTACTAGGAAAAAACTCAGTGGAAAAAATTATAGTGAACGAAAAAGAGTACACATGTTTAATAATACACTTTTTGATTGTCTCGTTAAAAACCTTGCAAGAAAAATTTAATGGGACAAAATCTTGTAAGAAAAAAAGAGTACAACGTGTATTAACTCCCCCTGATGAGAGTATCAATTCACATCTTTGAGCCTTTGCATCCCAATCTTGTACGCTAGCTTCTTGAAGGTTGACGTCGGTAGAGATTTGGTGAACAAATCAACCATATTATCACTTGAATGGATCGGTTGCACATTGATATCACCATTCTTTTGAAGATCATGTGTGAAAAATAAGTTTGGTGAAATGTGCTTTGTTCTGTCTCATTTTATGAATCCTCCCTTCAATTGAGTCATGCATGTTGCATTATCTTCGTACAAAATCGTGAGTATTTTATCACACTTCAAACCACATTTTCACGAATAAGATATACCCCAACCACACACATTCTAGACTTGCTTCATGAATAGCAATTATCTCTACATGATTAAATGAAGTAGCCACAATTGATTGCTTAGTCGATCGTCAAGACATGGCAGTGCCTCCACATATAAACATATAGCTTGTTTGAGATCAAGCCTTGTGTGGGACAGATAAATAACCAGTATCGGCATAACCAACTAGATCAGGACTGCAATCGTTGCCATAAAATAAGCCCATATCGGTAGTTCCTTTTAGATACAGCAATAGGTGTTTGATTCCATTACAATGTCTCCTTGTAGGAGCAGAGTTATATCTTGCTAAGACACTAATTGAAAAAGTTATGTCAAGCCTTGTAGTGTTAGCAAGATAAATTAGTGCACCAATGGCACTAAGATACGGTACTTCAGGACCAAGGAGCTCTTCATTCTTTTTTTGAGATCAGAATGGGTCCTTATTCACATCAAGTGGTCGAACAACCATCAGAGTACTTAGTAGATATACTCCATATATGTAAAACTGTTTCAATACCTTTTCTATGTAGGCAAATTGATGAACAAAAATCATGTTTGCCAAATATTCAATTTGCAAACCAAGACATAATTTTGTCTTTCCAAGATCTTTCATCTCGAATTCCTTCTTTAATGTCACGACCCAAACTAACCTTGTCGTGATGGCGCCCATCGTGGAACTAGGCAAGCCGACTCATTTCCAAAATAAACCGATATTTTCATTTTAAAGATAATTTCAAGGCTATCTAACATAAAAAAACCTTCGTAAAGGAGTTCAAATCAAAATAAAAGTGCGGAAAGAAAAGCCCGACATCGGGGTGTCACTAGTTATGAGCATCTACTATAATTTATCTGATAATATCGAGACTAACATAGTCTGAGAAATAGATAAATACAACTAAAGGAAGATAAGAGGGAGAAGAGCAAGGCTGCGATCGCCAGGTAGCTACCTCGCTATCCCCGAGAAAATCTGTAACCAGAATAGTCAACAACCGCTACCGTGTCCAGCTACACCTGGATCTGCACACAAGGTGTAGGGAGTAACGTGAGTACGCCAACTCAGTAAGTAACAACAATAAATAAAGACTGAGCAGTAGTGACGAGCAATAAGCATATAAGGTTCATATCATGAAATCTCAGTAAAATACCACATGCTTTTAAAATCAGGGTTTGAATCAAAACATCTCGTTTAAACCCAGTTCCAGTAAAATCATTTAAAGATATTTTTCAACAGTTTTCAAACAAAGGCTCAATGCAAGGTAAGCAAAAATGATAAAATCATAAACAGCCCTCCGGGCAAAATATCACTCATATACAGACCCTCGGGCAAACCTCACAGTCACTCGTATACAAACCCTCAGGCATACCTCACAATCACTCGTAAATAGCCCATCGGGCATACCTCACCATCACTCATACCTCCCAGTCACTCAGCACTCGGCACTCGCACTCAGTAGGTACATGCGCTCACTGGGGGTGTGTACACACTCCGGAGGGGCTCCTTCAGCCCAAACGCTATATCAAGCCAAATCATGGCACAAATCAATCAGGCCCTCGGCCTATATCAAACATGTTGTGGCATGCAGCCCGATCCCATAAATATCCTCACAAATCATGCCCTCGGCCTCACTCAGTCATAAACCTCTCAAGCCACTCGGGCTCTCAGTAAAACAGGGTATTCAACCCAAAACAATATTTATATGCATCAAAATAGAGTAATAAAAACTGAGTTATACAGTAAACAGGTATAACCATGACTGAGTATAAATTTTCAATCAAATACAGTGAGGGGATAGTAAAAAAAGGCCCCTAAGGGTTCAAATAGCACTAGCACAAGGCCCAAACATGGCATTCAGCCCAATTTACAGAAACTCTTTCTAAAACACATAAGTATCATATAGTTTCAACAAAATATGCAACTTTACAGTTGCTATGGGACGAACCAAGTCACAATCCCCAATAGTGCACGCCCACACGCCCGTCACCTAGCATGTGTGTCACCTCAAATAGTAAAATGATACGAAATCCGGGGTTTCATACCCTCATGACTAGATTTACAATCGTTACTTACCTCAAACCGGTCAAATCTCTACCCCGCGATGCTCTTGCCTCTCGACACGGCCTCCAAATGCTCTGGATCTATTCACAATCAGTACAATACCATCAATATACACCAATGGAATGAATTCCATAAGAAAAACTATCAATTTAGACCAAAAACCCGAAATTGGCTCAAACTTGGTCCCACGATTCGGAATTGGGTAAAAGTCACAAATTATGGACACCCATTCACTCACGAGTCTAACCATACTAGTTTCACTCAAATCCGACTTCGAATCGACATTCAAATCCCAAAAATTCATTTTATGAAGTTTCTATAATTTTTTTCCAAATTTCCACCTCAAAGTACTAATCAGATGATGAAATCATTGATATATTCATGTATATTAACCAAATTCGAGTTAGAATCACTTACCCAAATGAATTTCTTAAAAAATCCACGAAAAATCGCCACAAACCGAGCTCACTAGGTCCAAAATGTGAAATAATGCCCTAAACCCTATTTATATAGTGCACCCTCTGAACTCCCACTATGCGGTCCGCGAAATTCCAAGCGCGGTCGCGCCTCCCAGGTCCTGCGGTCATGAAAAAATGGTGCGGCCACACCTTTTGGTGGCTGCACTGCCAAACTTTAGTATTTTGGCCATAACTTTCTCTACAGATGTCCAAATTGTGACTTCTTTACTTTCTGGAAACTAGACACGAAGGGATACAACTTTCGTTTTTGAATCATCTCAAAATTCCTTGTAGATCAAAAGATATAGGCTTCCGAAGTCAGACTAACGGATTTGCAGAACTTTTCCCCGGAGTGCGGTCGTGGAAGAATTATACGATCCGCAAAATTCAAAGCACCAGAACCATACCCGAGTTTCGGAAATGCCCGGACTAGCTCAAAACTCACCCCGAAACACACTCGAGGCCTCCGGAACCTCAACCAAAGGTACCATCAATTCCTAAAATACCATACAAACTCAATCGAGCTCTCAAATCACATCAAACAATAACAAAAATATGAATCACACACCAATTCAAGTTTAATAGACTTGAAACCTCAAACTTCCACAATCGATGCCGAAACCTATCAAACCTCGTCCGAATAACCTAAAATTTTGTACAAACGTCACAAATGACACTACGAATCTAATCCAACTCCTAGAATTCCATTCCGACTCCGATGTCAAAATTTCCACTGCCGACCGGAAATCACCAAATTTCCAATTTCGCCAATTCAAGCCTAATTCTACCACGGACCTCCAAATTATATTTCGGACACGCTCCTAAGTCCAAAATCACCTAACAGGGCTATCCGAACCATAAAAATCCCAATCCGAGATCGTTTACTCATAAGTCAATATCCGGTTGACTTTTTTAACTTAACCTTCTAAATAAGAGATTGAGTGTCTCATTTCACTCCGAAACTACTCCGAACCTAAAACTACCTACCCGATACAACACAACACCGCTGAACAACACATAAAGAAGCAAAAATGGGGGAAACAAGCTATAACTCTCAGAACGACCGGCCGGGTCGTTACATTTAAATAATCAATTGCCTTTTGGAGTTCTGTAGGAGTTCCAATAAGGTTTACACCATCAACATATACAGCAAGTACAACAAACTCCGATGTTGTTTTCTTTATAAAAATACATGGACAAATGACATCATTTATATAATCTTTCTTTAATAAATACTCATTAAGGCGGTTATACCACATTCTTCCTAATTGCTTTAGACCATACGAAGATCTTTACAATTTGATTGAAAATATATTTCGAGACTTTGAGTTATGTGTCAGGCATTTTAAATCTATCGAGAATTTTCATGTATATTTCGTTTTCATGTGTGCCATAAAGGTATGTTGTAACCACATCCATTAAATGCATGCCAAACTTTTCATGGACAGTAAAACTAATGAGTTAACAAAATGTTATTGCATCCATAACCGATGAATATACCTCTTCATAATCGACACCAGGCCTTTGTGAAAATTCTTGTGCAACAAGGCGTGCCTTATATCTTTGTACCTCATTTTTCTCATTTCTCTTACGTACAACGACCCATTTATAGCCAACAGGCTTAACACCATTAGGTGTTTGGACTACAGGCCCAAAAACTTCACATTTCGCAAGTGAATCCAACTCAGATTCGATTGCTTCTTGCCATTTTGGCCAATCACGTCTTTGTCGATATTCTCCAACAGATTGAGGTTCAAGATCCTCATTATCGTACATAATGTTAGATGCAAAATTGTAGGCAAAGACATAATCCACCACTATATTCAATGGATTAAAATATGTCTCAATATCGATTGGATTTATTGATAGTTCCTTATTTTTTTGAGCCTTAGGCTCATTGATTTCCTCATGAATCTCAGGATTGGTTAAATCACGTGTTTCTTTATGAGACTCATTCGTAATGTTATCTTGATCATTTATTTTTCTTTTTGGATTTCGATCCTTAAGCCCCAATGGTTTGCCACGCTTTAGGCGTGCTTTTAACTTATTAGCTATGACACTAGAAGATTATCTACCAGGGACATCAATACGGATTGAAATATTCTCTGTAGGGATATGTGATTTCGTTATCCTTTTCAGATTTGTAAATGCATATGCATTTGATTTGCTATTTTCTGCAAATGGATAATCTTTTGAATATTTTTTTCACAAATAGAGGCACGTGGATCAAGATGAGATAATGATAGATTTTTCCACAAAATTTCTCGTTTGGTTTCACCAATTTCTCCCCTTAATTTTGTGAAAAATGCCTCATCGAATCGCCAATCTGCAAATCGAGCAGTGAACAAATCTCCCATTAATGTTTCAAGGTAGCGAATAATGGAGGGCGATTCAAACCAAACATATATTCCTAACCTTCTTTGGGGGCCCATCTTGGTGCGATATGGATGTACTACATGCATATATACTGCGCACCCAAAAATTCTTAAATGGGATATATCAGCTTCATGACCAAAAAATAATTACAACGGGGAATATTTATGATAATTTATCGGTTTGAGACGAACTAGCATTGCTGCGTGCAAAATTGCATGACTCCAAATCGAAGTGGGTAACCTCGTTTTTATGAGTGTGAACATGAGTTACAATATGTTTCACTTTTATTCCAATTGATAAGCAATAATCATTAAATGTTTTGGATGAAAACTCAACAACATTATCAAGTCTAATAGACTTAATTGGATTATCGGAAAATTATGCCCGTAATCGAATTATTTGTGCCATTAATTTTGCAAATGCTAGGTTGCGAGATGATAATAGGCATACATGAGACCATCAAGAAGATACATCTATTAAGACCATAAAATATCTAAACGACCTACTAGGTGAGTGAATAAGTCCATAAATATCCCCTTGTATACGTTTCAAAAATGCAGGGGACTCAATCCCAACCTTTGTTGGTGATGGTCTATAATTAACTTGCCTTGATAACAAGAAGTGCAAGAAAAATTATTATTTAAAAGAATCTTTAAATTCTTTAATAGATGCCCATTTGAGTTCTCTATAATTTGTCTCATCATAATTGATCCAGGATGTCCCAATCGATCATGCCAAAGTACAAAAGTATTGTGATCAATAATCTTTTGGTTTACAACAGAATGTGCCTCAATTGCACTAATTCTTGTCCAACACAGGCCACAAGATAAAGATGGAAACTTCTCAATAACCCTTTTCTGGCCGGAGACATTCTTGGTAACGATGAGATATTCAAGATTATTCTCATCTATTGTCTCAATATGATATCCATTTCGGCGGATATCTTTAAAACTCAACAAGTTCCTCTTGGACTTGGAGGAGAACATTGCATTATCTATGATAAGTATTGTTCCCCTAGGCAAAGTTACATTAGCTCTTCCAGAGCATTCAATTAGATTACTACTACCAGAAATTGTAGTAACATCTGCCTTACACATACTTAAATGAGAGAAATATTTCTTCTCTTTGAATATCATATGTGTCGTACATGAATCAATTAAACAAATATTTTTACAATTGGACGTTGATCCAAGTTTGCTTTGAGAAATATCCATATTTGCTTTCCATGGTTTGACATACAAAAAAAAAATATACGAATAAACATTAATATTTTCAAAGAAAAGGAAAGAAAACAAAGTTAAACCAATGATTCAATAATAACCTTTTAATATAATTTCGAGCAAACTCTTATTAATCATAGCTAAAAATACAATCGTACTTTATTTACACTTATCACTTTTTCAAAAGTTTCCATCATGCTAATAGTAGAAAAGTAGTACTTTCTCTTTCAGAGTGAATCACCAACTTTAAAAAGCATTTTAATAGTAGTGATTAATTTCCTTTCTTCTCTGCTAATAGTAGGAAAGTAATATTTTCCTTTCTTTTAAGGCTAATTATATCCTTGTCATTAGCAAATCATGTAATTACTTGTCATTGATTCTAATAAAGCTTCAGCTTAAAGTATAGTGAAGATAACTTTAAATTATAGTAAAAGATAAATGGGTAAATCTGAACCCTTTTTTTGACATATGAAATTCACTCAATACAAGTTGGAGCTCGATAAAGTTAAGAGAAAAAAAAAGGAGATAATTTACTGACCACAAAGATATGAATAGCTCTAAAACATGTTTTCCAAAAGCAAATTTACGTACTTTCTTTTTATTTTTGTGTTGAATACCCAATGTACACTCCATGTGTGTGTCCTCGTGAATTATGATCTCTTTTTCTTTAAATTTTTCAAACTTTCTTTTTGGACGAGCTATACAGTTGCAACTGGTAAAGTGCACGGAAATTCAAGAGAGAGACACTATAAAGCAATTGCAATGAAACTACCGAGTGAGTAGTTTAGAAGAAAGTCCAATCAATAGCCATCTGTTGCAATTTGTCATTTTGTGTGGAATTTTAAGCACGCGCTAATTGGAAACATTCCACAAGTGTAGATAAGGCCACTACATTAAGTGGATACGAGGGGTCAAGAGTTGAAGAGAAAAGTGACTTCTAGTATTACATTTATCTATTACTCTTCGCCAGAGGATTTGGCAAAGAACAAATGCATCACTTTGGCGGACTTATGAGGAAACTATCATCCTCTGCATCTGCAGAAAGGCTGAAGAAAAAGCAACATTATCTAAATAATGGAAGTGCAGTGCTAGAGGAGCTTCTTGCTGTATGCGACGGAAATTGCCGAATTCCCCTCCGTTACCTAAGCGCCACAGAGATCGAGAATGCAATTAAGCAATCTGGAAGAAAAATAGCGTACAACGTCGATGGGGATATAGTTACGGGCTCGCTGGACAACCGGCTCGTTTTAGTTAGATTCAATAATAAAAAGAGATTCGGTATCCACCGAGATATAGCAATTACTGCTCAAATGAGCCATCTCAAGAATGTGCTGAGACTTTTCGGCTGCTGCCTTGAATTCGCAAAACCAGTTCTCGTATATGAATATGTTGAGGCTATAAGTCTTTGTGAATTACTTTTTAATGAGGGTAATCATGACCGTGCCAGAAGACCACTATCTTGGGAAAGTAGATTACGGATTGTGAATGAGGTCGCTTCTACAGTAGTTTATCTCCATACCGAATTTTCTACGCCTATCATCCACAGAGATATAAAGCCATCCAAAGTGATAATAGATCAGATTAGTGGCGCTGCCAAAATGGTCGACTTCTCATTGTCCATATCATTGCCTCCAGGAAAATTGGAAGTAAAAGATGATGTGTGCGGAACAATCCTGTATATAGATCCTGAATATGTCCGCTCGGGTATTGTCACTCAAAAAACTGACGTCTACAGCTTAGGGGTTCTTCTCTTTCAGCTATTAACTGGAAAAAGCTGGCAAGAGATAATAGATATTAGAGTTAGTACTCCAGTCAACGTCGAATCTCAACTCCAAAGTTATATTAAAGAGGGCAGTGCAATAGATATAGCGGATCCTGCCATTCTAGAAGAGCATGGAATTGAGATTCGACAACACTTGGAAGACTATTTGGATCTTGTTAAGAAATGTGCTGCGTTAAAGGGAGAAGATGGACCATATATGATTCAAGTTGCAAAGGAATTACGCCGAATTGAGAACTGCTTCCGTGACCATCAGTCAAAATTAAATGTTTATTTTAATACATGAGGTGGAAAAAAATTTACGTGCACCTCGTTCAAGTGCAGACAATGAAATTGTCAATTTAGGTTTTTAAACTTGGAAAAAAGTCATTATTAAATGCTCTCTTTTGCTCTATTTGGATTCAAATCTACCTTAATTTTTTCCGGTTTACACTATAAAAAAGTGAGACCATGTTACTTTCGTATTTGGCATCTAATTAATTTTTAGTAGTTTCAGAATATGTCATTGTTTATAATTCACCCTTAGTCTTTACCCTTTTCCGGTATCCTTGGCGGTAAAAAGTCAGTTGCTAGTACTTGCTATGAGAGCAGAGTATTTAAAGGTATGCATCATACAGTCAATACTGAAAGAGTAATTTTAGGACTATTTACTACTCTGGATTAAGTTATGGCTAATGGTGCTATGATAATGAGCAGTTAGAGAAGTAGCACTCAAAATGTATTTAAGCAGGATGAGGTGTCTGCATACAATGTTAGTGATTGCTACTTGCATAAAGTTCCCAGTGATTTATCTGTTGAATTTCTACTCTCTATTATCATAGCTTTAGGACAATACGTAATTTCTTTGTCACAAATTAGGTCATAAATCATAATATTAAGTAGTAATATGTTTGTTAAATGCATTTAAACTAGAAAAGAAAGATAGAATGTGGCAATAAAAGTGCATGGAAATTCAAGAGAGAGACACTAACCAATGGGCAATGAAACTACCCAGCAATTCAGAAGAGAGTCAAGTCAATAGCCATACGAAGCAATTTGTTGGCATTGCGCGTGGAATTCAATGCACACGCTAGAGTAGAAAAAGACCAGCAGGAAGCTTCCAATTTACTTATAATGATGTGATTGGTGCCTTATTGAATTTAAGCCCACTGCATTAAGACTAGTGGACACAAGAGTTAAGAAGAGAAAACAAACTTGTAAATTACTAATTCATTACTTTCGCAAGAGTTCTTGGCAAGACAAATGCCTCACATTATCAGCGGACTCATAAGGAAACTGTTATCCTCTGCCTTTGCAGAAAGAGTGAAGAAAAGGCAGTATTATCTAAAGAATGGAAGTGCTGTGCTAGAGGAGCTTCTTGCTTTATGCGACGGAAATTGCCGAATTCCTCTCCGTTACTTCAGCGCCAATGAACTCGACAAGGCAATAAAGAAACCTGAAAAGAAATAATACTCTTCGGAAGCTGTATGGTTAAGTTCGACAAACACCTTGTTTTAAATAGCTTGTGGCACCATGGCTATCACCATAATATTTTCCGAGATATAGCAATTACTGCTCAAATGAGCCATCTCAAGAATGTATTGAAACTTGTTGGTTGCAGTCTAGAATTGGAAAACCCAGTTATGGTATATGAATATGTTGACGCTATAACTCTTTATGAGCTACTTTTCCTAGAGGGTAATCATGATCAAAATAGAAAATCATTATCTTGGGGAAGTAGATTACGGATTGCCAATGAGATTGCTTCAATAATTGTTTTTCTCCATAGCGAATTCAGTACGCCCATCATCTACAGAAACCTAAGTGCATCAAATGTGATAATAGATCAGAACAGCGGCGTTGCAAAAATAATGGACTTCTCATTGTCCATATCATTGCCTCAAGGAGAACTGGAAGTAGCAGGTGCTGTGTGCGGACATTCTGGGTATTTAGATCCTGAATACATACAATCGGGTATTGCTAGTCAAAAAACTGACGTCTACAGCTTCGGTGTTGTTCTCTTTCAGCTATTAACGGGAAAGAAAATGAGTATACTTAATGGTAAGATGATAGATTTTACAAAGATTCCCCATGTCGAAACCAATATTGAAGAGGGCAGTGTAATGGATATAGCAGATCCTACCATTTTGGAAGAGCATGGAGTAGAGATTCGACAACAACTGGAAGACTACTTGGATCTTGTTAAGAAATGCACCGGTTACAAGGGAGAAGAGAAACCATACATGATTCATGTTGCAAAAGAATTACGCCGAATTGAGAACAGATAAATTCTCGAATTTTAACATATTGATAGGTTTGCATAGTAAAGCTGGAGAATTTAAAATGAGTATGGCTAGGAAGCCACAACTTTAATCTCAATTATAGTTGTGTGTAAAGATCCAAAAAGAAAAACAAGTGGGCTTCGGCCCATTAAACAAAAAAAATTAAGGCAAACCAGCCCATTACCGTTAAATATAATAAAACCTGACCCCCCAAAAAAAAAGAGAAAAAGAAAAGAAGAGGCGGTCAGAGAGAGAAACGAAAAGAGTCGGCTGTGCAAAAATTATAAACCAGCGTTGCTGGTTTCAACAGAAGCTGCCCAGCAGCAAGCTCCTTAGAAAAAGAAAAAAAAGAAAAGAAGAAGAAGAAACGGGTTTCTGTTAGCTCTATCCTAGTTTTAGGTTGGGATGGTGGAGTTGCAACGGGTTTGGGAATTGTAATTCTATTGCTAGGAATATTTTGACTCCATGAGTTTTAAAAGTAATTAATATTCAAATGTTATAATGTATTTTTAGATAATTGACGCAATTGTTGGAAGCTATTTGGAGCCATTCAGCAACAGTACTGTGAGTGTTGACTTTTCCATAGTTTGATTTTCAACTATAGCATATTTGAAACTAGTTTCTTGCATGAAAAATATTTTGACATAAGTTAGACCCGGTGCAACTTGTATGATAGATATATCACACTTATACCCTTTAGAAGGGAGCTGACAGGGTGGTCAGACGGCTATGGTAGACCCATGGTGTCAGAAAGTATGTCGACTCTTGTTTAAGTACTTCCCATTATAAAACAAAAAGGATATGATAGAGATAACTATTGAATCATGATGATTTTACATGCTGAATTTATTGTTTTCATCCACAAATTGTAACATTGGTTTAAATAGCGTATTGTTGAAAACTTTATGAAATGCATGATATTTTATCTATACTTGTCCCAAATAAATACTATGGTTTATGTTATTACTCACTCAGTCGGTGTTGCTGACTGTGTTTCTTATTTTCTTTTTCTCCCCCACAGATAATCTAGGTCAGGCTGACACTTCGACTCAAGAAGTGTGACAGACAGAGCGAACGATGGATCCGGTAAGCCCCGCACTTGCTTCGCGTGGGCTATCATTTTGTTAGACTACTTTAGTATGTTATTTGTTAAACTTCTAGAGTTTTGCTACTTAAGTCAGTCTTGGGATTGTATTTTGGCTTGTGTTAGTGGTAGCGTAGCTTAAATTTATACGGTTGTTGTGAGAGCTTGTGGCTTGAGATTGTCGATATTTCCTAAACTTAGCATGTTAGAATTACTAGTGTTATGATGCATTGATTATCTCAAGTAAGTTGGCGCAACAGTGATTTGCCATAGTAGCCACGCAAATAAGAATAAACAATTGTCATTAGAGAAAGCAAAAGTATCGAAGTCACAGTGACTATATCAAGAGTAACATATGAGCACATTATAGACAATCTTTAGCATCTATACAAAAATACAAAGCAACATTGCCACCAATCGAAGGGAGATTTTGCATGCTGTAACGCCAGTCTGCTAATGCTGCAAATACTGCGAAGATTTTTGAATCAAAATTTACCCCAAAAAGAAAGGACAAGGGGTTTTTACAATAGATGAGTATACTTTTGGCAATTCACTGAAATGAGCATAAAGGCTATTGCCTTATTTCACTGGAGACAAGCCAATTTTGTCTCTGGAATGATAACAAGCAAACTTTTGGCAAATTGCCTTGTTTATAGCTGGAGACAAGCCAATATTATGATGTAATTTACTTATAGCCCGTTCATCCAGATGGGGATCAAGTCTAAAAAGAGGAGGGTATACTTATAGGTCCACGAAACTTGCTTTCATTACGAAGGAAAAGGAGGAAAGTCCACATGACATAAGGTGACAAAGAAAACAACCTAAGAGATGACGCCAGGAACGAGTAATTTAGAGTCTTAGGGTTGTGTGGGGGCAACAGAGTGAATTAGTGCAAGACAAGAGACAAAATTTTCAACTTTGAACCTGGGATAAGCAGAAAAATCTCAACAAACGATGTGCATCATGTAGGTCCATCGATCATTGCTAGGCAAACTATGTAAGTTAATATCTAATGGGATAAAATTACATGTCATAGAAACTGCTGAATCAAAATCTTCATGTTGTCAACGGCTCCTAGAACAAAATGATGTTATTTTCTAGTAATTGAATGCAGAAGATTTAAGCAAGATTTAAGCATTATATTTGGAACATC